>NC_089733.1:12090842-12397573 GCF_035083965.1 Branchiostoma lanceolatum | reverse complement strand
GAGACGCTACGGTGTCCACAACGGCTACAGACAAAAATCAACTTTATTGCACAACAATGGTAACGGATACAATGTATGGCAAATTGCTGAACATATCAACATAGGATCTACATAATAAATTAAAATGATCAGAATACACAGGAGACTTTTTGCGCATTAAGCCATTGTGTCTCAGACAATACAATCTCTTTTTCAAAGAATGCTAGATAAGAATATTGGCCTAGATAAAAGGAAATCGAGTCAGTATACATGGCATAAGAAGTTTGAAAGTCTATATTCTCGTCTTGGGGAGAGAGACCATGTTGGTTTCTTAAAGTGATCACATTCATTAACATCTTACTCTCTTCAACATGGGTGTGACATCAGGTACAACAAAACACACATAATATCAGGCTTTTGTCCTATAAATAATTCATACCAGTTATTTATATATATGATACACCATGGCGTCTAACAAAAGAGTGTAGAATACCTGATGCCTTGGGAGCCAGTTCTTCCATACTGGCCCCTTCAAGGACACTCTGCTTGATGGAATCTGTCATCGCTCCCACCACATAACCACCCTCCGCCTAGAAAGATAAAACAATATCAATATCAATAAGTGAGATGCAAATCCTTTAGGTGTAACATGATACATTAGGCTTCAATTTTAGAACCTGCAATTTATTCAATAGGAGAGGAGAAAGAGCAACAAGGTGTGCAGCAAATTTGTAGTAATTAACTTTGCCAAGATCAGGTTTTCGGATGCGTGTGTGTGTGTGTGTGTGTGTGTCTGTGTGTGTGTGTGTGTGTGTGTGTGTGTGTGTGTGTCTGTGTGTGTGTGTGTGTGTGTGTGTGTGTATGTGTGTGTGTGTGTGTGTGTGTGTGTCTGTGTGTGTGTGTGTGTGTGTGTGTGTCTGTGTGTGTGTGTGTGTGTGTGTTCTGTATGTGTCTGGTTCTGTATGTGTGTCTGGGTGTCTATGTGAACAGCACAACTCGAGAAGTCGCAGATGGATCTTCATATTTGGTATCTTTGTAGATCTCGGCAAAATGAACAAACGATGTAATGCCAATCAATACAGTATAGTCACCTGAGCGTCCAATGACAAGGTCCCACACTTGGAGACGACAGTGTTGAAGATCATGACCATGGCGTCAGTGGACTCCTTGGCGGATGATGTACGCGACATTCCGGCGAGGATTTTCATCGCCTGGGTGCAGGTAGTGGAATCGACCTACAACAGCCGAAAACGACCTAGTAAGTTTTGAATGTTGTAAGCAAAGCTTCCTTGGCCTAGCTGACGAAATTACATGTATCTTAACTATTCCTAGTACACCATTTCCACTGAGGTGGCGATCGGTGAGCGACCAAAACTCTCATTAATAGGCCATTGATACAGGATTATATTCTGTAAGTTTTGAGTGTTTTGTGTTGTCTTTCAAACCATACTTTTACATCGTAAGTCATAGAAGGTAAAGGTATTCCCATTGTTGAGGCCGTAGGGGCAATGGGTTGGGGGTTGCTATTTACGGTGTCTAGACACGATATTGCAAGACGGAGCCGATCCCTCTCCTTCCACCGTCCTTTACCTCCCCAACCGAAGTCAGGTACCCAATTTTACACCTGGGTGGAGTGAAAATCGTTCAAAGTACCGTTCCCTATCGCACAACATTGGTGACATGTCAAGGGATCCGAACCCAGAACCTCTGGATTCTGCACCAAACTGCCTTTCCTCTACGCAAACACGACGCCAATCATAAATCATACAGATACAATTTTGGATTCTCAACTGTCACCCAGCGGTTTCTTTGCACCTTAACCTTCTCCCTGCTGCCTAACTCCGTAACCAATAGAGAATGAGGTGCCAAACGGCTACTTCAGTGTGCTAAAGGTTAACAGCGTCTTACCTGTCTGTCATCTGAAGAAGAATCTCCTTTCCCCTGCTCCTTTGGTGGAATGAGCTGATCCAGTATCTTCCCAGGATCGTCCTTGTCGAACTGCAAGTCCGTTATGGTCTTTATGGTAGGTAGAGGGCTGTTCTTGGTTGTCTCCTGCAAATATGCAAATTAACCCTCCGTGTTAGTCATTTTCTGACAGTAGTCGACACCGGCAATACCCAATGATGAAAACAAAGTATTTCAAGATGTTAAGGGATTTGCTGATATACACTCAGCCTACGTTAGATTTGATATAACAGGACATTTGAACATTTCAAAGTAAATCAAATTGCCTTACGTGTGAAACAAGAGTCACAGTTGATGTCGGAAACGGTCCCGTAGTTTCGTCCGCTTGTCCTGGAAATAGATAGAAAATAAAGTTTTAACGCTTGAGTGTGTAGTTTAACAATACAGTAGGAACCATTAAATATAGCATGTTGTTTGCACCCTCACATTTCCTTTGGCTAGGAAATGCTAGTGCTGCTTTACACGAGCAGCCTGACAAAGAGAAAAGAAATCGGCGAAGACCACAAATAACCCGGAGACACATGTTACAAAGAGGACTCAACCAAATGGGGGTGAACCTGAAGAACTTGAGCGGAAACCGGTACCTTGCTCGGAATCGCCCTGAGTGGCAATGACTTCCCATCCAGTGTGCCACTAGGCACAGGAGGATCTAAGTCTACGTTAGTTATTACCTATTGAAGAAAACATTGTATAATCATGATTTACCCATGGCATCACCCGGCGGAGTTGAAGCAGTGGACGCCTTGAACGGAGTAGTTGGAGAAGCAGCAGACGATGTGGCCTGTTCAATGCTGTCAGTGGATGTTGTTGCTGTTGGGGTGGTGTACTTCTCCGTGGTTGGTGCCACCGTGCTCTCTGCTGTTGTGATGCTTGCAGGTGTGGTGGTTGCGATGACCTCTGTAGTTGGGTACATAATATATGTATGTAAGGGTAGACATTGCGATCTGGCAGAATTGGTGATTCTACCGGTAGAGATCGTGATCGGAGTCTGTATCTCTACAGATAGATAATGCGATCACAATCTCTGCCGCGAGATTCTGCCAAATCGCAATATGCTGCATACAGTTAATTTTCATCCTCAGGTAATGTCTGAAACAATGCAAAACGTTTGTTAGACTGAAAACTTACACATCAGAAAACAAAACTTCGGAGACCTCATATCCCTGTGGAATATTTTGATTATGCAAATAGCAAATCGGATGGTCTGCTGCAGTGCCAAGGTCACAGACTAGGGAGCCCAAAATCGACCTTGACCTTCGCCTTCTTAAGACCTCCCTACATAACAAATACCATCACAATACGCCAGGCTGCGACCGCTGAGAGACCAAACATTTGACAGGGTCAGACGTATTCAGTTTTGGTCGCTCAACGATCGCTCAGCGGTCGCCGTCTAGTGAAAAACGTGGCTAAATTACCTGTACATGTGACGCCGTTTCCTGTGAACCCCTCCAGACAGACACAATGGTACGTCCCAGGCTCGTTCACGCAGTAGGCGTTCTCAGAACAGGCCAGTTTACTGGAACACTCGTCAACGTCTGCCGATCAAAACCGAAAAAGGCACGCAAATTTGTTATTTGCCATCCTAGGTGCAATGCGTACAATGTATAATAGTACAATTCCACTGTTGTCTAACACTTTTCTCACCTGGCACATAAATGTAGTTGATTAGAACACTGAAGTCCTGCTTTCGACGTCAACGTCACCATTCCAACTTCTATTCACACTCTTTATCAACGTGGTTTACAGCATTGTGAGAATGACCCTTTTTTCTAATGCTTTCACGTTACAACAGGCATATTCTACATGTAAGATTATTACATTAAGGGATTTTCTTGACCAAAAAAATGAAAGAAATTAGATATGTAAAAGAATATTGTTGTATGCCACTTTGTAGAACGTGGAAAGTAGAATAGGAGGTTTTCACTTTTGTCTAATCATTTTACTCATCTACCCATACTTGTGACTAGATAGACCCAATTCACACTTGAAAATTTTCTGCAGGACGTACGTCAACGACGTACGATAACGACGTACATTTTCGGTGTACGGCGCCTTTTTTTCCTGGGTGTGAATCGGCCCCGCGCGTCGTACGACTGACATTGTTATGGCCCTAATTCAGACCTGAGTACCGTCTACTAAGAATGGTGTTTAAATGATCATCACCTTTACATCCGCCTGATCCCATCGCATAGCCCGGTGAACACCTGCAGTCGAAGGAGCCGTTTAGGTTGACGCATGCGGCGTTCTGTCCGCAGATTCCTGGGCTCACTTCGCACTCGTTTATATCTGTGTGAACAGATTCGTGGACAAGTGTCAGAAATGTTGTAATAATTGTTTTATGTATGGGTCGTTTGTGTGTGTGTGCGCGCGCGTGTGTGTGCTTGTGTGTGTGTGTGTGTGCGCGCGCGCGCGCGCGTGTGTTGGTGTGTGTGTGTTTCTATGTGTATGCGTGTGTGCATGTGTTTGTCGTGTGCATGTGTACGTATGTGTGTGCGCGCGTGTGTGTGTGTGCATGTGTGTGTGCGTTTGTGTGAGTGTGTATGCATGTATTTGTGTGTATATGTATGTACGTGCGCGTGCGCGCGCGCGTGTGTTTGTATGTGCGTACGTGCGTGCGTGTGTGTATGTGTATGTATTTGTGTGCATACGTGTGTATGTGTGTGTGTGTGTGTGTGTTCATGTACGTGCGTACGTGTGTGTGTGTGTTTGTTGGTATGTATGTGTGTGTTCGTGTGTGTATGTTTGGTGTATCTAAAATGTCATTGAGAGCTCCTAGGCTCGTCAGCCTATCAACTTTCCTGCTGTATGACAGGGGTATTCGGAAAGTCGTATTTCTGACTTGAAGTGTTCTTGAACATGAAAAGACACGACGCACCTGTGCAATTGGGAGCAGGTGCACTCCAGGTGCGGTCCACCTGACAGGTTCTCCTTGCCTCACCGACAAGACGGTAGCCTGAGTTGCAGGTGAACGCTTGGACGTCCTGGTAGAAGTTAGAGCCAGTCATTCCGCCGTTTACAGGAAGTCTCGTCATCGGGCACCGTACACCTGCAATATGGAGAAAGATATTGACTTTGTTTATTTGGATGCACCATTGCAAATTGTACAATAGAAGGGACACAAAGCAGGTGGAGACCATAAAACAGTAAATATAATGCATATGAATACATATGATACATTCACATGTAACAACAATTATTGCAATAAAAGAATAGGATGATATATTAGATATACATAAATTTTCATAATAGTTGAAAATGTGTATGTTTTTACGTCTCATCCAGGTAGAAAGTACACAGTACAAAAGTTCCTCAAGCAAATGGGTAGAATTTTTTTATTGTTTACAAAATCTACCAAGTTGCTTTAGTAACTTTTGTATTATGTGATTATTGGTTGTTGTTTGAAAGTGTTCATTTTGAATGTTTGACATCTCAAATAAAATGATGCTTTTGCCATTTTACGATTTCCACACCAGAAAAAACACAAGCCTTACGTGTGCACTTTGGGAAACTGTTACTCCAAGTGCGATCTGACTGGCACGTGGCGCTTGCCGCGCCTTCAAGCTCGTAGCCCAAGTCACAGGTGAAGTGTACCGTATCCTGATAGACGAAATTGACCATGTCGTGGTAGGAGTCGGAACCACTGGTCACGCGACCGTTTGCAGGGACGTCCGGCTGCGGACAAGGCACAGCTAAAACAGGGAGAACGGCATTTGTTAAGAGTTAAAGTCCCTTCCGTAGCATATATGGTGCCTATGGCGGCGAACATCTCCGTTCCGACCCCCTTGGGCCACACATCTTTGTGCAATCACTACAGTAGGGGGCTGGTCTATTGATAATGGCGTGTGATCAACTTCCATACTCCTTTCCCGAATGCAGCGCTAAGAAAGCAGAATGCACCATTTCTCAAGTCCTTGGTATGACATTTCTACAAAGGTTGTTTACATTGAATGACCTCTTAATATGCAAAACTAGATATTCGTATTTTTAAGTTTTTTTAACCTTTAAGACATCAAGTCTTACCTGCACAAGTGGGGAAACTGCTAGTCCACGAGCCGTCTGCCTGGCACGTGAGACTTGCCTCACCTGCAAGCTTGTACCCTGGGTTACATGTGAAGTGGACCGTGTTTTGGTAGATGAACTCGTCGCTGACTTGGTTGGAATCGGAGTCACTGTCCATTGTACCATTTGCAGGAGCGGTCGGTCGCGGACACTGTACAACTGACAGGGAGAAAACATCTTGAAAATAGTCTGCTGTGAAATTCTGTTTTCTCCATCCCGAGATGGCAAACAGCAAGAAGACATGGAAAAAGCAAATCGGGTAAAATACCTTATATAGTATATTCGATTTCGACATGACTATGAGAGAGGTTTCCTGACACTTGTGTAACTCCCTTGTAGATAAAGGTTTTTAAGTTGGCCCCAAACCAATTTCTGAAGTCGGGTGGTCTTTCTGACTTCTCCTTTGTCTTACATCCCGAAAACATTTCAACTTTGCTTTCCATTTTTCCTTCTCTGCCCCTTCTCATTATCCCTTGCGATTTAATGGTGTGTCTTAACGTCCAGACAAGTGACGTACCTTTCTGACAGATGAAATGGTTGTTCACGGCACAACTCGTGGCATTCCATTTGAATATCAACTTGGGCCAGATTTCCGCGCAGTGCTCGTCAGCGATGTCTGGTTGTCCTGGGTACCAGTTGTTGTAGGCCGACATGTTACTACCATCGCTCCACTGCCATTGTCCCTTAAAGTTGAACGAAAGATGAAAAGATAAGACTTACAATACAAGCACATCAACAGTAATACAGTTTTCTAAAGATATTGATTTGTACATGCCATGCCCAATTCCATAACTTTAATTTCCATGCGCTCGATCTTTAACTAGCCTCTACCAGGCTCCGTGGATCGCTGGAAAAATAGTAGAAATTGGTCAAATAGAGTGAATAGTATGCTATGGGAGTCGGTCGGCCATTGGGTGAGCCACCTATCTTTCCAGCGATCTGCGTAGCCTGGTAGAGGCTATATTTAGCGTCTAGTCCACCAAACATGTGTAGTCGATCACTAAATGTTGATAGGAGATCTGGAATGCTAGTGTAAAGACTAGAATACAGTTTTAAAAGACATTACGAAGTCAACTGTTTAAAATGAGAGGCACACTGTAGCTTACATCAGCCCTAAGGTCATCTAAACCAATCCAGATATGGCTTAGATCGGTGGTGCCCGTTTCCATTCTGATGAAACGCTCGACGTTATTGGTCATTGCGGCAGTTTTCATGATGACCAGATTTGCACCTTCCTCCTGACAGGTTTCCCTTGCGTTTTGGTACGGTTTCTTTTCGTTGGAGAACTTCAAGCACGTTTCGTTGACCCTGGTGTATCCATCCCGGCAAGAATCTGTATTTCAACAGATAGAGATGCTGTTGAAATGCATTGCTCATCACTGAATAATTTATTTGGGATGACAATATTCTAGTTCGTAGGCAGTTATGTGGCGCATCTCTCCAAGTCACAGAGCATATGAAATACATACTAAACATTGCTATGATACATATTTCAACACTGATGATAATAGATTATGAAGCTGGTGCAATGATTGGACGTGCAGAACATGACTTGAAGTGAGCACAAACTGTATATAGTAAACGTATTTACAGTATTTTGACCAGGAAAGAAGATTTCGACAAGGGAGCAGGGAGCAGTTTCACTTGTTTCCGAGTAGACTGTAGCACACTCATTTCCACCAAATGTAAAACAATTTACAAATATTACACACAAAAAATAACATCAACTGGAAAGCCAGCAGAATTGATAAGCAAAATGAGAATGAGTAACAGATGCACAAGATAGTGTGCCTACGTCCTGACAACTGACGAACCTTTCTGACAAATGTAATGGTTATTCGCGTCACTCATTACTCATTACTCATTGAATAATCTATTTTGGATTACAGTAAGCTATGCAATTCTGTTGAGCACCTTAAGTTTCAAAGTTGTCTACCCACGTAGCATATAAAGAACACTGCATGTGATGCATATATCAACAATAATTCCAAAGCTGGTAAAAATTAATTGCCCACATTAGGTCTAATGTGAAACAGATGTACAAGATGGTATGCCTACGTCCTGACAATCGACTTACCTTTCTGACAGATGAAATTATTATTCGCGTCACAATTGTGGTCATTCCATTTGAATATCAACTGCGGACGGATTTCCGCGCAGTGTCCGTCAGTGGCCCAGTTGTTGTAGCCCGACGTGCCACTAGCATCGCTCCACTCCCACTGTCCCTTAAAGTTGAGAGAAAGATGCAAAAATAAGATTTACTATACAAGCACGTCTATAGTAACAGTTAAGTCTAATTAGAAAACATTTCTTTAATTGATTTATACAATGTAAAAGCCAGTTCAATTCCATCACTCCAACATTCGTGATTTTAATCTTATCTTTATTATCCAACAACTAGATGGGAGAGCTAGAATGCAGTTTTGAAGACATTACTTATTCAACCATTTAGATCATCGTAAAAACTACAGCTTACACTACGTCGGTCCAAACCAATCCAAGTATGGTCTGATTCAGCAATGCCCTTGGCTCTGAGGGTGTTCTCGATGAATTTGTTCATTGCGGGAGTTTTGATGACGACCAGATTTGCACCTTCCTCCTGACATGTATGCTTTGCGCTCTCGTACGGTTGCTTGTCGTCGGAGAACTTCAAGCACACTTCATTGTACCTGATGTATCCATCCGGGCAAGGATCTGCATTTCAACATACAGAGATGCTGTTTAGATGCATTGCTCACTGAATAATTTATTTGGCATGTCAGATATCTAGGCATTGTATACTATGTAATACTTGGGCTACACAAACAATGCAGCTAGCGTTCAAACTAGTGATATTGTTCCCAAGACCTACCTACAAACCAACTACCATCGCGATCCATCCAGGTATCAAGATGTTCGTAAGCTATATTGACCACAAATATCCTGAAACAAAAGCACACAGACACACACAGACACACACACACACACACACACACACACACAGACACAGACAGACAGAAAGACAGACATTGCTATAAGAATGATTGCAGGTGGCGTCAAGGCACTTAACACGACTTTCCTCACTTCACTCAGGTGTAAATGAGTACCTAGCTCATCTAGGGTTAGGGACGTCCCTCGGATAGGACGTTAAATGGAGGTCCCGTGTTTGGGGAGAGCCACACCCGCGCACGTAAAAGAACCCACCACACCTTTTGAAAAAGAGTAGGGGCATGCCCCGGTGTGCGATGGTCCAAAAACCTACAGTTGGCCACACATGGGTTCGCCCTTAGTAATAGCCTCTGGCTAGTAGGGCAACATGCCAAACCAATAAATAAAAAGAATAATTGCAAAACAGTGCCTACTGTGGCAGTAGAAGTCTGTGCCGCTCCATGTCTGGTCGGCCTGGCAGGTTCGTTCCGCAGATCCAACAGGCACGAACCCATCCTCGCACGCGAAGGTCACGACCGCTCCATAACGATGGTCGCTGGTACCGTTGACGCGTCCATGTGCAGGGGGATTCGGTGCTCCGCAGGATTTTGCTGGGAAACAATCAAGTAAGAATAACATGAGAAATGTTCACATCGTAAGAAATTGTTCATCCATCTATATCTCTGTATGTATGTATGTATGTGTGTGTGTGTGTGTGTGTGTGTGTGTGTGTGTGTATTTGTGTGTGTGTGTGTTTCTCCCTCTCTCTTTGTGTTTGTGTTCATGTGTGTGTGTGTGTGTGTGTGTGTGTGTGTGTGTGTGTGTGTGTGTGTGTGTGTGTTTATGTGTGTTTATGTTTGTGGTACTACGTGTTTCTGTATGGGCGTGTGTGCATTTCTATCTATCTTTGGATGTGTGTATGTATGTGTGTGTTTGTGTGTGTGTGTGTGTGTGTGTGTGTGTGTGTGTGTGTAAATGTTTGTGTGTATTTAGTTCGTTCTAATGTTATATTTATCAGTCTCTGCTGAGACCAGAAAATGCCAAAGCAATGAAAATAAATGGGGATCTTCCTCCGTCACATATCTAGCATAGATGGTAGTAAACATATGAGCACTTACGGACACAAGAATCCCCGGATTCTTCATACCCATGGCAACAGTAGTAGATCGTATTCTTGCATATCTCTGCTCGGTATGCAATGCGGTGCCTACAACGGACACACGAATTCAGTCATACAAGCGGTGGATTCTTTTCTTGACAAAGACCGGTTTCGTACAATCGACAATTTAGGCAAGTCAAATTCTTTGTGTTGGAAATAGCACTTGAAGATACTTTTTTCACATGAATTCAGTAAGCCCTTTATCTATAAATGTAATTTAAACAGTTTAGACGTTGTCCCTTTAATGCCAACTTGTCGGATCTAGTTCCCTTTATACAGCATGAGTGTATCTGGCATATTAGTACACGTATAATGTATGTAGAACCCTATACAAAGCCAATGACAGACTATGCCAGATGACAATGATACAAGCTACAGCATTTCTAATTTGATGACACGAAACCTGTTTGCTAACTACCATAGACAAAAGAGAAAAGTCATGGAAAGCACATGTAAATTATTAATCTTTGAGTACACGTACCTCGGGCAAGAAAACCAGTTGCCCCATCCGCTGATACAAAAAACCGTGTACTCCTGCTGGTACTCTACTTTGCAGCCGTACTCTTCAACCCTCGAGCACACGTTGTCCCTATATAGTTCCAAATAGTGTCCGTCAACCAATCTATATTTTCAACTCGCATTTGAATCATTTAACAGTAATGTTCTGTGGTTTCATACATAAACACATTATGCTGCACCTTGAATACCATTTAACGTTACGTTTCTACATAAAACTGCAGGTCAAAACAATGCGTATACACAACGGTAATCTATTGCCGTATTGACATACACATTGTTTAGATTCCATGTTATCTGTTAGAAGATCTCTGTATTTGCAGGCATTTACATTGAAAATGTTTAAAACGGATTGCAGGACATTGATATGCACTTTGCACATCACAAGATGGATTTGGGCCTAGAAACTGGAAATACGAAGAAAAAATATGTCACTTAGTTATGATTGCTTCTTTAACTTAATCTTACCATTCTACCACATATCAAGTGTTTATCGTTTTCATGAGACTGAAAAAATACAGAATCGCTTAGAATTCCTTACCCTGACAGTGACTTAACCACATCACACTGCGACAAGAACACAATGAAACACACGAAGGTTGCTACCAACGGATGTGGACATAGTCCCGTCATGACGTTGGTTTCAACTGTGCTTGTCTAGGGCAAATAGAAAGTATATATACAATATGAAAGCGCCGTCGTGTCTAGGCTATGTTAGAACTGCATATTTTCTGAACCATCACTTCTATCTTGTCAAGCAAACGTGCAAGAAAGAAAAAAAACTCCCTGTTTGCTACCTTTGTTCTTAAGCAAATTGCAGTAAAATAAACAAGAATATAAAACTACTGAGAAATTAACAATATGAAAGCGCTAGATTCTGATAAAGCTACGTCATCTGTGAACGATCACTTCTATTTGATGGGTGTCAGGCAATCGCCCATGAAATAAAAACTCCTGCTATGTGCGCTTACCTTTGTTCTGAAGCTAATGTTACGACACAAAACGCACACACACAAGACAACCAACAAAAATACAAAACGACTGAGAAAATAAACAGTATGAAAGCGCTATGTTATGTTAAAGCTACATCTCTCTGGACCATCACTTCTTTTTAACGGGTGTCCTGCAAAGGTACAAGAAATAAAGACTCCCCGTGTACTTACCTTTGTTCTGAAGAAAATATTGCGAAACCCACACACACAATAAAACAACAAAAGCACAACAAGAATATAAGACTACTTAGAAAGTAAAAGAAAGTATGAAAACCCCACATCATGTTAAACATCATTGATATATCTGAACCATTAACTGTGTTCAACGGATGCCAGACAAACGTTCAAGAACGAAACAAATTCCCCGTATGAGCACTTTTGTTCTTACCCAAATTTTCCTAAAAACACGCGCCAGAAAACGAACAAAGTATAAAACTACTGACGAGTACTGAAAAATTAAACAGTATGAAAGTAAACAGTATGAAAGAGCAAGCTTAAAGCTACATCTGTAAACCACCACTCATATTTAACGGATGTCCAAGCAATCATACATGAAGTAAAAATTCCCGGCGTGTTATCTATTTGGCCGTGCATTTTTTCTGATAAAAAATGTCACGAAAAAATTATAAAACAAAAAAAAAGTACAAAATAAACATAGGTTAGCTGTACATTTTCTTTGCCACTTTTGGGGGAAAAGAGGCACAAAAGTACATGCGCGCGAAAAACAGCAGTCATAGAATTCCTTCACGTACCTTTCTATGAAGTGATGCGACACTCGTAGTAGATCGCCGCGTAAAGCCCGGCGGGCGACCTCTCGCTCTCCTCCCGTGTGTTCACAGCAGAATATCCCCGGTAGAAACAAACAAGCAAACAAACAAACAAACAAACTCCCAAGGAGAGAGGCACACTCAAGTGCACCCCTGACGTAACTGCACCGTATGTCCAACACAGCGTGGTTGCTCCGACACTTAAAAATAAATGAATAGAACTCTGACAACGAAAACTTTCCCTCCAAGAGGAACGCGACCGCTACATTAACTCCAACTGTGACGTCGCCTACGGAATTTATCTTTGCCACTTCGCTGGCAAGGCGAAACCATTCCAACAATAGGTAGGGGAGATATTGACACCAAAAAAAACGTAGGGAAAAGTCAGCGATATACGCCCAAATTTAACGCTTTCGAATATGATGTAAGTTGATGTTAAAGAATTGTTCAGGATCTAAAACTCGTGTTATGAACTTTATTTTCTTATTTACAAAAGATATAAAAATCATTTTAAAATCATCACCCCTGCACGGACACTGTGCAATGGTACGGACGGTGCCTTTGTTGTAACTACGTGCAAATAACTGACGAAAACTAACTACGTCAACGCAAAAAGTTATCTTTCCTCAGTTATTTTTCCGACTAGTCTAATAAACGCTAAAATGATTATTTTTCAAAATAATTTTACAGTTATTATTTCATTGCTACTCCTCGACTGAATATTTTTTTGGACGTCGGTAGTATGATATGGATTAAAGACACCTGTGGCGCATCAAAGTTCTAAATTGGAGTTAAGTGATGAAATTTGAAATATTAATGACAGCGGCTACGGCATAACAATACTTGGGTCTTACTTTGTAATACCCTCTACCAATTTCCTGGTGTCAATCATATTTTCAGTCATAGAGCATGTCTTATTAGATAGATATGATGATAATGATAATGTGTAGTGATGTGCGACACACATGCATGCAGACATAATAAATTACCACCTTAGCATTGAAAATCCCAAATTCTCACAAAAGTATCTGTTTATTGAGTTGTTAGTACATTTGCCCAAAAAGCATATTTGCGGGTGTGTAAAACATAGAATTGCGTGAGTTGGTTTAACACATGGGCTGTCCGCTGCTGAAATATTCATGATATAAGCCACTTTTACAATGGGTGAAGATTACCCTTACACTAACATGATGATTGCTACCATCAAATTACGGAGCGCGAAACACGCACGGTGCCGTAAACTAATCTCCAAGCAGATGTAGGGAGAAATTTCATAGCGTTTTCCGACGACAGCCACTCGCGTGTTGTGGTGACTGGCTATCAAAAATGTTATGATCTTTCCCCTCACATCTGTTATGGGATAAGCTTTGAACCAGGTTCACCATTATTCAAATTGTTTATCTTTTAATAGAACAGCATATCGGGTGAACACTTTAACAATATGTTTTTTCTTAAGCGTATTGGGAGCGTTTAGGAGAAATTTAGGGTAGAAGTTCAAACAGTTTATACGGTACATTTCTAAAAGTTTTCTTTTTTTGTAGCAACGAGAACGGATGAAATTGTAGTCATGGCAAGATAGCAGGGTAGTCTGATATGGAAAATATTTTGCGGCACAATGAACTCAAAGAACCTTGGTAGAATATTGAATACAGAAATGCCACGTGCTACGCTTGTAATAAACAGCATTGGGGTTCACGGAAAACTCCTGAATTTCGTGCCCCTACCGCAAATGTATATGAATATGTCTATCATAATTTCTGGAACATATTTTTTGGTCAGTTTCTTTATTTTTCTCAAACGTGATAACAACATCCACACGCCCTTGTTTGTAAATGTTCTGTCAACCATCTCTGTACTGTCGTCATGACGATGGAGTCAACACAGGACATGCGCTGGAGTTAAGTGATGAAATTTGAAATATTAATGTCATTACCTACAAGGTACAATGGTGGTGATTATTGTCATATGATGGGTACTAATTTCCGATAGAGCTGAACCATGTGAGGAAGACGTCATTCATCGCCATGGCAACACTATGACGTAAGCCACTGTTTGCGACATATGCGATATTGCTTATTAATCTCTCTAGTCAAGTGAAGACATTATGGGCCGTGCCTTTGTCTGTAATATAACAAAGGCACGGCTGTTCTTCTCAAGCTTGTGTTTTTCTAGTAGTAAATGCAGAAATGTTCGCGGTGGTTTTATGTTCGCGGTTTTCGCGGCCAACTTTTTCCCGTCTCATCATCATCTTTCGTCCGGATTTACTCCGGTGAGGAACACTCAATAAAGTTTAGCACTTGTCTAAGCACTAGGTACTGTACTTGTATTATGAGACACCTGTTACAGTAAATGCGCACGAATACTTACAAGGCACAATTGAACATAGACCCAATATTCAAAAATCAAATACATATCTACCAATAATGTACAAAATTAGGGAGTCGTTATTTAGATAGGTAGATACCACAGTATTGTACTTAAATATATGCGACCAAGCGGAGCGATACGGAAAATGGCGATTGCAATGCTGCAAAAAGAATAATTGAAATGAAATGCTGCAAAATTAAATGTAACCATCAGCCGGGTTACGTACGGGGTGGCTGATGGTTACGGGCTGGCTGCAAAAAGTGTATTATTTAGACCCCCAAAAAGCCGGTTCAGAGCCTGCAACGGAGGCTACAACTTCCCTGTGTTTATCATTATTTGAGACAGAAACATTTGTTCTGAAACATTTTATTCGGATTTACAGACCACAAAAGTTGCTGTACATTTTTATAAACACATGACATAACTTTATCCAGACATAAGATGTATAAATGTAACATTGATCAGCTGTCATGTGTAGTTTGACACAATATGCTATCAAAAAGGATACCAGTAATGGCAGTATAACAACTTGTTCAGCATTTCTGGCCATATCACACACCTAAATAACCACAGGTATAATGGTGTCCAAGTAATCTCCTCTCTTTCTCGTACATTACCGTGTTCATTCTGACAGTGCCTATTTACTTCACCACCAATCTCTTGTTTAGTCCTGCCTTCTCACTGAAATGTTTGAGTTTGGGACATACACATGTCACTGATATCAATCAGAATGTAAACATCTGCATGGTATGTTGGTGTGTTGTGCCAAAGGGTGGTTACACTGACAGCAGTAGTAGTCCACTGACACCACCTCAAACATTGGCAATTAATTGCACTTCATCCACTACTTTCACCATGGTATTTTCATATCATTCTGGTGATATTCCGGACAATACAGATGGTACCTCAACAAAAGGAAATTAACAGCACTTTTTCTACTACTTTCACACGTCCAGCTGTGTCATTTGTTTCTCTCCTGATCTTTCAATTTCTTGTTTGCCTCCTTCATGCCTTCTTCAATCTCTCTCATGAAGGTGCTTTTGAAGGAAGATGCCCTCTGTACAGCTCCCTCTGAAGACTTGTTTAATTTTGCTACTTCATCCTCCACTGTAGAATAAGAGAGAATTGACATGATCAAAAATATGTAAAAAGACATTAATGACAATGATATGATGAATTTTTTTCCTCATTCTGAACATAATAAAACAATTCATGTACATGTATATCATATAGGTTACATCTATTTGTAAAAGCAATAGTTTTCCGTTGTAACCATGCTTTAAAATCATTATGCTTTATTGATGTAGCTACAACTTATTTGCTGTGGAGAACTTTTTGGAGATGTTTTGGTGTAATTGGAAGTATGTAAAAAAAGTAGAAAAGAGTATGAAAGATGATGATGATGTTGAAAAAGGGTGGGGGCCGTGTGTTGTTATCCACTGTGTCTAGGGCATGATATTGGCACCCTGCTTCCACCACCTTTTACCTTCCAACCAAAGTCAGGTACCCATTTTTACACTTAGGTGGAGTGAGGAAAGTTGTGCTCCTAAGGGCACAACATCGGTGACATGACAGGTTTTGAACCCAGGACTTCTGGGTTCTGGGCCAAACACCCTAGTGCCGTTACACCACACGACCCCGCTGAGGACAGATTCAAAAGACCTTTTGATGACAACACCAGGTTCAGTTTGGTTGAAGAGGGAATAGGAGGGCAATACTTACTCCTGATCTTTCCTCTGGTGATGACGTAAGCTGTGAGCTGTGCAAGTCTCCTGATGACATATGTTTCTGATAGCTGTTGGGTAGAAATCAATAATTTACAACACAGTCAGGAACAGTGACTGAGTGAGACAAAAATAATGTTTCCGCATGTACACATTAAGTCTAACAGTACAATTACACCAGCACTTCTCTTGAGAAGTAATGATAAACCATTTATGACCAAGAATTCAGGCTAACTTTTAATTTCGACACGTAACATGTACGTTGCGCATACTTACAAATTTGGGACATGACGTAACGTTACACAACAACAGCTTGCACTCTTTAAAATGTCACAAGGTCTTACAATACCTGAGCACGATATGTATGATCTATACAGACTCTATCTGCTTAAGAAGCGGTAAACTTACCCTCTCGACAACTTGTGGGTGGTTCGCTAAAAACCTGTAAACAAGAAAGGAACAAATTACAGATTGTTTCCAAACATCTTCAACTTCGCCCCCCTCCCCAAGCTAAGTCGACCTCCAACTACCCGAAACATGTAAAACAGCTCAAACCATCGCTTAAAATGCCACTTTGACATTCTTATTCGAAGACAAGACACTAGAAACAAAGGAAGAAAGGTCAGCCTTCACAGAATGTACCTTAGCAACATCCTAAGAGGCATTTTTAGCAGCGGATTCTTGTGGAAGTTGGTCCTGAGATGTTTTTTACACAACGTCGTCTACAATTACTTCCGGTTACGCTGCATCCTGGGTAAGGGATTGCACATTAATATATTAAAAGGATATAAAAAACAACTTTTGTTAGATAAACATCTACGCCACTTTGATTTGTGGCTATCCTTTGTATATGCAACATTAACTTTTCAAGTAATTTTCGTAAACAAAGCTTTAAAATATTGTCTAACAAAAACGTTACCATTTGCACGTAGCTATAGTGATCTGTGCCTACTTTTGTTACGCAATCTTTGACCTTTAACCTCTTGAACTCGAGTGACCGGTCGGATGTTGCGTTTTGCAAAGTATTTAGTCGAAAAACAGCTTACATGTGCAACGCCAAGGTCAACAACAGCTCTAGCTTGCATCCCTGTTCAAGTTAACCATTTCTGTAGCGGTCCAGCGGCAGAAACGGGACTCAAAGCTTCCAAGAGAAAGTTTTTCCGAAGGGGGAGGGGCGAAATGGCGACTCTGGAAACTCTGAATTTTGACAACCTGGTTCTCCGCTCGCTGCCGATCGACAGTACCGAGGAGAATGTACCGCGGCAGGTACAGGGGGCCTGCTTCTCTAAGGTGAGGGCAAATTTTAGACCCTGTGTTGTTGCAGAAAGTTCAATATAGTGTTGTTTAATACCGTCTGCCAGCTGCACATGTAAATAGTACATGCACTCTACTACTCTAGTAAAACCACTGCTGCGCATTTGCTAAAGTTTTTTTTTGGCCATTCTGTCCAAATAAGATTGAAGATGAACGTCACTTTATCATGGATTGTTCACAATATGACGCTCAAAGCTGTTCACATTTCTATCCATTTGATCAAAAGAATGAGAATTCATCCACAACGTCTCAAGTTATGATGCTATCATACAAACACACAATCATACATTATACAAGTTCCACTGCAGTACCGTAGGAAGCCGCCAGGAGGCCCATTCTCAAACTTGATCATTGTCTCTCCGACACCTATCCAGGTACCAAATACCAAATAAGCCCATTCGTAGATTTGAGTACGCATGTGTAGTGTCAAAGGTGAGGGCTCCTGGCTTGTAAACAGTTCTCATCTTGACATTGTCCAGATTTGCATAACAATGCCCAGACGGGGCCTTTACCTTTGACACTGCACCTTCGTACTCGAATCTACGAATGGGCTTATACCATGATAAAGGTCCATCCATAGCTGCTCAAGTTAAGCTTTTTACATCCACTCTCCCAAAGCAAAACCGAAAACATAACCTTCTTGGCAAAGGTAATCAAAGACACGTTGCTTTCCCCAGGTAAGCCCTACACCAGTGAGAAACCCCCAGACTGTAGCCTTCTCAGCCCAGGCACTACAGCTGTTGGACCTGCCGGCATCAGAGCTGACGAGGGCGGAGTTTGCCGAGCATTTCTCTGGTAACAAACTGCTGCCGGGGTCTGAGACTGCAGCGCACTGCTACTGTGGGCATCAGTTTGGACACTTCTCTGGTCAACTGGGAGATGGTGCAGCCATGTAAGTTATCTTATATTCTATCAATTAAGGGATGATAAATTATTTCCTTCCTTCCTTCCTCACTCTTTCCTTTATTCACTGATTCATACATCCGTCCCTCCCATCAAAATACATGTACATCTCTGGTTAAGAGCAAGACAATAGAGTTAAAGCATACGTATGTAACTCTGTACTACTGTTCCACATTACAGCAGTAGCTATGATGTACCACTGTACGTGTACAGGTACTTGGGTGAAGGGGTGAACAAGGCAAGAAGGTTGTCATAGTCAGTCAGGGCAAGGAGGTTAAAATAGGATCCTATTTTAGGGAGAGAGCTGTATATTCCTGCTTTTTGTCTAGGTCCATGGTACCACAATACACAGCAGTACCCTTGATGTACCACTGTTGATACAGGTACCTGGGTGAAGTAGTGAACAAGTCAGGAGAGAGATGGGAGTTCCAGCTGAAGGGGGCGGGGCCCACCCCGTTCTCCCGGACAGCTGACGGCAGGAAGGTCCTCCGCTCAAGCATCAGGGAGTTCCTCTGCAGTGAGGTAAGAACGGGATGAAGTGTGGTTTTGTTTAATCTCCAAGCAGATGTAGGAAAGCAAAATTATAATGTTTCTCCAGCGCAGGGTTTTGTAGAAAGGCCGGCTGCTCCGTGGAATTAGGATCTATTAGGATCAGTTTTGTTAGATTGCCCAATTGCTTTGTGGTTTGTACATGGACTTAGAATATTGAACAGTATCGTTGTATATAATGGATGGCTCTTTTGAGGGGAAATTTTCAAAGACATATCTTTAAGCATAAAATGATAGTCTGTGTTTTAACCTTAAGTATGTTAATCACCTTGTCAGGCAATGAAAAGATATGACATTCTTGGCGTAGTTAGGTGTATACTTACTAGAATCTGAATGAATTGAATTGGTTGAATGTCATGTATAACAAGGTTTCTTCTCTTGCAGGCTATGCATCACTTAGGAGTACCAACAACAAGAGGTCAGCTCGTAGAACATTTTTACTGTTTGTTAGTTGTAAGCTAAAATGTTTTACAATGTGAAAAATGTTTATATAAAGTATATGATACTTAGAATATCTGCTACAATATTTTCTAACAGATGCAAGACTATTTCTCAATGCAAATACATTGTACATAGAATGTTTTTCAAATATTGAAGGAAAAGCCATTATAGAGCTGATCAATGATCTGTTATTGTACAGCTGGCAGCTGTGTGACTTCTGACAGTAAGGTACTGAGAGATGTCTACTACAACGGAAATGCCTCCTATGAACGCTGTACCATTGTACTCAGGATCGCACAAACCTTTCTCAGGTAGGAAAACTCGGCATACATGTAGTAGTGAATCGTTATATATATTGTATAGTCAAAACTTCCCATTGAAGACCACTCAGGATCAGAGTCTGGTCTATGTGGACGAATGGTCACTGTAGACAAGATTCTGTGTCAAAAGGAAAAATTATCTAATGGATCACCAAAAAGTGGTCACATTGTCCAGGTGGTCCTTATGCAGAGGTGGGCACTTGTACAGGTTTGACTATATCAATGGCCAGGTGTAGAGAATCGGTCACTAGTACAGGTTTGACTGTAAGATGTTTAATGTTTAACCTTCTTCCTGCTGCCTAACTCTGTAACCAATAGGGAATCGGGTGCCAAATGTCTACTTAAGTGTGCTGAAGGTTAAAAGAATTGCTGGAATAAAATCACATTTTGCATACCACTTGGAGCACTAGCTTGGCCTTAATATTACATGACTTATATATGTTTACAATCCCACCACTGGAAGATTATGTTTATATATTTAAGAAGAGACACGGTATAGTGATATAGCAAATATAAGATTCTGTGTCTTTATCAAGGTTAAATCTTGGTGTTCTTTTTTAATAAATGATCTGTTTTTTATGGTTTTTATTTCCAGATTTGGATCATTTGAAATCTTCAAGCCCACCGATGAAACAACAGGACGGAAGGGCCCCAGTGTTGGGAGAAATGATATCCTGATCACCATGTTGGACTATGCTATCAAGACGTTTTTCCCAGAGGTGAGAAGACATGTTAATGCCAACAATATTGAGTATGGCTCAGTTCCTGTTTGTAATTGTAATAAGTGATATTGATGCCACTGGTGTTTTTATGGATATTTTATGGATAACTTTCAATCTCAGATTCAGGAGGCCCATCCTGACAACAGTGAGGAACAATACACAGCCTTCTTCAGGGAGGTTGTCCACAGGACGGCACGGCTGGTGGCAGAATGGCAGTGTGTGGGTTTCTGTCACGGGTAAGTCTACTGTAAACTGTAGCTTCAGGGAGGTTGTCCACAGGATGGCACAGATAGTGATTCTTTCAAAAACTATAGCTGGAACCAAGGAGGTTTTGATTGAACCTTCTTGCTGGAATTCATGTTGCCCTCTAGCCATCTCATTTTCAGTATTTGTATAGCAGTTGTCCTAAAGACTGTCTGCAATGTTGTAGGTTGCTAAGAAAGAGACAAATGTTCCAGCCTAGGCTACTGAAAAGAACTGAGGAGACTGTATCAACATTTTCCCTGCTGCCTAACTCTGTAACCAATATGGAATTGGGTTCCAAATAGCTACTTCAGTGTGCTAAAGGTTAAAAAACCTGACATGTTATGAAAGCTTGGCTGCTTACTTGCTTATACACATGTACTTGGCAAGCAGTCTTTTAGTTTTAGGTGTACGCTTATTTTCCTGTGAGTTGTCAATTCTATTTCTGTGCTGCAACTATTATTTACGACTTGCTTCCTTGTTACAAATATTGTGTTCTTTGATTATTAGCAAATTTTTGAACTTGTATGGCATTATAAGAATGAGTCATCTTAAAACTCCTTTTTTTTATTCCAGTGTGCTGAACACAGACAACATGAGTATCCTGGGCCTGACCATCGACTACGGACCCTTCGGTTTCTTGGACAGATATGATGCTGACAACATCTGTAATGGCTCAGGTAAGACCAACTCAGTGCTGAGTTGTCAGGTTTATTTTGTTTACTTATTGTTTATTTTGTTTATTTGCTTATGTTCAAATAAGTACACTATGTCTGATAGAATCTGGTATGTTGACCTCAGTCATTCTTTCCACTCACTTACTCACTCACTCACTCTAACACTCTATTCATGTATTCATTCACTCTTTCATTCATTCATCCATCCATTCATTCACTCACTCACTCATTCATTAATCCATCCATTAATTAATTCATCCATCCATGCCCATTCATTCATTCACTCTTCATCCATTCATTTATATCAATTCACTTATTTATCCATTCTTATACTCATTCATTCCATTTATCCATGGCTTCATTCACTCTTTTATTCATCTATCTACTGATTCATTTATCTAATTCATTCATTCAGTGATTCACAAATCCATCCATTTGTCTACTCATCCCCTCTCTCCCTTCTCTATAGATGATGGAGGCAGGTACTCCTACAGAAACCAGCCTGAGATGTGTAAGTGGAACTGTGAGAAGTTTGCGGAGGCCATCTCTGAGGCCCTGCCCACCGTCTACTCCAAACCTGTGCTGGAGGAGTTCGACCAGAAGTTCTCGGAGCACTACCTCAGCAAGATGAGGAAGAAACTAGGACTGGTCAAGAAGGAGCTAGCAGAGGACAAGTCAGTCATTTCTCCTTCTTGGTGGCTTTAAGATGATAGTGTACTAGATTCACCAAGACTTAGTGTCATGTTGAGTTGTAGACTCGGATAAAGTCTTGTATAGTTAGCTTTAAGAAGAAGATTGCAATTGGAGAAGCTCTCCAGATAATTGTCAATTCCTAGTTCCTTTACAATGTATAACACTTAGGTATGTGGAAAAATAAGATTTCCTCTTGAAAAGGGCCATGCTGAAAGCAATTACGTGTACAATGTGGCTCTGTTGTGTAGTCCTACCAGTAAGACTGTGGTGTTAAACATGCAAACATAATTCAACATTCTTTTTTTGTGCAGGGAGCTTTTTGAAGCACTTCTTCAGACCATGACAGAAACAGGTGAGTCCTGGCATATTTGGTTCAGTTATAGCTCTATGAACTAGGAACTAGGAGCTACTTCTTAGTAAGAAGCTGATAGGCTAAATAAAAGTTCTAAACAGGAACTACATGTATGTGGCTCCATCTGTCTTAATGAGGCATGACTGCAAAAGCTGTCGGTTTAGTCCACTCTCAGTATATACAAAAAAATAAACTTGTCAGGCCTAGGCTTTAGAGGATTTGATGAAAGCAACTAATAGATGTTCTCATCTGTAGGTGCTGATTTCACCAACACCCTGCGTGGCCTCAGTAAGCTGTCACTCCCAGGATGTCAGGACTTTGACAGGTACTGGTTGGTTGATGTAAATATGGTGGTAAATTCATCCTCATATACATGTACATGTTAGTATACATGTTATAGACAAGAGAATTGGAATTTGATAGCTTATTTTCAGATGGGTCAATGCATTTACATGGGCATTGATAGATTTTGTGCAAGTGAAGAAAGGATTCTATTCAATCATATGAGTGAGTGTTCTAAAAACTATCTGTACCTGTATACCGGTAGCCGGTATAAACACCCTTTGGCATAACACACCAGCTTCTGTCTGTGTCAGATTCTGCAAGACAGTATGACTGCCCTTTGGAATAACACACCCACTGATTGAGATGAGTGGATGATAGAGCCAACAAGATTGAGCAATTAGAACTTGCTATTCATCTACATCTGCCAATGTCTCTCACCCTGCAGTTCTCTGGAGAAGACCAAGTCCTACCTGCTGTCTCAGTGCTGTTCTGTACAGGAGCTTATCAAGGCCTGTAAACCCAGGATGGACCCAAGGTACATGTTACCCAGCAACTGTGAACTCTGTTGCATAGCAACTATGCACTCTGTTGCATAGCAACTGTGAACCCTGTCACCTGGCAACTTTGAACTCTGTTACCTCGCAACTTTGAATTTTATCACCTGACAACTGTGAACTGTTAACAAGCAACTTTGAACTCTGTTGCATAGCAACTGTGAACACTGTGTTGCATAGCAGCTGTGATCTCTGTTACCTAGCAACTGTGAACTCTGTTGCATAGCAGCTGTGAACTTGATTACATAGCAACTGTGAACTCTGTCACCTCATAAATTTAAAATTTATCACCTGGCAACTGTGAGCTCTGTAACCTAGTAACTGCGAACTCTGTTACCTAGCAACTGTGAACTCTGTTACCAAGCAACTGTGAACTCTGTTACTTAGTAATTTTGTGAACTGTTACCTACAACTGTGAACTCTGTAACTTAGCAACTGTGAACTCTGTTACCTAGCAACTTTGAACCAACTTGAAGGTAGCTATTGAGTCAACTTTGGACCAAGGTAGCTCTTGAGTGATAGTCACCATTTTAATTCTTAAAGCTAAGGTTTTTGATGTTACAGATTCATTCTTTCTTTAACCTGTATCTCCTGTTGCTAGGCAACTGCAGATGCTGATGCTGTTGCTAAGCACCAACCCGTCCCTCCTGACGCAGCTGGGGGGACAGGGGAAGATCATGAGGGAGTTTGAAAGGATGGAGAAGTTGGAGGAAATAAAGGTAAGAACATTTCAGGTTATGTTGTTCATTTGTTGAGACTTATATGCATTAATGCACATGTATGATTTTAAAGCCATCATAGCTGAAAACATCATAAAGTAGAATGAAGAAAGATCGTAAGGATACTTTGGTCACTATTAGACTGGGTGTGTCAATGCGTACAGAGATGGTTGCCATTTCGTTTTAATTACCTTAAACACACTTAAGTAACCGTTTGGCTACCAGATCTCTATTGGTTAAGGGGGCAGGGAGAAGGTT
This sequence comes from Branchiostoma lanceolatum, assembly GCF_035083965.1. Classification (NCBI taxonomy): domain Eukaryota; kingdom Metazoa; phylum Chordata; class Leptocardii; order Amphioxiformes; family Branchiostomatidae; genus Branchiostoma; species Branchiostoma lanceolatum. Next base: position 12,373,108 of record NC_089733.1, on the reverse strand, counting down.
AAGCGTTATCATTGTCTATACCAGTAGGACAGTTTGTCCTGCCTCACCTCAAGAAATTTGTGGTTGCAGATCTTTTACCAAACTTGGTTACTATACTTGTTTCTCTGGTCAGTACCAAAGAAAGAATGCATACTGAAGTTGTTTTTAAACATATTTCTATGCCAACCAAGAATTAACCCAACTTTGCTGTATTTATTTTTTTTCTATAACATGCTGTTGTGAACAATTGTCACTATATATCATGAATGCTATGACAGAAAGTCAATATAGCAATCCAGTTCAGTGACAAATCAGTGGTTCACAGCTGCCAAGTGTTCTTGCTTTTTTAAGAGAAAGCAATGGGCACAGGTCTTGATGGATTGAAGGCCCTGTGTGCTAGTGTATCCAACCACACTGTCTGGGAGCACATTCCAGGTGCTGATTGATGCATGTGTGGATGTCCTGCCAGTTGTATGAGTTCTGGAGACAGGTTTGGTAAGTGTGTGTCTTGGCATAGCTTGGCTGGAGCGTGTTGTACGTCTGGGTGTGAATGGCTGAGGTAGCAACTTCAGTCTGGTGGGCACTGGTTGGTGTGTATCTTGTAGGGTAAGGCTGTGGCGGCCACCTGACGTCTGTGATGAAGTGACGGGATGTTAAGTTCGCACTGGGGCCAGGGCCGCCGGGAGTGAGTTTGATGTTTTTAAGGCATGCAGTGCTCCGCCCCTGGCCCTGAACTGCTAACAATGCGTAACAGAGAGCCCTGGGAGTACATCGTAGGCCTCTTTCTTACTAAAAGAGTGGTTGTTCTAAGATTCTAGTTCCACTTGTGACAGAAATTAGCCTCCCTTCAAAATTTAGTTTGGATGCACTCAGCCCAGCTGAGTGCGTCTTTTCCAAAAAAAGTGCGTCCAAAGACGCAATGAGGGATGCCTGGCGGGAACGCTGACTGTCGCTCTTCCTTTGGCGTTAAGCTTGTGGGCAACTCGCCTCAAAGCTCCAATCCTCTGACCCGCTCTAGCTGCAATGTTGGAGATGTGATATGTTATCAAATCTCTCACAGTTCAGATGTCTCTAGGTCTATCTTCACAGCTTTGATCAGCAAAACTCTATAAACATGTCTGCTTCCTATGATTGACAGGACCTGACGCAGGAGCAGAAGTCGGCTGCTGATGTCCAGAAGTGGACAGAGTGGCTGGAGAAGTACACGGCCAGACTGACACTGGAGGGACAGGGGGCAGGGGATGTGGAACAGGTACAGTACTGTATGTAGGTTGTACAAAGTGTATATATAACACTGTGACATCAAATTATAGTCACGTGGGAGTTATAAACCAGCAGTACAAATTAGTACATGATTTATGAAATACAAGTGTGTACAAAAAGTTAATGAATAAAAAGACCCTTTGTACACACTTGGTTGTGAAGTCACTGAATAAAAATACTCTTTGTATACACTTGGTTGTGTACAAAGAGTCTTTTCATTCTGTATATGTGTATATATAAAGTTATGGTAACAGCCAGATATTACTTGAGGGATAGGGTCAGGGGAGGTATGTGGAACAGTTAACGTGTTATACTGTAAATGCAGAAATGTTTGCGGGGATTAAATTTTGTGGTAGGAAAAAAAAATGGAGTGTTTGCGGTGGTTTTGAGTCTGCATTTGAAATAATAGTAGCGCTACAGTCACACAATGGAATGGCTTTTTGTGGTGGTTTTAAAAGTGTTACCCGCAAAAAAACGAAGAAAAAAAACCCATGGCGAACATTTCTGGCTTTACAGTAACACTCATGGATAGAAAGAAAGGCACAAGCCCTCTGCTGTAGGCTAGACATTAGAAAGCTTTGCATAAAAGCAATGTACTAAATGTGCAAGGTAATGTGCTTCCTTTTTTCATGTACTTTGTTTTTATGACAATGTTCTAACCATTGCAACACACCTCTCACTCTAACCCAGTGTTTAACGTCTCCACAGCTGAACAAGGACAGAGTAGCGACCATGAACTCCAACAACCCCAAGTTCATCCTGAGGAACTACATAGCACAAAATGCCATCACTGCTGCTGAGGAGGGGGACTTCTCTGAGGTGGGCATTTCTGTAATGTGGTGTTCTTAACCCTCTTCCTGCTACCTAACTCGATAACCAATAGGGAATTGGGTGCCAAATGGCTACTACAGAGTGCTGAAGGTTAAAGGATATGCATAAAAATCATTATGAAATATTTGAAACCGAATTGCCACTACAGAAACATTTTTCTTAGAAATGTGTCTGTCAAGAATCATTTGTCTGTCAAGAATCATTTTAAAAATTCCAATGGATCAATGTACTTACCTGAAACAAAGAAAAAAATGTTAAATATTTTAAGCATACTCTGCTGTGGATAAATGTACAGAAAGCAATAGTGGCAAGAGAAAGAGGAAACTTGAACAAAGTACCTTTCAAGGGTCATTTCGATGAATGTAAGGGTGTCATATTGTAAATCCTTCGTTCTTTCTTGATACTAGACCTACAGTAATTTTAGGCATCATTTGAGGAGGATGTCATGCATTTCATGGTAAAAAATATTTCTTACTCCTGTCATGATATAAATAGACAATTTCAAAACTTAACCAATTTTTTCATATTCAATTTGATACTAAAAAGGATGCTGCTACAAACTGTATGTTGTACACAGCAAACAATATGAATCTTAATTGTACTTTTATGTACCAGTTGATAATTTAGAGAGACAATACTGTAACAGCTGCAGTACCTTCCCCCAGGTACAGAGAGTGTTGGTATGTTAGACTGCTGTAATAGCTGTAGTACCTTCCTCCAGGTACAGAGGGTGTTGGTGTGTTAGACCATGCTCTAATAGCTGCAGTACCGTCCCTTAGGTACAGAGGGTGCTGCGTCTCCTGGAGCAGCCCTTCAGTGAGGACGTTGACCTTGGGGAGCTGGCGGTTGCCCCTGGTGACGGAGGCAGTGCCAGTACCACAGACGATGATGCAGGTAAGTTGAATATAACCTGCATACATACAGTACAAAATGATAGTGTGTTATGCCTAAAGGTAGTATACCGGTTTTGAGAAACAAACAAACAAACAAAGAATATCTGGTTTGTCTTTCCACAGGTGCCTCAGCGTCAGTCCTTGCCGAGACAGCAGCTGCCCCAGGGATAGCAAAAAGCTGCACAGGAACAGCATACGACAGCAGGCCTCCTGATTGGGCAGTTGACCTGTGTGTCACATGATCATCATAAAGGCCTCATTTTTTACACCCTCAGGGTCAAAGGTCAATGTTAAAAATATAAAAAACACTGTTAGGCATATCAAGTGTAAATTTGACGGTCACTAATACCAAATCTAGTTTGGCAACCTCTTTACTATCAAAAATATTTAAATTTCTTCAAATCCTAGATTTGAACTTTGACCTGCAGTGACCCTTGACCTGTGAGAATTGTGAATGAGGCCAAGTTTGTGGTTGGGTCAAAGGTCAGTGTGTGCCAGCAAGGGAACAAGTGAATGGCTGATATGCTGTAGACTTGCAAATTTTCACTGTGTTTTAACTTTTAGCACCATGAACATATGCTTTGTCTTCCACTGTGTTACTACTATTGTGTCAACTGGGAACTCAAAGATAACTGCAAATAGTTGATTTTCACTTGCCGCAAAATTTAAGTGCACAAATTTAACTCAATTTACAGTGTAGTGCTGTTGTTAAGCCAAGGCATAATTATGTCAAGGCAAGAAGAGAGAAGGGGAATTCAGTGAGGGTTGGCGGAAAAAAACTGGACTGGACAGCAGAAAAACCTGTCCAGTCTGACAAGAGGGTCTACATGGGGGTTCCTGGCAATGTTTTTAGCATTGATTTTGTTGGAAACATTCAGCGGTAATTACTGAAAGAGATTAGGACTTTGTATGAATGTTTTATAAGACGACAACATAGTGGGCCCCCATGTAAGTTTTTGGCAAATGTTCCCATTTTACAGAGAAACAAGAAAGAGGAAGTGAATCATGCAGAGGTATTTATTGAGTAACAATGTAGTTGTGGCCATTCGCTCCAGTTCCCTAGCTGTTGCACACAGAATGAAGGCTCAGTTTTAAACCAGTCATGGTCGGCTGAGCTGGAAAGACTAATGACTCTCATCCACAGTGCATAGGACACTAAAGTCCTATGGGACGAGTGGTGTTTTTTTAGTACCTGTTATCTGTGATATGGAAATTAGCTATCTAACTGTATAAGGTTGACAAGCTCAATTAGAAATGCAAAATCTTAGTGAGTGGGCTTTGTTGTAAATTTGTATCTGTACATTTTGCTCATCAATTCTAATATGATTTTTGACTACTAACCAAGGAATATGCTGTGTCATTTCTTTCCTAGCCTTTTCCAACATAAAGCATTGGACACAGAAAAAAGTGATTTTGTTTTATAAGACCATGATTGTATTTCTCTCTTTGGATACAGGCTATTCATTTATGCCATGTTGTAGTAGATCATACATCAGTTACACACATGAACGTTGCTGTACTTGACATGGTTGCTGGGGGATTCAAATTGTAATCATTATAACAAGAAGCTTGTATAGCCTTATGAGTGGTATGCTTTAGCTTATCAAGAATGAAATCAGATCATTGTTATTGTTGTGCCTTTATTTGACCTTATAAAACTCACAGCATGACAATGTGTATGGTGATTCACATGCTTTTGCTTGTAAGAAATGGTACACATGTACACTTTCCTTGTGTTTTACTTGCAAACAATATGAAAGCCACAACAAGCTACAGGGCAAGCTACTAATTCAGAAAAGCATGTTATAATATAATAATAATATTGACATGTATGATGGTTGAGTACATCTCAATAATTGTATAAGATGATATGGAGATATGATTTAGGGCATGTACCTGTTGTGAAAATATCAGAATGTGGTGTGCTCCATACAGTAACAAGTACTGAAACAGTAGTTAATGTCACATTGAAATAAAGAGTGTCAAGAAATTGTTTTTCTTTCCTTTGTGTTAAATCTGAGCAAAGTCAAAGATGTTGTAACTGCGTACAAAATGGTGATATCTAACATTATCAAATTTCACGTCAAGCTAATTTAAAGAAACAAACAATATTCCTCTGTACAGGACTAGTTAAAACTAGAGTACTACGAAAATTACTTAAAACACCGAAATTGGTGCAGAAAAGATTTTTATACAAAATCGTACGAATTCATAAAAGGCATTCAAGATTTAAGTAAGGTATATAGACAAATCGATCTGAGAACGGTGAACATCACGAATAACAGACAAAATAAACCATCATGTGAAACTGATTTCAATTTAAACTTTCAATCCACAAAGAAGGAAACAAAGAAATGCTGGCGAACATAAAGTTCTTGTCAAAGATTACACACACACACACACACACACACACACACACACACCCACACACACACACCAACTAGATGTCTGTTTGCTCCGATGGATTGCATTGTTAACAACCCAGTCCAATTTCTACTGCTTCCACTCTCAGTTGTGGCCATGGAGAAGTCGCTACCAGACTCCAGAGGCGGCTGGAAAGAGTAGAAACTGGCCAAATAGACAGAAAAGCATGCAAGAGGAGTTAGTCTGCTATAGGGGTAACGTTGGTTAACATAAAATCGCCATTTTTCCGATAATGGTTGATTGAACTCAATCTGGCAGAACAACAAACCATCCTTTTTTTCTGTTATTCTGTCAGTATCATGTATTACCTTTGCACCAATGCTATATATGTTAGATTTTCTCTCTAGTCTTGCTGACACGATAATATTTCAACTTGAAACTACCGTCCGCCGCACGCAGAATGACAGTGCTCTTGGAAAGGTGCGAACATTATTCCGGGAGAGAAGATTCGTCATTAATGTATGCCGCTAATTAGCTTTTATACAGTAGCTGTTGTGCCCATCTTGACTTGAAGAGAGTGCCAAGGTCATATAAACGTGACCAAAGAAAAATAAATACACGACAAAACGGCCGTACCACACACATCAGGAAGTCGACATCCACCGTCATGGCAACGTGTACATTATTCATGGAAAGTTAGCTGGATGCCGTAGAAATGGTAATACTACTTTGTCCATGTGTTCCTTGTTGTGTTAGGGGCAAACTTTGAGGAAAATATCGTCCACAGTCCACTATCACGCGCAACATTTAGACAAAAAAGTGTTCCTCACAAACCTTTGTCGTCTGCTTGACAACAGGATTCTGGGTAATAGTATGGCGACGGGAAAATACACGTGCCGTAGGTTGAAGAAACAAAGAGGAGCTTTGATGATTGATCACACTTAGAATCCAGTTGCAGGTTAGCAAAAGAGATTGTAATATGTTGTCTTGTAAATAAGTGTGTTTAGCAGGAAGCGGATGTGACATTTGTCTTATAAACCAACAAACAACCATGTAGTGTGATTCTCCCACGAAGCCCTCAGAATCTGTCAATAAGGGACGGAGAGTTTTTGACGCCGCCAACTTCTAATGCACGGTTATCGAAGCTTTTCAGCCAGTGTTCTGAATACGTTAGTCTATCCGGTTTGCATTGCTGGCGTTATAACTGATTTTGCATCTAGCACATATCCCTAAAATACGCCGTGTCTAAAAATGGCGAATTTAAGTACCCCACGAATTTATGTTAACCAACGTTACAGTTTGCCGCTCTGGGATGGCCTATTGAACCCTCTCTCCATAACCGACTCCCTTAACATACTATTCACTCTATATGGCCAATTTCTGCTACATGTGCTAGTATTTTTCCAGCCATCCGCGGAGCCTGGTAGAAGCTAGCCATGGAGAGGAGAAGCAGTTGGTGTTGCTGTCCTCCATCCGGCTACCCTGAGGAACGAGTAAGGACTGAATCATTATCTTTGTCACACAACAAAGGTCCTGGTAAAGGTACGCAGAATGATATGCTAGGTGATATGCCCTAGAATCTTGATGCCAACACCTCTAACTTGAAGGAGAATGGGGAACATCTATGATAATTTAAGCATATGTGCTAACACTGACTTGACTGAGAACTGTCACTATGGTGTTGGAGGCTGTGATGACTGGTTTCCATAGTTACAGAGAATCCTGATTTGCATAGTGATAATGAATCTAAAACCCCTATTGGTAGTTGCTTTTCCCCCTAACATTTACTGAAATTGGAGAGGTTGAAGAAACTGAAACTCAATTGTTCTTATAGAGGGATATCCTTCATTCCCATACACAGTTGTTTTGGCTCAGAAGTATTTCATGGAAGAGACGGTCGCTAGACTTGAGGGTGTGCAACGGCGAATTGAGACCCAAAATAAACTGGTGTGTGTCCCCTTAAAGGCAACAAAAGCAATATATAAAAGGCCCAAATTTAAAAAATGCTGAAATCTTTAAGGTTTACATTTACTAACACTATCTCGCACATTTGCGTAATAACTTCATATTTTGAGCATTTCAAAACCGCGTAAAAACGTGCCGTACGATGATTCCCTTAGTTTCGCGAGCCTACAAAAACCCTGGCGACGATATGCAGTGAGTTCTCACGTCACAACGACGTCGTATTTTGGCATGATGGACGTCGCCATACATTGTGATAGTGTTTTTGAACTGATGTGATAATGTGTTGATAATGTGATAATTTTCCCTAATATTGCTTGGGTTTCCTTTAAGGGTACAGAATCAGAACTTACCACATACTGGTACGTCACAGTAGTCCCATCTTGTCCGGATATCCGTGGTGTAGCACCAAAGGTTGTCCGTGCCGTCAGGATTCCGGCAGTAGTTCTGCTCCAGTCCGCCTGACCTGTAGTTAGAAGGTGTCCTGTCGTGTGCATGAGGCGTCTGACTGTCCCAGCGCTGACACGTCTTGCCTGTTCTGGTGTGTGAGGTTGTTCCTCGGTAGGTTGCCCCATCTCCGACCCGGCAAGTTTCTTCTTCTTCTTCTGCTTGATGAAATTTAAAGATAGAGGTACTAATTAACACTGCATTGAATCGCAAGTTGGACATAACAAAGTTTTGGATGGGGAAGGACATAACGTAGGGTAACTTAATTCATGCTTCGGTGCCAATTGGAAAAAGGGGCCCCGCCGAGTAGTCATAACGGTCGGTTTCTTTGCACTTTCGGGCGTGACTATACGTGGCCCCGTTGGACTTTCGGGCGTTACCCTGCGGCTGCCGGACTATCTTGGGGCCCGGCCGGGACCCCGAATCAATATAACTCGGGCTTAAATTCAACGCGGCACCCGGTAACGAAGAGACGTCGTGAGCTAGTCGTGCGAGCACCGGGAGGTACCCCCCCCCCCCCCGAACCCGGACCCGCAGTCCATCAGGACAATTTTGTGGCTTCGGGGCCCGGCCGGGACAACGCCCCCGACGGGCACCGGCGCAATTGGGACCAAAGCATTAGCCTTGTCATGTGGGGCACGCGAGCTGACCATGGATGGGGCAGGGCTACCATGTGGTCGAATTACAATTCTTTGTATCGTTACTGTCATATGCATGTCATATGCCATATGACACATCCCATTCGATAGATGGATTCAACTGTATTCTAGGGGGAGATAGCCCTTACTATTTACGAATAGGCCAATATATCAAAGAATGTCTTGAACCAATTGCGTAAATGATACGTTGGACTCAACATGTTGATTTATTCATACCTATTCATATACGTTTATGCATAGGTTAATTCATTTGTATCCACTTGACTATTTGTATGTATAGATGTGGTAGACCTTACGAAGGTCGCTGTACTTTTGTTGTGTCAATAAAGATTTCCATATATGACTCAAAAGTCACGATTTTCCTTACCTACTTCAGCGAAAACCTCCACCTCGCAGAGTTGTAAGTTTTCATACCGTCCCATCACCTGAATGGATACGTAACGACCTGACATCGGCTGGTCACAGGTCACCACGACGGTAGCTCCGTTTCTCGGCGTGGCCGTGTACGTCTCCCCACACTGGTCGTTCTGGGCGAAGTTCTCGTTTGCGCCAATTCGCACCTGAAAGTTTCTCAGTCGGTTTCCTACAAATACAGCCCAGGGAAATGCATTACAATCAATTAACTGTCAGATCTCAAAAGAACAAACGATCTAACACAATAAAAAATATGGTTTTCGTGCCGTTTGGGATGTAATGTTATAAATTTTGGCTTCCTTCCAGCTTTCCTTGAAACTCGATGAGTGCTTATGTTCCTGAGTTTAAAAACAGGAAATCTGAAACAGTAAATAACAGTTTTTTTCGTTTATTTGAAAGTAATTTAGATAGAGATAATCATCCGCAGACATTAAATAAATAAACTTACCACAGCAATCACCCCTGTTCAGGACGCTGACCCGATTGACTGGGTATGCTTCATCAAGGTCCACCTTCCACCACGGCTGATACACCCGGTCGGTGTGTAGACACTGGCTGTACCAAGACACGCTCGTCCCTCTGTTACCGTCCACCGCCTTTTCGGGTCCCCAGTTTGCTGGACTAGAGCTTGCTGTTGTTGTCTTGCCAAGGGCGACGTTTCTTTCTGCAAGGAAACACCGATGGAAAATAAGGGCTTCGGGATCTTTTGTTGTTGTTTTAGTGTTTATTAAACTTGTTAGAAATATCCACGCATGGCTTTACCTTTGCTATCATGGTTATGTGATGAGCAGGACCTTTTCAGGATATTTGGTAGAAAGTAATTAGTGACAACCTTAATGAACAGAAAATTAGATATTGGGCTCTTTTGTGATTTTCTGCAGCCACAGTGTTTCGTATCTTTTGCTATGAACATATGGTCATAATTTTGTTATGTAAGTACAAGTAATAGAGAGCGTTTGGGGATCAAATACCAAGCTTTCTGTGGGATCCCAGGTGCGAAATATGTTTTCTCCAGTGGATATGATATAGAAATAATACAACACAGTGAAATCCGCATCACCCTCGGTCCCCGGCCTCCCTCGGGTCGGATCGCTCTCCGGCCTTCGGTCAATCCGACCCGAGGTCGGACTGGGACCTCGGGTGATACGGAAAACATCTCGTATTAATCTACATGTGCCTACCTGTGATACAGCGGTATGATACCTCCAAGTACTTGTGGACATTGCGGCAGGGGTCTCCGCCGAAAATGCTACTACTGGCTTGCACTGTGCACTGCTGTTTGCCCTGGCAGGCGCTCCTCACAACAGACAGGCTGCTGGCTGCTCGGCAGTCGGTGGTACAGGAGGAGCAGGATCCGGAACAGGTGTGGGTGGGGGACGTCCGGCCGTAGTTGGCGTCCACGATCAGGAGCTTCTTTCCCGCATCGCAGGACAGCTGCAAGGTGCGACCCTCGCAGGCGGAGGCTGTTTCTGTATCGTCGTCGGAGCTTATTTCTGTATCAACGGGTGTGTATCAATGTTGTCAGTGATTCGACAAAACAGTGATACATACATTCTATGTCTCAGGTTATGCTTCGGTCCCAAGTGGAAAAGGGGGCCCTGCCGGGTAGTTCACGGGCTGCTTTTTGGCACTGTCGGGCGTGACCCGTATGTCGATCTGCGGCTGCTGCGCTATTTCTTACGTTTCGGCCGGGACCCCGAATCATTTTATCCCGGACTTAAAATCGACGCGGGAGCTGGTGACAAATAGACGCCGGCGTGAGCTGACCTTGCAAAGACCGGGAGGTACCCCCCGGTACCTGGAAGTCCATGGCCACCGGGACAAATTTGTGACTTCGGGTCTACACCCCCGGGACTACACAGCGGCGCCGGCGCAATTGTGACCGAAGCATTAGAAATTGTAGTCGGGCAGAATCGCCGATCGCTTCTGCAGGCCGGTAGAGATCCCGGTCGGAGTCTCAAAAATTCAAATGTATGCCCTAAAAAGACAGAGCTTTTCGACCCAGATACTTTGGATTTACTTGACATTCAGGAATTATAAATGGGGACCACGGTTACACATTCATAGCATTCTGATTGCGAACTCTGTCGACAGAGAGCCCGCATGGTGCAACTCTGCCGGTAGAATTGGCGATTCTGCCAGACCGAAGTCTCTACGCTGATATATACTACTACTGCATTAGTATTGCGTAGTCATGTTGTGCTGATGTTGCATTTTAATGTATTGTAGAGTTGTTTTCGAACCCCGGGAAAAAGAATAACACTCTATAGGCAAGCTAAATATGCATGTCAAAAGAAACTCAAACGTAACGTTCTGATAACGTTAATATCACATACAGTGCCAGAAGCAAAAAAGGCTACACTTGACTAGTGTTGCGAACCTAAACAAAGATTGATTAGTTCTATACAACTTCCTTCTATTCTCATGCCCGTAGATTTATCTAATAACAATTGAAATCGTCATCAAATCATCATACCTGTAATCTGGTAGACTTCATTTGCATAACCCCCGCCTTTGCCGTTCGTTGCACAGCCTGTGGAAGCTCCGTACCTACGGTAAGTATTCAGCCCGGTGGCAGACCCGAAACACTGCCCGCCGGCTTGAACAGCAAACATTGGGAAATTGAGGGAAAGTGCTACCTGGAAACACTTTTCAATGGCGTTCTGACGTTGCCCGTACGAGCCGTCTAGCCGTGAGTCCGTCCCCTCAAGTATGGGGATGGCGCGACTCCAGGAATCCCTCCAGCAACCCAGGCTGGTGTACTCTGTGTGAGGGATGAAGAGGAACGTATCGATATTATCTCTAAACCCCCCTCTCACTGGACCCGCGGCAAGCTGGCGGCGTTGCTGCGTCCTAAACTGGATTTGTGTTACCCTTGACTTTATAATGGGAATATCATTCAAAACGTACAAGTATGACCAGAAAGACAACAAAACACACAAAGCTTCAAAAGATTCGTTTTCTGTCGACGAAATTCGTTGAGTGCTTTGTCAATTCGATCGGCCGCAGCGATGCTGCCAGCGTGCCACGGGTCCAGTGAGAGGGGGGCTTTAATCACTCAACTACGTATGGCATACCACAGTGCTCTAAAATTGATGTTTGGCGTGAGTAGGCAGTCTAGTACTATTTTTTTTTATTTGCTAACCACAGACTCGATGCATTTGATGCCAGACTTCGGAAACTATCACACTCTTTCGTTTCCCGTCTGCTCTGCTCCGAGAATGTTATGATCCAGACACTCATACATTCTGAGTCATTTCACTATAGTACCTTCTGGAGACACTATGTTAACCTTGTTTTTAGAAGGTAGTACAAGTTAGGTTATAGGCATCTTATATTGTGTGTTTACGTGGTCTTTTTTTCTATGTATGTGTGTATATATGGGCCAGGTGCCTGAACTAGAATTGAAATTATGTCAAAGAAGTGTCTTTCCCGCATCGCATGACACTTACAAGGCGCGCCCTTCTCAGGTGGAGGCTGTTTCTGTACCAACGTTTATGCAGCAATGTTGTCAATCATTCACAGTTTGTAGACACAACAGGAAGAAATAACTTGTTCTTAGCTAAAGGTGGACCTTCAATAAATTGTGCAAAAATGAATGTTAAAAAGGGAAATGGCACTGAAGAATCTTACCGTGCGTGGGGGCGGTGGTGAAGACAAGTCTCCCTGAGTCCAGGGTCTCCTTGGTGTCTGCTACCGCCACTTTTGCCGCTTCAATCTTCGCCTTCACCTCTGACATCAGATCTAGTGAATGTCGTTAAGAGTCAAGTTAGCATCTTCTTATAAAGAAGAGCCCATTACACTTCATGTCTACCCAGTGAATGTTGTAAAGTCAGTACCTTCTTTTAGGGAAGACAGTCAACGGGTCCATTACATTTTTTTGCATACCTATATGTAGTGAACGTCTTAAGTTGCAATTGGAACCTTCTTACAAATAAGACTTTCAATGAGAGCATGACGTTTTCTGGTGGTGACAGCCGGCCACCGAAACGTCAGCTAGAAATAAACGATTAGATTGTGTGTACTTTATGAACTTTAGGAATAACTAAAGCCCCTATCTCACTGGACCCCGGGCTGTTGGCGGCCTCACTGCGTCCTAAACTGGATTTTGTATTACCATTGACGTTGCAATGGGAATATCATGCAAAACGTAAAAGTATGGCTAAGAAGATAACAAAACACACACATTTCACATTTAAAAAAGATTCGTTTCTTATCGATGAAATTCGTTGAGCGCGGTGTCAAATCGCCCGGTACAGTCAAGCTATAATATACGGTCACATTTCCATACCGGGGCACGGTCGGGCAGTTTGCAGGAACGAAATATAAAAGACAACAAAACATAAAAAAGACATATAAAATATTAATCATGAGCATAATTTGTGTATATTTCTTGACATACATTTTGATTTTCCGTTCCCGTTCCGGTTTGGAAATGTGACCGTAGCATTAGATATATGTTTAAGGTGGACCTACTGACTTTTCAACTGGTCGGCTTCCTGCGTAGTTATTCCGTGCACACTCGGGCTTTGCCACATGATGGCAATATGCAGGAGAACGAAGGCCTTGCTGTAGGCCCAGTGCCCCATGTTGAACATTGTTCGGCTAAGAAAAAGAAAGGTAACAGTAAGGGAGAGAAGAACGTGTTTCTTACCGGTGGAAGATGAAACACATTTTGTTTGTGGCCGAAGAAGTGGGTCAAAGTAGACAACAACCTTTCCCCGCTTTACCTAAACTATAAAAAAAAATTAAAACGCAAGTCATACGGACTTAAAGATACGCACACGTGTGACCGGGCCCTACTGTTTGATGCCGGCGTTAAACGCACTTGTACTCGCCATACGGTTGTTGTTCTGTGTTCTAGCCTTGCAGTCGTAGCAAATCAGTTTCTGTAAGAATATCCATCCCGTATACATTCAAAGATAAGATACTTACAAGTACACAGAAAGTACCTTGCCTGCAACCGGTTCTCTACATGGACGGAGCGCTGACGCATCTGACGGTCTAGTCTTCGAGCAGCGTGTATAGCAACGTTTTGAACATCATTACTTATCTGTTGTAACTGCATTACCTGAACACATTGGCGTTAATTTCGGTAGCTCTTTCAGTGTCATATCGTAACAATACGCTCATTACCACTCAATTCAATAGAAGATAATTGTCTCGGAGGAGGGAACATACTTCCGTTAATCAGGTTCAATACCAAGCAACCATTTGTTAAGACATTTGAAAACATCCTTAATTCAATTTGTAGCATCGTGTTGTTGGTGGAAACGGTGTTTAGCCTACATTCAAGACGTTTTGGGTTCAGACCCCAATGTTGTGTCCTTAGGAAAGGCACGTAAGATTTACATAAATTTTCCCACTTATAAAAAGCATTCCCGAGCAATCTACCTTTAGCTTTGTAACCTATCCTTCGCCTACAGGGTCAGTAAGTCGTAACTTATTGAATCAAATTTGTCTCGGGCATGATGTTTCTATATAGCCAAGTAATTAAGGGTGTCTTATCGGCCCCAGTCCTACTAAGTATGTGGCCTGTTCTAATGAAAAGCTTTTTCTCTTAGCCTTTCCAGTCGGTCTTTCTGATTACTGGCTTCCCTTAGCAACTGAAACCCGTAAAATCTCCCCGGCGTGCGCTAATGAACTAGGCGGGCGGGCAAAACTCCAAACACCGCAGAGATACCGAGGACCCCACGATGATATGGTTACGAGGCTAGATATTTGTAACTTAGGGAGAAGAGATGCTTTTCAGGCCTGTTATTCATGTAAGCTTGAAGTGGCCTTCGGGACGTGTTACTCTCGTTACCTGGTGACTATTGAGTGAGTAAAATTACGTTACCACAACTACTTGACAAATGGGGCAAAAGCTACCACATACAGAGACATCAGATATTATCCTTTTTATCCTTGAGGTCGACCTCAGACTGAGGACGAAGCATGACGCTTTTTCATAAGCTTCCATCCAATGTTCCCTAACTATCTTTGACGACAGTTACTTGACCTCATCTTCGAGTTCAGGGTAACCCTTTTGAAATGGTCAGAAACTAATTACGAACTGGAATTTTCAATCACTGGTACAAACAAGTCTTCCACACCATTTAATCACCGGTGCTAATTAGTCTTCCACAGGCCACTCTGCCGTCTGGGAACAGGGAGAGATTGGCCCAAAAGGTAGAACGATTGGCCAGGGAGTTTACTAGCCAACTATGCATGGAAGGTGGATTAAACTCCCATTTTTTCTGCTAAAATCCCTGGTAAGGTACTCTTACTCATGGGCCTATTTCTGTAATTTTCTCGGCCTGCAGAAGGGTCTGATGGAGACTAAGGTATTAAAGGGAAGAACATTAAGTGTGCGGCGAGTAATGTATAAGACGATGTATAACAAGAATTCGAAACATCGAGCGCCCCGGTGCCTAAGGTTATATTGCACCACACACCTTACACTTACAGCATTTAAGTTTCAAAGTAAAAGTGGATATCTTTGGATAGACAAACGGACAATACCACCGTCAAAAAGTAGGTTGAGATTAGCTTGCGTCAACCCTTCAGAAAGTGAAAACTTACAGGAACACTACTCTAGACTATTGGCAAAATGCGAAGGAAACATATCATTTATCATGGAATATCGGAGTGTTTTGTTTGTGAAATTCTTACATATTGTCATTCTTCGAATATCATTGTAGATAGTCACATTTTGAAGGTCAAAGTCAAATAAGCCTTGAAAATTAAAACCACTTTAGCCATTAGCCCATTCCTGAGCAGACCAAAACTTGGTAATTGATGGTCGATTCTCGTTGAGGCCGGTAGCTGAACTGCAGATTAGGGTATATAGTTACGATTCGCAAAAATGTGAAAATATACAAGACTTTAGGCATTTTTTTCCGAACAGACTCATTCACATACATTAAGAATGGCTTTTGAAGCTTTTAATTTAAGTACTATTTAATAAATGGCTTTTGAGACTTTAAAAAAATTCTAGTTGATAAAAAAAGGATCGATTTGTAGTCACCAATTATTAAGTAGTCTTGCACAATAAATACATGTACAGTAGAATCCGCTTAACTGCACCACCCATTTGTCGGCGTTTTTGGTGCAATTATCCGGCTGGTGCAATTATGCGAAATACCCAGCTAGACCGCACCACCATGGGCGAGGGGGTGTCTTGTTAGTCAGAAACACTAGCACAAAGAAAACAGACGAAACAAGAGTCTTAGGACCCAAAATCTCCATGAAACTTTTTTTTGTATTAAACCAGTTCCCCCCATTCTATATCGCTCAATGGTATGACCCCCGGCCACCTGCAGCTGTCGGGGGCTCAGGTTCCACATTGACCCACTTTCGCTATCAACACTAACAGCTGTTAGAAGTGCCACAATGGCCAACACTGCAAATATAGATTTTCCCATTACTTAGGCAAATTAAGTCCAATTTGCATAATTTGCACTTTATTGTATACATCCCTCTCTAAGCTACCTGCCAAGTAAATAACATGAAAATCTGTCGCTCCTTTCTTCAGTTATTCTCCTTTGAAAATATTTACAAACACGCCATTGCAGTTCCAGTGACACATACCAGGGGGCCCAAAATCGACCTTGACCTTTCTCCTCCCAGCACCTACCCACATACCAAATATCATTTCAATCCATCCACGCGTTCTTCAGTTATGCTGATTTTAAGCTTCCGGTGACACATACATACAAACACGGTGACACAAACATACACACACGCGCACACACACACAAACACAATAACTTCGCATGATTTGAACTTCAGTGTGTACATCTCCATCCAACCTACCAACGTACCAAATAACATGAAAATCTGTTGTTCCTCTCTTCAGTTAAACCCCTTTAGAACATTTTTACAAATAGGCCATTGCAGTTCCAGGGACACAAACCAGGGGGCCCAAAATCGACCTTGACCATTCTCCTCCCAGCGCATACCCACATACCAAATATCACTACAATCCATCTACACGTTCTACAGTTATGCTGACTTTAAGCATACGACGACACCCATGCAAACGATTTACCTCCTTACTTATGCAAATTCGGTCTCATCTGCATAGTTTGCACTTAAGTGTGTACAACTTGGTCTAACCTACCTGTGTACCAAAGAACATGACGATCTGTCCATCCACTCTTCAGTTCTTCTACATTTAAGATTTTATCAAATACGCCATTGCAGTTCCAGTCACACATGCTAGGAGGCCAAAAATCGACCTTGAACTTCCTCCACCTGACACCCACCCACATACCAAAAATCATTTCAATCCATGTACAGGTTTTACAGTTATGGTGACTTTAAGCGACCGGTGACACAAACATACACACAGACACCAAACGCAAGCAAAACAGTACTCCATGAAAAAGCCTTTTTTCATGGAGATAATAATTCAGTTATTAACTTTATTTATTGACCCTTTGCTGAAAATAAAGAAATGACTACGAACCTGTTTTGATTTTGCATTCTTTCATTTTTCCATGCGATCTACCGCATTACAACACACGTAATGTTACAGGGGAGGCATTCTGAAACATCGTCATGCCACTCATGGGATAACAGTTTCTGTGCTACATTACGTAGAGTGTAGTTGTCGATTTACGTAAATCATGTACAGTACCACCATGAAACTAGGAATTGAAACTAAAACTTGGTTACTGATTACGGGTGACCCGCCCGGGACCTCCTTACGATTCCTATCAACGTAACTGTCAATGGAGACCGCCTTCTTTTGTTACTCAAAACAGTTTTTAAAATATTGGCGCTATTGCGCCTCTACACCGGCAGGTATCGGCTCATTTGTACCGCGTTTGCCGATTTTAGCGCACCTTTTCAGTTAAGTTGTCGAGGATTTTTGAAAAAAAATTGGTGCAGTTATCCGGCATTGGTGATCATGCGCGGTGCAGATATGCGGAGTCACTAACAATGCAGTGAATGGGAACCGGTTTTGGATTTTAGGATTCGGTGCAATTAAATGGAAGGTGCGTTTATCCGAGGTGCAATTAAGTGGCTTCGTCTGTACTTTGTTATTTCTCAAGTTATCAATATCAACCTTACCTCTATGCGAGTGTAACTATCCAAATGTTTATATTTACATTCAGTTACAATACCGTATCTTAAAGCTCGGACAATCTGTTTTTGTAGCCATGGAAAACATGCATGAGCGAGTTTAAATGTATTCTGTAAAGTATTTATTCACGTAGAATAAATTCGTCACCTGCACAAAAAGTAGGTAACGTTACATGTATACGAGTTTGTGGTTTCTGTGTTCTTTGTGTTGTTTAATGTAAACGTTCACGTAATACATTATAATTTCTTACCTGCACAAAAAGTACATATATGACAAGTTACAGGTACCCGCCTGGTCGGCGTGTTCTAGTGTTTGAGTGGCCCTTGTCTACACTGCAAGCGTAAATTCTGTGCACTAACTGTGGTAACCAGGTTTGGATATGACCTACTCTGACCCCTCAACCCCTGGGTCAGAAGAGACTGATCGACTGTAGAAAAAGGGAAGCTTGTGAATACTAGAAAATGTCCAATCTTGGTCTGGAAGTACAAAAATGGTATGAAAAGATTAATCACAATGATAAAAAGGGGTTTGTGTATAGTTGTATTAGATACTAACGTGAGTAAAAGCCAAAATCTGAAAAAAAATAGTGGCACTCTCCCCCTTTTGCTGTCAATGAAATAGTCTTACCTTTGGATGACCTGTTGCATGTTCATTTTACGTAAAAGTAAGAGAACATTCTCCCAGTACATCGAGAGCACTCGCAGATTCGACGTGCTCAACTGAAACACACCCAGCAACACGCTACCTCAAGTCACCAAGTGCTAAAAACCTAGCGAGAAATCAACAAGAACTGAAACCTAGCGACCAGCACAGCACCTGGAGACCATGTCTAACGAAATAATAGACGTTAAACAAGGACAACAACAACAACAACAAAAGCTAAGACAACGACGATGATCGACTGCAGGCTTGTGACGATGAAAATTTACTATTTCTTATTCTATGGCGGTAAGAAGTCTTGGTTTAACGTTACTTGCTTGAGTCATTTGTACCAGATAGTTGCGTGAACACATACTAGTAACTCCCAGAAATATTTTTTGCAACTAAAGTTTTTGGTGGCCAACTTGCAATCATTTTAAATCAAATTTTAGTAAATCATTGAATAGCAAGGCCACTTCAATTAAATATCGAAGTCCCCCACTTTATCTATTAAGACAGTGGATAGTGCTAACCATATGTATGTCCATGTGTGTTGACCCAAATATCCTTCTAAATGCTTACTAGTAACGTTAGTTGGCTTCTTGGGGAGGGGGGCGCCGTCGACCAAATTGGCCAAGTTACAAACAATTCTTTTTCTTTTAAAAAATCAAAGTAACAATTGGCTAGTGCGTGATTTTATAGCACAGAGACACGGTGAATTGTCAACCCCCTGAACCGCAGTATTTCTTGCTGATGACAAATTTCAAATTGCTTCATCTTAAATTTGTGGAATTTTTTTGGCACTGTTGACGGCCTGATTATATATAAATTTGTTTTATTCAAGGGGGATGGATTGGCTGAAGTTTTTGTCAGTCCCGAGAATCAAACTTCTTCTTCAAGTTGTCTTTTTCTTCTTCCTGTTGCAGGTATTGCATGTTTCCTGCCTTACATATCTGTGTACCTACGACAGTTAGGCCTCCTGTCTTACCAAGCTGGCATCATCAGCGGAACATACCCGTTGTTCACCTTCCTCCTTAAGCCCATCTTAGGCGCCACAGCGGACAAGTTCGACAGACACAAACAAACACTGATGTTCTGTCTCTTCCTGACGTACTGTCTGATGTTTTGTACCATGTTCGTGCCTCCGGTGAATCGGGGGCAGCCACGAATTAGCACTGACTGTTTTTCATGCGAGTCGTTGTGTGGAAATTCCTCGACTCGAGATGCAAGGTTACAGTCCCCAGTCTTAATGTACAAAGCTCAAGGACTATGCAACTGTTCCATGCTTTGGAACGACAACAGTTTTGTTCAGATAAACAATAAGAACATGACAGAACAAAGTCCAAACAGTACAGCCTTACAGCAGCGGTGCCTGACAAATAGAGGCTGTTTTCTGTGCCCTTGCAATGCTACAGAGAGTGACTGTGATTCCAAATGGAGAGTAACAGACACAGACACAAGCCTGGGAATGACTTTCTGGATTCTCTTTCTTCTCCTGGTGCCAGCACAAGCCTTGCAGTACTCTTCAGTGGCCCAAGCAGATGCTCACACTATGCATCTATTGAAGGACAGCCCCTCTGACTATGGCAAGCAGCGGTTGTGGGGAGCGGTGGGATGGGGTCTCGTCTCTGTAATTGCTGGGTTTGCAATGGACAGTTTCAGCGAGGGACAAAATGAAGACAGGACTGACTATTCCATCACTTTTTACATGTTCGCTGGCTTTGGTACCTTGACGATGCTAACAGTTGCTTTTGGATTTGAGAAGTGGCGTCAGACGAGACCTCAGAAGATGTTTCGGAGCCTACGAAAACTTTTGAGGGAACCCAACCAGCTGTTGTTCCTTGTCATTATGTTCATCCTCGGGTCATCGTTTGGTGTCAAGGCTAACTTCCTTTTCTGGTATCTAAAAGACATGGGAGGCAGTCAGCTGCTGTTGGGACTCGCGTTAATGGTTAGCTGCGCTGCAGAAATCCCTTTTATGTTCTTCTCAGGGATCTTGATACGTAAGATTGGCCACAAGCAAGTCTTCCAGTTGGCACTGTTTTGCTATGCCATCAAGTTTTTGTCGTACTCTCTGATACCCAGCACGTGGTGGGTACTGGCGATAGAACCGCTACACGGCATCACGTTCGGGGCCATGTTCTCCGCCTCCGTAACATACGCAAGTTTGATCGCGCCGGCTGGGATGGAGACAACCATGCAAGGCATTGTGGGTGCTGTCCACTTCGGTGTGGGTAAGTATACTAGTATATGATTTTCTTTTTATAAGGCGGAATGCCTTACATATCTGTGTAAGATTGTGTTATGACGTATGATGTTCTTTGTGGTCAAACATACAGGAAAGGATCATAAACAAATGAGAAAAGCCCAGAAATAGTTTCATTAGGTTGGTAAGTCATTAAAAGACTCTTTGTACACAATCAAGTGTTTCATTTAAATGACGTTTCAGTGACCGTCTGTCACCTTCCTCAGGGCAACTCTGACTCACTTTGCACTACAGCACAGGTATCACTGCTTTTGGGACCGTATCTGTGATAAGCAGTGTCACCTTAGCTGTGCACAGTGCAAAGTGAGCCAGTCAGAATTGCCCTGAGGAAGGTGACAGACTGTCACCAAAACGTCATTTTAATAAAACACTTGGTTTTGTACAAAGAGTCTTGAGCAGACCCTGCTTGCTACAAAGGACTCAGAAACTGGCATTTAATTTAGATTATTCAAAAATGAACTTTCAACAGTATTTATAAATTATAGGTCTATGATTGATTAGGATTTTAGAGAGAAAACTGACATGGCAGGCTCAATACATGATGTATAAAAAAGGAAATGTTTTGTCAAGTTGTATCAAAATTGGTAAGATAGAACTAAGGTTTCCATTTACTAGATTAGCATTTAATAGATGCCTTATTCAATTTCAGACAATCCACCTATACAGTGTGTAAATGCTTGGATGTTCTTGACTCATTCTCTCCATTTTTCCCAATCCTCCATAGCTCTTAGTTCTAGTTCACAGAACACATCCTCACAGAGTTAACGTAAGTAGGTTGCAGAAGGTCTCCGTATCCTTGCCTGACAACTTGCTTCGGTGCCCATTGGAGAACATCCCTTATGATTTCCACACCACTGTGCCATGCATACTAGTAGCCAGCTAACTTAAGTCTCTCTTCACAGGTGGCTTGAGATATGAAGGTTGAATGCCCTTACAGTGGCTTCTTTGTGGGATAGTTTGCCTGTGGGATGTTGATGAGTGCTAAATTACATGTAACTGCAATCTAGCTTTTTTTCCAGACACCATGTGTTGCTTCTGTAAAGTAATGCAGAAGCTACAGTTGCTATTGTGCTAAAATATCAGGTAGATTTGTATACATGCTTTACAAGAGGTGTGTGCCATTGGAAGTGCTAATTGAATGGGCACTTTTGCCACTTTCCTATAGGTTTTGCATCGGGGGCTCTGATTGGTGGTGCTATCTTCCACGTATTTGGCGGTGTGGTTCTGTTCCGAGTGTACGCTGTTGTTTGCCTCGTCTCGTGTATCCTGTACCGTCTGATGCCTCGCTTTATAACACAATCCAAGATGGATGTGGCGTATCAAGGTTTGTGGTTTTCTGTTAAATGCAGAAATGCTCGCGATGGTTTTATGTTCGCGTTTTTCGCAGCGACCGTTTCACCACAAATTTAAAGCCACCGCAAACATTTGCATCCAATACTGTAGCAGTATGTGAATATAGCACTGCCGCGAACTTAAAACCACCACGAACACTCAATTTTCGCCTTTGCAAAATATTAACCATTCAAACTTAAATGCATTTACAGTACTTTGGTCCCTGCATTAGGCCATGTTGATTTAATCATATACTTTAGATGACATTCACACGCGCATCAATTTTTGTCTGTTTCCAAAAAATACACATTTTTGGCCATACTATAAATCTTCGAAGCAGCTGCAGAATGAGAAAAGACATGCTGTAAATTGTGAAACAATATTTTGGAAAACTGATACTATGGCGTACAATGCCAAAGTCAATTCCAAAGTCAAAGAAGAAGTTTTGAAAGAACAAAAGTGAAGAACCTGAAGAAATGTTTCAGTATACCATACTCTGTGTGTTTAGTTCATCCTTCCTGACCACGTAGATTTGAACATGAAGGCACATATAATCAAATCAACATGGCCTTACATGTACCAGTAGTTGCCTTTATGTATAAGTACCCCATGCAGATAGATGCTACAGCAGAATTTGGCAACGTACACAAATGCATGCAGCATTTGACCTGAATTTTTGGAAGTTGCATAGGAGATTAAAGTAGTATTTCAGTCCAAGTTACAACATCACAACCAAATTGTGTGAAATTGCATCAGTGTTTGACAAATGTCTTATTATCAATAGCTGTGGGCCATGTGGGCCCTCAATTGCAGTTTTACTGGGTGCTTGATTTTATATTTTTTTATCATTGATTGAACAACTCCCTTCTTTTGTCTTAGCAATGAAAAATGTTACAATGTCCAAAAAGGTCATGACAAATGTGTTTGCACTTAATTCTGAATTGTATTCTTCATTTGCAGGTCCAGAGGAGGAGGGTAAAGAAACTAATCCTGACACAGGAGACCAGGATGGAACAAGGGCAGAAATCAGCAGCAAATCTTATGAAACTATTTATGAAAATGCAAATGTACCCTGCTACACCGAGACATCCGTATGAAAGCATGGCAGGTAAAACACTTGAAACAAAATACTAGCCAGAATTGTCTGTTCTTGTTTGTTTGTCAGTTTATTAATTGTTTGATTAAGTGTCAGAATATTGTCAATAGATTGTATCTGCACTGGCAAGTCTTTTAATACTCAATGCTATCGTCGGATCTACCAGGATTTATCTCAATGGACTTGAATAGCAAATTTAAGTACACAATGAAATGTGACAACCCATGCATGGTATACATTGGGAAGTATATCAAAGAATGTCTAGACGTTAGAAACTCCTCCAATGATTGTAAAATCCCAGTCATCCCATACTACTACACCATATTGTATAAGATAGACTGATTAGCCTAATAGAATGTTATCTAATATGTACCAGTGAATGCCATACTTTGTACCTTGTACAATTGTTGTGCAATAAAATTACTATCTAATGCAATGACATAACTTAAGGCGGACAGTATCAACATTTCTGTCAATGTTTATTCATTTATTCATTGGTTTGACTGTTCAGCACGTATAGCCAGGGCTGCCCAACTAGCCTGTTGCTATTACAAAGGGCTAGCCCGTAGCTGAAAAGACAAAACATGTTATGTTTAGAGGTGTTGTTTGGAAATGTCTTTTTAATTTATTTGGTATACATGTAGGCATGTCGAACCTCCGCGTTTTTCCATTAGAACGCGGCAGCGCGTGAGGCAGTAAATGTCTTTTAAAAAATCTTAAAAATCAACCGTTTGTATTTTGCCAATGAAAATCGTTGTCAATAATCTATGGAAGGTTTAATAGCTATCACACTATCATCTTTTAAGTTGAAAATATCAATCGAACAAGGAGCTAAAAATCATCTAAGTTGGCGATGCAGCCGAAAAACCGCCCCGTTCTGACGCCGCGAACGCGGCACGCGATTTTGAGGCTCCCGGCGGAAGTCCCATTTTCAACTCAAAAGCCACAAGCCTGTGTAGCACGGAGAACTCTGGGAATGGTTTCAGGTGAAAGGGCAGAGATCAAGGTTCACGTCAGTGGTGGGACAACATTTCTACGTGATTCTAGGCGGGAGATATGGAAGAAACGGGAGAAACCTCCAGAAGTAAGTGGACATTTTTGCTATTTTTCTTGAACTTAGCAACTTTGTCCCTATACTGTCGCAAATATAGATATAATATGGTTATCATGGTGTAGTTTTTGGTTCTATTTAGGCGAGTTTGGCTTGTGGGTTTAGCGATACATTTTGAGAGTTTTTTTCGACAGCCCGAAAAATGACGTGCGCTGTGTGCGCATACGTGACGGGGGAGGGGGGCGTGAGATCGCGCACTTTGTATGTGCTCGAAATTGAACATATAGTCATAAATCCTGCGCTATTTAACCGTAGAATGGTCATATATTTTATGCTGAATGTAATAAACCTTTCATATCCGATGATATGGCATACTTTGGACGCAACAAACAATTTTCCACTGTCGTAATTATGTTGTGTATATACACTAGCGTTACGATCATACAGTCCGAATTTGTCACACAGTTGTATGATCTTCATTCAGATGTCCTTTCTTGATTTTCCAGTGGATACAAAGGTGGCATATCTGGTAGAGCTATGCAGAGAACGTGGGCTGCCTTCAAGCAAACTTGAACAAGTTGAAGATACCATAAACATCAGATCAAGTGCTTGGTGACTAGAATTCAATTTCCTTCTACAAATTTTCGAAGGGAGAAGCTACTTCAGGAGAATAACTTGAACACTAAATTAATTACTGATACTGTACTAGTCAGAAAGTAAGTTGTAAGTCTGCAGTACTGTAGGAACATTATTATCTGTACCAATCAGAGATCTTATTAGAATGGGTAACATAGGTATTGATACTTATAATTAGCACAATACTATTATCATTCTGATTGATCATGATGTTAATTAGCATATTTAACTAATTAAGCATTGGAATATTAAATTTTTTAAAGTGAAGATATTGTTAGGAACCTGTTTCAGCAAGCTTACAACATCAGTGAGTTCATGTAGCAGCCAATATCAGTATCAATAACAATGTATGCATTTTACTATATATGCCTCATTAGTTTATTGCCAATTAACACATCTTCATATAGATCTATTATTGCTCCTGTTGTAAAAATTCCTGTGTTTAAGTCAACATGTAATGTAGGTTAACAGTTGAAAGTTGTTTTAGGGAATAGGTAGTACAAATAGGGATAAGTAAAACAACTAGTTGTACATGTGTATTTGAGGATCAGTTCAGTTCATCCTCTGTTGAGGATAATTACCCTCATTTGCATATCTTGCAATTAGCAAAGACTGCAAAAATACATTATTCTCATAATGATCTCTTCAACAACAGGATAGTTGGAACATGTAGTTCCTTCTTCAGTTTTCAGCATGTTTAGAAATGTATGTTAATTGATTGGCACTATTGTGAATGAATAAATTAGTTAGGGTTAATTAGGGCTAATTAAGATAAGATACTGAATATAGGTCAAAAATAAAACAAGACAGTCTGTCCAGTTACATTATCTTTAAATGCTGAAAATTTGAACAATATTGGTCAAAGTGTTTAACAGTTACATTAAAACGTATGTAAATAACTGTGGACTTGTGGTCATTTCTGGTGCCATGTTGAGGTCAATCATTCCCATAGGGCCAATAGATAAGCGTCTTCTAATGAAAACGTCCAACTTTTCAACTTTGAAAAATTCTGAAAAATTTCAACTTTGTCCGATTTCGACAGGATAAAAAGCATATTAAGCGGAAGAATCTGATCTGTACTTTGGCAACAATTTCAGCAAGTTATATCCTACCAAAAAAAATGGTGTGACATGCCTACTAGATATAAGGCATCAGGGCTCGAAATTAATTTTTGGAAATAGGTGCACTGGTGCACCAAACCAAAAAAGATAGGTGCACAGAAAGAATTTTGGTGCACCAGAAAATAAAGTTGAATGTCAGCAAACATAATTACAAAGTTTGATAGTCTTAAGAACTTCAATCTGTAATTCTATACCTAACTTCACAATTTCAAACCAGTAATACATCAAGTTTTATTTACTTATTTATTAATCTTTAGGGTGCTCCCCTGAGTTAACAATGTAACTGATTTCCAACTGTTACAAAAGGTTATATTGCTTTTTCTGATACTTTCAAGAATATTCTGTATACTAGTGTACAATAGTACCTTTACCCTATAGCCTACATAAATGTCTAAGTGCACCCACAGTCAAAAATTAGGTGCACAGCTCAAATTTTGGGTGCACACGGGTGCACATGCACCCACTATTTCGAGCGCTGGGCATATAAGAAACTGTTTCCGACACATCTATATCTAGTTGGATTTAATGTCCATAGCTGAGATCCTGTCTAAACATTCCTTTCTTTGATCCTTGTTGAGACAGCTGTGGATCAGTCTGGTCCACTCAGGAATGGGTGGGACTGCGTCTTCCCACCGTGGAATCATGATGTCCCTATCTTCCTTCAAGTCTTGCATACATAATATGAATAGGCTGTTGTTATAATTATAAGTATTTAGCACAAATTATACTTCCTTATTTCACAAAAAGGGCGCCTACCGAAACTTTAATAGTACACAGGGGACAGGTGTAGGTTAGTACACATGGGACAGAACGTTAGAAAAAAGTCCAAGAGAAGCGTTTTAGAGTTAGCTTGTGAACTTTCATAAATGAGAGTCATCTGCAAACGTGTTTGACAGTACGTCAAACATACCGCGACGTTATGTGTGTATCGGGTACAATGGTGAACTTAAGGTTAAAGGTCAGAAAGTTCAGGTTTATTGACGTTAAGCCCAGGTGAGTCCGCAGACGTGTGTTACCTGTGCACGTCTCAGACAGGATCCGGCGATTCCGCGGCTTTTCGGTGCAAGTTTAGCGGACCAGGTATGCATGTATGTATCTTGTTGTTCCGGGTATGTCGATACATCGAGAGTTATGCAATGCTAATGCAATGTCAGTTGCTGTGGATGTCTTATTTTGTATGTTCAGAACGATTTGTGTTGTCCGCCTTTACGTTTCAAGGATGTGCGGCGCCTTTTAAATACCAGAATAGTTACTGGTTCCGCCAAAAAAGCAGTTACTCAAACAACTGGATATGATTTCAAAAATCATATCCAGTTGTTTGAGTAACTGCTTTTTTGGCGTATCTTATTACCTGGATGTCTAATCTTCATTGACGTAGTTACTGGCTCGTTTCGGAAATGTATCACGAGGCAGGGGAGAGGAGTTTGTTGTTCTTCTACTGTTGTTGTTATTGTTCTATCATCATCATCTGGTCGTGAAGGTGTCACGGATGTTTCATGTTTAATTATTGTCTAATGTCTGTAGTAAATGATGTATAAAACTATGGTAAAGGTAAGTTATAGTTCCTTTCCCCAATTTCTGCAGTGCCGGTCGCCGAGCTTGTCTGGGTGAACCCAAGGCCAGAGCCGGCATCTTCCTTCTGCTGCCGGGGACCGGTGCAGAAGTTCGAAGAATCACAGAGCCGACATCTTCCTCCTGCTACATTTAACAGATGTAAAAACATAGAAATACCGTATTTCTATGATCTTACAACTGTAAAATGAATTCCCATGCGCTTCATACGGTTTTAATATATCTGTCACTATTTCTTATGGAAACTTGAATATGAGTACTTTGGAAAAAAGAAGTACTGTAAAATCTTCATAACTTACCAGAATAGTAATAGATATATTCAACCTTAATGACGATCACCTGTGTTACAGAAGCTCATCAACATAATTTACCCAAATGGTCTATTTTGTGTCTGGACCACAAGTGAAATATACATCCTGTGGAAGTAGTGTATCTTAAATTGGCATGAATCATAGTGTAGAGTGACAAATCAGTCGGTACTAGTGTCATAACGGAAAACTTTCATAAGTAAATCATGTGGATGTCTGCATATCTAAAGGATTACAATACGTCAATGAGAGAATGATGTGTTAGTTAAATAAATAAATAGATAGATATATATTGTATCTTATTGTAAGTTATCCGTTTTGCTGTTATTGTTAGAAACCTCGCAAGGTGGCCATGCTTTGCATGCATCCGTAATCAACTTGTGTGTATTCAGTAAACCTCTGGATTTTGAGGTGTAGAAGCGTTACAAATAACAAAATATTTAATGTTAACTGAAATAATGTTTGTTTTTATGCGATAGTGTGAATGCATATAAGCACGAGAGAGTTCGTTTCAATGTACACTTTGGACGTTGTTCCTTCGTCAGATTTCTGACAGTAGCATTTATGACAGAATGAGATTCAATAGATGTGTTTTTAGTACCCTTTTTTCTTGTTTATGTCTAAAGTATTGAATAAAGAATACTTTTCTTTCAACTGTTTCTTTGTTTTTGCTTAAATGTCTTTTTGTATCCTCACGTCAGCTACTGGGCCTCCGGAGTTTGCCTACGATCAAATTGATTGATAGATGTTCTGACCAGTCTTCATAGTTTCTCAATAAGTCAATTGTTACATTTAGACTAATTACACTCACCTGTGCTACAGGTGTTCATGAACATAATTTACCCAAATGGCCTTTTTGGTGTCCAAACCACGAACGAAAGATGCTTGCTCTTAAGGTAGTGTAAAGATTTGCGGGGGTGTAGGTGGGGCTGGGGAAACCAAACAAGGGTTTGCAATAACAAATTAGAATTCTAGTCAATATTAAACCTTGCATTGAGGGGAGGGCTAGAAGAGTCTGGGAAATCGTGGGAAAATGAACTTATAATGACAAAATTTTACAATATTTTTGTTTTTTCAGTGTAATTCTGACATAATGCGACATCGTGTTACGTGACGTCTTGCGACACAGCCTGGCGTGGCGTGGCGTGGCCAGACCGGCCTTAAGGGGCACCACGGAGGGCCCTAGTTTTTTGAGACACTAAGTTCCCAGACAGAGAACTAGTGATCTCCTAAGCCATAGGACAGCTCAGCTCAGCCGTCCAAGGCTCGCACATGCCAGCCCACTTGCGATGGCATCTTCCCCCACAACTGGGAGGCTGCCGTTAGGAACGACATAACTTGAACTTATCTTGCCTGAAGCCCAGAGTAGCTCTGTAGAATTTTCATTTGTGGTCCAACAACTGAAACGTTTGAAAAGGTACGTTTGATTCCTCCCAGATATACGGGTTAATTTAGTTATTGTTTCGACATCTTTGAAATGAAGAATACATATAATGTTTTTACGTATAACAATCATGCCAGTTGTTGTCTTGCTCCGATATATCACTTAATCTAGAGCAGACATAGCCATTTGGGTAAATTATGATAATACACCTTAATGGCATGCTGGTTTTGGGTGAACTCACCTCAATTTGAGTTGGTTCTGGCGGGTTACACAAGGTCATACTTCAAGCTTTAAAGTTACGGCCCAGTCTTCCATACATGACGCAAAAGAAATCCATCTTTTTAGGTAGCATCTAGAGGAAAATTTCAAACTGTTTTTCTTTTTCCCTTCATCAATAGCAATGCTGACTTTTTTCTACCTGTGTGCTTAATTTTTATTCATATGGTAATGTGCCTGCAAATAAAATTCTGGCCATGAACTGGAAGCGTTCAGTTGATCTCACACGCAAACACATACATATTCTCTGACACACATACACGTGCACATACACACACACACATGCATGCACACACACATGCACACACAAACATGCACACACACATGCACACACACACATGCATGCACACACACATACACACGCACACACACATGCATGCACCGAATAAACCACCGAGTGACTAAGGATGATCATGACAGCGTAACAACTCAACACTATAAATAACAAAAGTATGAAAGTCTTATCTTAGCAAAGAAGGTTATTGTAGCATTTCCTTTTTGTATACTTGATAGGTACCACCAAGGAAATTTGGTACCACACTGACTTTTAAGTGATCACAAAAGTACAAATAATCGAACACACACAAATCTGGATTTTCTGTGTATTTTAATGAGCACACTTATCTCACTACACAAGCACATCACAGCTAACACAAATGCAAACACAAACCACCACATTTACTTTTGTGTGATACTGAGCAACATTCAATGTAGGATATCCCGCTCGCAAAAAGTGTCGGTCACCAACAAAAAGTGTCAAACAGCACCTAGCAGAAGGGGCAGTAGCCAAACTGTAATCATGTAATGCAAACATGGGTTAGGGTAGAGATCCCAATCAAAATCTGTAAATTTTAGGTATGTATTACTAACTTAAAATCAAAGAATTGACTTGAAATTCAGAATGTATACAGGGGAGACCACCTTAACACATATTTCTAGCATCACGATCATGATCTGTCAACACAGACTCTGGGATCTCGACCAACAAAATCTGTGATACTGTCAGATCACAATCTCTGCCCTGACACATATATTCATATCAATATGTTTCCAAATAAATGCATCTAATTTACCTTTTCTCAATATTCCATAATACATAAAATCTTTAAGACAATAAAATTCATCTCTCTTACATTAAATTCTTCAATAAGATTTAAAGTTCTTTGATCCCCCCAGTTATCTAAAAGCAAAGACCACCACACACAAGTCAAACTAAAAAGAAGCCATCTCACATACATGTATAGTAATGTAGACAATATAATGTTTCCTGTCTATTGTTAATATCCTACTACACATGTATCCATAATGCAGATCCTGTTCCTATATAAATTAGAATAGGGTAAGATTTAGTCCAATTGTTCAGACCAGTAATTTGCGATTCTTTGTTCCTGTTACAATTGTCGTGCAATTAAGCTTAATTGATATTGACTCAATCAAAACACGGAAACATCCTCTCTCCCTCCCCCTGGTACTCCAGGATGCACTGCTCGTTGATACACCACTTCCAGTTCTCTCCAGTCACCCCCACGACCTCCACGGACAGCTCCTGACCTACGACCCTTGCCCCCTGCTCTCCCACAGTGGCGTCCGCGTTGATGAAGGCCCCGTCCGTGTGAATGATGGTGAAGCGGTCGAATCCGCGTGATTGGATGGTGTTGGCCACTCCCTCGCACAACTCAACGATGGACTTGGCCGGCTTTACGCGACACTGGCAGAGTGTGTTGCCCCGAGTAAGGAACCTCACCAACACTCCTGCAAGAAAAAAAGAAAACATCACTGTCTTATTCTTCTTTACAATTACTCCCACACCAAGCCAAAGAAACATTACTGTCTTATTCCTTTTCTTTACAGTTACTTAGTGTCCAAGAGAGGTAAAACCTTCAACATGTCTTTTTCTTGTTCTAAATCTTTGATCATTGTTTTTGTGGCACCCTTGGAACCCGCAATATTTGGGGGTGAATATGTAGTTAGATGCAAGTGTTCACCCCAACCTTCTGTTTTTGTGATGTCCCTTTGCTAAAATTTTACATAAAAATCTCTGGGAAACAACAAATTAAATTGAAGTGGCCTGATCTTCCCATCATGGGGGTGAAAATTGGGGAATTTGAATCTTAAAAAAAAACGAAAATTGCAAAACTGTGAAGTGTAGTTACCGGAGGAACCACTGGACTCTGCAGAGCTATTGGAGATAGTCCTCATGATGTTGTGGGGGTCAGAGGGCGAGGGCGTTCCGGACTCCACACCAGATGAGGTACCGTACTCCAACACTCGATCCTTCAGAACAGGATAGATAGTATACATTGAGTCATCAACCTGAACTGTGGCTATTGTTTTATTAGTATAATTAATTGTGTTTATCAGAATAATTAGTAACACTTTGTTGCTGCAAGCATGTGTCACATGACAAATAGAGTGGTCAATTCTGTGAACAAGGCTATCCAAACTCTTTCAATGTTGGCCATAATATTTATGTTAAGTTCAATCAATCTATCAAGCATTCGCAGGCATCAGTGTCTGATGCATGGCGGCTGCAGACATGCATAGGGCTCCCCAGGCTGGTCTGTTCAGTCCTCTGTTCACAATGTGGTTTGCCAACACAGACAAACTTTCATGCTAATAGTAATACTTTGATTTTAGTTCTGTTCTTGCATTGATTCATGTTTATAACTAGTTTATTCTCCCCATGGCCCATTGAAGACAACAAGCAAATGTGGGCCCAAAGGCTGTAGTAAACAACTACAACAAAATGTCACTCATACCTCTGGTTGGTCCTTGCCCCCCAGGTAAGAGGAAGCTGACAGCTGACTCGCTCTTTCAATCAGCTCTTCCTGCTCATCTAAGTCATCAACATCCAGCATCCGGGTCATGAGTAACTCTGCAGACAAAGAAAATACATTATTTTTCATCATTGATTTTGACCATGGAACGAATACGACTTTGAGTTACTGACAACGATTTTGGTTTGATATGATTGGATTTTACTTGTTACACTGAATGTTGTCCATATTTTACTTCATTTGACTTTCATTATAAGCTGAAAGAGTAACCCATTTTTCTTGAGATGAAATAAATGACTGTCATTATAAAAGGCCTGTGCGTGTACACAGTATCTCTACTGTTGCTGGCATCACTTATAAGTTGTAATTTTTTTTATAAGGTATTAGCCAGTTATTGGCTAGTCCTACGACCCAGCAAAAGATTATCCAGCTGCAAATGATGGTGTTTTTACTTCTTCATTGAAAAAATCTTAATTTTCACTACTACGGTACAGTGGTACAAATTGATTGTTGAGGACCACTGAATATCAACCATACATCTAAAAAGTCCTGACAACATTGAATCAAGTACTCAAAATCTCAACTTTGATACATTGTACTATAAGTCACCCAAAGATGAACTTACCATTTAAGAGCTGTTCCTCCACCTCCTCTACACTCTGGCTTGATGTACGTGATGCTTCACGTGCCAGCGTACGGCAGGCATTACCATTGGAGCTCTTCCTCTCAAGGGTGGGGAGGGGGGCGCCTACCGGACTCCCAAGGTCAAACAATGACCCTTTCCTCGGACTGCCCTGGGTCGTGAGCGACCCTTCCGTGCTTGGCGAGCTGGCAGCGACAGGGGATAACTCTGGAGGGGTCTGTGGAAGGGGGCTGTTCATTTCTGCTGTTGGGTGGTGGGTGTTTGGGGCAGCAGCTGCTTCTTCTTTCTCATCTGGTGTGTGGAGAGGGTGGGAGAAGGCGCAGGCCAGACGGACACGAGAGCGATTTCCGACCACCTGTAGGGAAGCCGGTTGGTTGGGAGGGGGGCTGGGCATGGTGGAAGACGCCATGTTGTTCATCATGGCAGGCAGAGACTGCAGGCCAGGTTGCAAGGCTACTGCTTCCATGGTGGTGGTCACTGTGTTGCCATCTCCTGTAGCGTGATGGAAACAATAGGATGTCAAATTCTGTCATTTTCATTTTTTTGAGAAAGAGTACATGTATCTGCTGCCATGCACTAGACATATTGCGTACTAGTTGACCGTAAATTACTCCCTTTCTGGTTGATCCATAACTCAGCAAGGAGGCAGTTTGATTCTTAATTCTTTGTAACAAATTGTTACATGCAAAACAGTGCTGTCTCCAGGACCCATCCCTCTGTCCTAGAAAGGAAATTTGCTTGGTGGGAAGAAGTTTTCTGATGGTCTGTCCAAAAAATTCAACTTGAAATGTATTCTTGAAAGCTTAAAATGACAGATTTAACAGCGAAAATAAGCTCCCATACAATGAGCAGATTCTAGAATTAAAGCTGGAGACAGCCCTGATGCCAAAGCTCCCAATTTAAATACAATACAAATCAAAGTAGTCGTCATTACAATCAGCAATAAAATGAATGTATTTCAAAAATGAAAAACTAACCTGTGAGTCCTTGCACATTTTGCAGCACCAGTGGCATCTTGTGTTTGTCTGTTTCTCCCAGGTAGATGTCTTCAAGGGATTCTTCTCCACCAAGGAACAGACCACCACCAGCGACCAGCCGAGGTTGGGAGGGTGGTGTGACGTTCTGATGTGCCTGCAGAACTGATGCACTGCAGGTTTTGGTTTCTGGATGTGAAGGGAAGGATGCTTGTGGATCTGGGATAGTGGTGACCATCTCTGGTGCTGTGAAGCTGATGCTTTCTTGTGGATGGGAGGGACTGGTGACCATCTCTACACGAGCATCCTTATTTTCTTGACCAGGGTTGGATGTTGGTACCACATTCAGCGTCAGAACTTTTGGTGCAGCTTCTGTTGTCTGATGCTGTTCTTTCTTGAGATCCTCCTCTACTATGGTATCTGTAGGGAGAACTTTAAGCATGAGAGGCTGCTGCGAGATGTCCGTTGCCTTATCCTGCATCGGGACCTGGTGTGAAGTGTCTTCGATCTTGTCTGGCATTGGACAGCGCCCTACGTCAGGACATTGCTGTTGGTCTCCAACGTCCAGTCTTCCCTCTGGCGTGAGACGTTGTTGTTCGGTCGAAGAGGTCTCGGCAGAGCTGACAGTGCGGGCATCGCTACTGTTACAGTCTTCCAAAGAGCTCACTGGAGGGAAAGCTTCCACAGTGACATCCTGGGTGTTTGAGGGTCCCTGGGTTACATCTGCTTGGGTCATACCTTCCTCATCTGAAACACAAGGAAACAACTCATAAGCCAATGTTTTTTTACTTGTGGGACACCATCACTCTAAACAACCTTTAGTTCCAAACCGGATGGTTTACACCTTCAAAATGCACTTGCCGTATCCTCCACCAAGATGTGGAAGGTCACCCCTATTGTCGAGTGGGACAGTCCATATATTACAGCTGTGGATAGGTGAAATTGCAGAAGAGGATTAGTCTATTTGCAGCATAGGGGGGTTGCCTCTCCATGCTACACCAACCACCCCAGCTGAAGTGATGATAAAAACAGAAACCTGAGGAAAGTTGTTATTTTCAGTCAGAAATCCAGGCCTGCCATCTTGGCAAATATCACCATCGCTCTACAAATGAAAAAGATATCTTTGATCAAAAGTCAGAGCTTCAAATTGAGAGCAACCAAAAATTAGAAGAATTATTTTCAAAATAAAAATCCAAGAGAATGTCTGTAAATTAGATGACATAACTGCCATTCTAAAAATGAAAAAGATATCTTTTATCAAAAGACAGAGCTTAGAATTGATAATCATGTACCAAAACCACATTTCTAAAAGAAGATAACTGTTTTATAAAAAAAATTCCCAAAGCAAGGTCCATAAATCAACGTAATCAGACTGTATTTGTAAGGAGCAAGGGATGAATGGAAGATGGCTTCAGTACATCCAGCTTGGATTGCATTTGTATGTAAAAGAAAATGAAACCAAAACTTTGAAGAAGAATGGAACAAATATGACAGTTTTCACAAAACAGCTGACAGAAGAATAGAGAGATAATAAATCTATGAAATTAAATGGACCAAGCCCTTTTCAAAGCAAAGGAAAATCCAAAAGGTAGATAGTGCAGACAGAGCAAGGTTTAACAAAGCAAGAGTGGAGAAAGAGCAACATTTTGCATCTGATTGGTCAATACTCAAAATCCACTCACTTCCACAGGGCTGTTCCCTCTTGTGTGCACCCTCCCCGTGGCTCTTCCCTCCACCCCTGTTCAGCAGCATGAAACCCTGACCCCCCTGCTCTTCTGGGGTCACGATTGCGTCCTTCTCACTGTCCCAACGCTCCTGAAGCTCGCCAGGTTCTGAGCGTCCTGTTTGGATGGGACTAAATTAGATTAAATTGGATTGGAATGGGGGATTAATTTGTAAGATTCACAGCAATGAGAATACAGAGATTTTTTCTCGGCAAATATCACACGAGTGAAGCTGGAAATTCTACCAAGAAAAAAGTACTAAAGCAAAACAACAGTTACTAAAAAAATGATCAAGCAATTGGACGGATTTTGGAGACTATTAGTTTCAGACTCAGCGCCAATGTTTGTGGTGTTTTAAGCAGTAAGTAATACAGTCACTTATGATGTAATTGACATGTGACAACCCCTGCATGGTATACATATATCAAATATATCAAAGGATGTCTTGACGTTACAAATTCCTCCAATGACTGTAAGCGCCCATTCTCATCCCATACTACACACTTTTGTATTAGGTAGATTAGTCTTATGGAACTGTAGTTATGTACCAGTAGATGCCATACTTTGTACCTTGTACAGTTGTTGTGCAATAAAGTTATTATCTATCATTATAATTTCTTACCATCATCCTGGTCCAGGTCAACCATGATCCTCCTCAGCTCGGATGTGGTGGGTCCGTACCCGCCCCCTGAAGCCTGGGGGGCCAGCTGGGGGGAGAAGGGGGGTGTCAGATCCTGGGGGGACGTCTCCGTTGGGCTGGGAGGACCTGACCCAACCGCACTGTAAACTGTGAGAGGAAGGGAGGGGAAAAGATTATGTCATTGTCAACCAAGTAAGACCCCTTTCATTAACATTGCAACAGAGATGTTCAGATAACATCAAAATGGTTTTTAGCCCAAGAGAATGGTCACAGAAGACATGTGGTCTATACAGACAGGCTGCTTTTGTCCAACGAGAAAAATATGAATTTATTTATCTACGGAGAAAAATAATCTAAGGGACCACCAGAAAGTGACTACAATGGCCAGGTGGTCCTTATGCAGAGGTGGTCACATGGTAGATTCAAACCTGTGCTTTCTCTGCTTAGCACTCAGCACTTTTGAGAAAGATTATGGGAGTTAAACACACTACGCTTCCAGTGGACTAGCCACCTGCGGTAGTATCCTATGTGGCCCAGGGCTATAAAAGCAAAGATGGGCATTGCCAATGTACACCAAAAGATGGAGGGAAGATTTTAACTTAACCTTCTCCCTGCTGCCTAACCCTGTAACCAATAGAGAATGGGGTGCCAAATGGCTACTTCAGTGTGCTAAAGGTTATTATTATATATAAACCAACCTTCTGTCAGTGCATCGTCAGCCATGGTGAGCATGGTAGCAGCAGAGGGCCGTGTGGTCGGGTCAGGGTCCAGACCGATCCTCAGCAGACTCTGGAAACTCTCGTGGACCGAGGAGGGAATCTCGGTCTTGATCTCTTCAGCCTTGTTCACAATCTGTAACAAAGGAACAAGTCCATTCACAATTGTCAGTACATAATGATGTGTTTGTGTAGTCCTTGATAACTATGATGTAATTTTCCATCTACTGTGTTTGTGGTTTAAAGATGCATGCAACGTCGTTATATAAAACATGTTTTGAACAGATAAGTCACTTAACCTGAACATGTCTCTTGTTTCTGCATATAATGAGTGTCAGATCAATTCAGGGTCCCTACAGGGGCCCTGCCATGTGCTCTATCACTCTTTGTATGAGAAATAAACCATTATTATTATTATCATGAGACAGCATCAGTCAGATATTCAGTTTTTCTATCCTTGATATCATATCAATAGTGAGAGTAAAAAGAGTGTCACGAAAAGTCCACAATGACAATGATATATGGTGTGGGATTTTGCATACCGGTTAACTCTGTCTCTTTTCGATTAAGTGTGGTGGGTTTTTTAAACATGCCTGAGGGGTCCCTCTCCTCAAACATGGGACCTCTGGCTTTACATCCCATTTGAGAGTACTTCAGAAAACTGAAGCTAGGCACTCCTTTTCAGCTAAGAGTAATGTGAGGAAATAGGTGAAAGGGCCACCTTTGCCAAATGCACAACATAAGGGCTTGCTAGCGATTTTAACCTAACACTCACAATGAGCAGCAGTGTTGCTGCGTGGCTGTAGTGGCGTATCCAGGGGTGACAGCCGTTCAGCATGTGGAGCCCGACGCAGCAGCTGCTCCACACGTCCACCTTACAGTTGTGAGGTTTGCACTCGGCTACCTCCGTAGGCATGTGGGTTTGGGTACCCTGGTAAAAAACAAGCAAAAACTTTATAATCAAGTCTTAACTTTATATACGGTAACCAATACTGGGAGAAATTAGGACTTACCCAAATTTCATAATGTACTTTACCAACAAAGATGAACTTCCATGTTAAAAACCTTGTAACCCATCCTAGAGAGGTACTACAATGTAATGTTTTTCTCTGTGGTCACATAGTATACATTACAATGATATGAGGTTAAGTCTTGGTTATAGTACTAGCATTTGCAAATTCTTAGGTATCCAAGAATAAGATTCTAATCCGAAATTCTTCCCACCCAAATATCATAAGTATTTTATTGTCTACAAAATCAAAATACGGTACATGTAATACTCATAGACATTAATGACAAGGTACATTTTGTAAGACTTATGAAAGGGCTTACATTTATAATATATACTAACAAAGATTCCCTCTGCACCTTTTTAAAAATATTTTGAAGAAACTTGAGGCAAAATTTTAAAACTTCCTTGGAAAATAAATAAATTGGTAGGGCCTTATCAGTGAACAGACATGGCATATGCAGAACCCACCTCTGGGAAGGCATTCCGTTGTGGCTCCACCCATTCTGCCCCATCAGGAATGATGTGCGCCATTCCAAAGTCGATGAGTTTGAGTCTTGCCCCATCAGAAGACACCATCATGTTGGCAGCTGTAGGGAAAATAACAGCGGAATTCAAATCAAAGCAAATCAACTAATCTACCATTTTCAAAACCACTAAATGCTAAATTGCCCAGTAAGACAGGGGGGGAAATATAAAGTTCATTCTTTAACAGTATCTGTTTAGTCAGTATAACCACCCTTTGGCACAACACACCAGTGTTTATATATGTATAGTTGCATAACTGCGTAACACACCATAGCCAGCTTTGCAGGCATGCTTCACAGCAGCAGCTGGTTATACCATACTGAACGACCTGTTACACCGAACCTTTGCACATCTAGCTGTAAGCATTGTTTAAATCTATCTAGTGAGGAAGCCCCTAATGTACTTGGTGGTAACGCGTTCCACTTGACCATAATCCTACATGTAGTTCATTGATGTTTCCCTTCTTCATACTAAATTGACAATGTCTCCTTACTCTAACATGAAAGGTGTGTTACCTTTGATGTCAGAGTGGACAATCCTTTGTTCCTCCAGGTAAACCAGCCCTTCAAACACCTGGCACAGGTAGAACAAGGCCATGTACTGGTGCAGGGTTCGGTATTGGTCAATGATCTTCTCCAAGGTGTATCCTGGAAAAAGAAGGAAGAGAACAACATGTTAGAAATATCATGTAGAAAAGTTGTCCATAATCAAAAGGTTACATCTCACTTTTAACTGACAATACATGATGAAATATAACTTCATAATTTCTTTGAATAGGAATTGAATCTCTTTTCTTTTAGAAGCATTACATCAGACTACACATGTACTGTAACTTTCATTTACCATTGCATTACATTGTTAAAAACACAAAATTGTTAAACAATGTACAAAATTGTTGTCCTTTTTTTTTCTTTTTCCTCAATTGTCATCATGTAACCTAAAGCCACTTCCAGGTTATGGGTTACACGAATAGGACTGCAACAGCATCGCTTCTCTCTAAGTCAGCAACATCAAGATTGAGACAAGCTTAACTTACTAAGAGTGAGGACTAACTCACAAAAGGAAAAGCAGGGGTTACGAAGGCTGCACGGAACATCCCTAACCCACTAACAGACACATCACATGGATATTGGTAATAAGTTTTGCACTGGATTACTAAAACATGCACATCATGGTAACCAGTCCTACCTTCGAGGAACTCCATGAAGATGTAGGTCTCCCTCCCCTCGCGGACAGCGCCGAAGTGGGCAGCGATGTACGGGTTGTCAAGACAACAGCAGATCTCCAGCTCATCGCGACGCACTTGGGTCACATCCAACTTTGGGGAACAGAAAAAATCCACCATGTTACAGTCCTAGAAAACTCTTTAGAGACTGTGCTTCTAAAATTTCTACGCAAGTATTTTCTAAATGAAAATCCATATCTTGATTTGTCTTTAGACACTGTATTGCACAGCCTGTACAAAAGGTGGTTTACTGATTATGCAAGAAATCAAGAAAAAAAATAATTTCCGTTACCTTCTTGGCGGCAAAGTTAAACTCTTGCTCTTCAGATGCAAGGCAGCTGAGATACACGGTACCGAAGCGGCCGCTGCCCAGTTCCATGATGCTCCACCACTGCTGCTCGAGACGGAACCGCCCGTCGCTCGGTGGAAGCTTCTCCGCGTGAAGGTCCAGGATGAAACCCTCGTGCTCCTGGTTTGTGACTCTGCGGTTGGTCGTCAGCAGCTCTTCCGCCAGCTGCTCCCAGTGCGCGGCGAAGATGGACACGTGTCGCGGGGAAACCGCCGACACTGACCCGAGCGGCGGCAACACCGGCTGTTGCACCATGTTCAGGATACTTGCGATCGCGTCTTGAGGAAGAGACATGGCGGACACTAATTGGGACAGTTTGTTAGGGAGGACTGCTGGCGTTTGGCTGTGTAGTCCGTCTGGGGGTGCCGCCACCACCTGGCTGTAGTTGTACAAGGTGTTGTTGTACGAAGGGAGCAGTCCCCTCACTGAGGATGTCAACTGGATGGAAGAGCTGACGAGACTCTGGACGCTCCGCTGCTGGAGGTAGTCGCCACGTGTCACAACAAGGTTTTCTCGCATTTCTTCCGACCCCTTCTGCAGACAAGGTAGGTCATTGTCGCTGAAGGTCATCCCTGCGTAACCATCCTGAAAGTAGGCATGTACTGCAGCTTGGTTGTTTTGTGTGATGTCGTCTGGTTCTGGTGTTCGTCCACTGCGAGGCGTTAGTTCGATGGGTCGCAGCTTGACGTCGCGTCGACCTATCGGATTTTCCAACCTGAAGTCGTCGTGACAGAAGCCTTCCATTGGCCCAACATTGGGGCCAAGATCTTGAGGCTCCATTGGCCCAACATTGGGGCCAAACTCTTGAGGCGGATTCTGTGGGGCTTCTTCTTCTGGTGGTGGAGGTGGCGGTGGTTCTTCTTGAGTATCGAGGGTGGATTTCTTGCGATGTCTGCGCGGGGGAGCAACAGGTGCTGGGGAGACCTCTGGCTCTTTTTTACCACCCCTAGGCCTCAGACAGGCTGGTAGCTTTCTCTCCTTTTTCTCTGGATCAGCTTGTTCCAACGATGTGTTGGCTTGCGGTGGCTGTTGGGCCCTTTTTGGACGGGCCCCAAGTATTGCAGACGGCTCAGGTTGCCGGAAGGTGCTTCCTTGCTGCCCTACGTGAGGAGAACTTGGTGGTTTAACGTTGAGCGTCTTCGGCCGAGCGCCAAGCATGGCAGATGGTGGCAGCGAAGGTGGCGGCTGTGCTCCTGCGTTGTATGGTAGCGACATGTACTCCTGGCGTAGGTGATACCCTGGGAATACAGGAAGGCTGGCTGGGCCATCTGCATCTGCTCCATACTCTGTCTGGTAGGAAGATCTTGGTGCGGACCGTTTGATCGTGATCTTTAAGAAACTCCATAGCGTTTCTGCAATTTCTCGCACCGGCCCTGGATTGACCTCGTGAAGCTTGATCTTCACATCACGACAGAACGCGATAGGGCAGAGACGGTGGGTGTCACAACCCCGGGAGTGAGACACGGCGCAGTAGAACACTGCTGAGCATATCTCGCAATGCCCAGCGGGTTTAGAACACGCTGTGACGTGTTTGACCGCACCGTGGACGACCTTGCAGGACGAGCAGTTACAGGACGCCCAGTTGGCGGCGCCGCGGTGCTGTCGGTGGAGGTACGACGTCGCCAGCGCCTGGATGAACTGCTGAACTTGATCTTGTTCTGGGAATACCACACCATCGCTCAGCAGTGCAGTCTGGGAAAAAAATCAAAGATATTTTTAGAGACATTTTTAGAGACAAGTTATAACAACATGGTTTCAGTTATATTACTTGAGCTTAACAAATGGTCTTGTCCACCATACTGTACAACACACTTGCTTGTTATGACACAACCAGTTATCAACAAACACTGCTTTTAAAAATACAATTTTGCATCTTTTCAAGTTTCAACATCATGGTTCTTGTTGTTATTTGAGATTGATAAATGTTCTTTTCCCTATATCCTACAACTTACCCTTTTGTTATACCGCACACTCAACATCAGACTAGTTACCAACAATTGTTTTGCTACGGTTGGACAGGTAACCAAAAACATAACATATTTTTCTTTGGCCTTACCAATGTGGTGACAATGTCCTCTGGTGGCTCTTCCTCCTCTTTTCCCTTCCTCTTCACAATGACCTGTCCGTCATACGGGGTCCTCTGCAGGGGGGCGGAGGGGGGTCTCCTGGGGGGGTCCCCGTCACCATCATCACCACTGGCCGAGGACTGGCTGGTCATACTGTGAAGGGGGAGGGGGGCACTCGGAGAGCCTGTAGTCGAACTCGTCTGTATACAACAATGATAGAAGGTGACTTTAGACGGAAGACAAACAAAAGTCTAGATAGATAGAAAGACTCAGATTTTTGCAACGTACCAAGAAAATGTTACCAGTCATTGCCTCCTTTCTTTAAGTATATACTCACGATGATAGTAAGGTACAATGTCAATTGTACATACAATTTTGATTAACTCCAGCCAAAACTGCCCAAGAAGATCACTCAGGGGATCGAAATTCTGATCTATGTGGACAGGTGGTCACTATAGACAGGATTCTTAATGCTTGTGTCAATGGGAAAAAGTGGTCACACTGGCCAGGTGGTCCTTACATTTGTATGCACTGGTGGCCACTAGTTCAGGTTTGACTGACTTTTTATGGCTATCATATGATTTTCTTCAGGATTGTGTTTTTCCTGTATGTCGTTACCTGGTGAGTGACTGA
The DNA here is from genome assembly GCF_035083965.1 of Branchiostoma lanceolatum. Classification (NCBI taxonomy): domain Eukaryota; kingdom Metazoa; phylum Chordata; class Leptocardii; order Amphioxiformes; family Branchiostomatidae; genus Branchiostoma; species Branchiostoma lanceolatum. The sequence goes on along the minus strand of NC_089733.1, from coordinate 12,330,258 downwards.
GAGCTAGAGTTAGACCCTAACAGTTTTTCCTGTGTGTTCAAGTCAAGTCAAACATGTTACCTGTGTCTGTGAGCCTCTGTTAAACTGTAACAGTTTTTCCTGAGTTGTGTATGTAATTGTTACATGTGTCTGTGAGCCTCTGTTAGACTGTAACAGTTTTTCCTGTGTTGTGTATGTTACATGAGTCTGAGAGCCAGGGTTATGTACATTACCTGTGTCTGAGAGCCAGAGTTGGACTGCTGGCTGTTCTTGTCCCCAGGTGCCCTCCTGGCTGCCTGTCGCCCCCCTCCCCTCCGGCCTCTCCTCCTGCCACGGCTGTTCTTGTACTTTGCAGGTTTTCTGTGAAACTGCTTCCTACAGATGGGATTCACAACATCAATGGCATTAATTTATGGTGCAGCAGAATTTCTCTTTTCTACATCATCATTCTACTATGTATATACATATGTAACTCCAAGACATGTGTGTGACTGTGAGGACAATTTAACAAATTCCAACTAAAACAAAAGCATGAACATCAAAATGTTCTAACACACAAAAACATTTAATTTGAAACTTAAGAAATACATTGAGTACAACTGTTACTACTGACGTTTTCACAACAGCATGCTGTGATCTTGGAGGATGCTTCTTTGACTTCTGTTTGGATGCCTTCTTTTTATCTGCTGAAAGAAAAAAAATTAAGATGTTCAAAGCCTTTGTTATGAAGCATTAATGATATTCGTAATACCTGGCACATGGATCAAGCCTCAAGTCGTTAAAAAATTTTAGATGAAAAATTAGCTTTATTCGTATACCAAAGGGTTGAAATAAAGTATCACATCTTTCTAAGAAATGACTGCTAATGCTATGATGGTAAAATGAACACCCAAGGCTTTTCAGTATGGACCTGATACTTACCTCTTTTGAAAGCCCTTTTCTCAGCATGTGCTGTCTTCTGCTTGCCGTCCTCAGTCTTGGTGGGTGTCCTCTTGGTTGACTTTCCATCAACATTGGTCCTGTGAACCACAATAATTGTTTTACATCACCAACCACATTCAAATTCAACTGGCTACAGCTATGGAAATATGGTCACATAAAAAGTACCAGCATAATGTAAAATATTGCACCTTTTCTCATTTCTTGTGTAAGAAGAATACTTTTACGATGTCTAAAAGTTATCAGCACTAACTTAGCTACTTGTGACTTGTGTAACTTATAACTTGTGTACGAGCTGTAAAAATGAAATATATCTATACCTGATAGTTGCCTTCATGGTCTTCTCCAGAGCCTCCTCTGTGTCCTTTTCAAAGACAGCTTCGTTCTCCTCAACATCTTCTGTCTCTGAGGCATCGTCATGGCAACAGGAGGCAGAATTCTTGTCTGCATGGACCTCAATCTTTTCCGACTCCTCCTCAACATCCTTGTCAGGGTCGGTTCCCTCCAGGTCTTCTGCCTTCTCTTTCTCATCATCTTCTCTTTCTGAGGAATTCTCTGTGTCTTCATCCAGATCATCTTCATCCATAAGATGGAGAATGACCTTTTGTACAAAGGGTTCTGGGTACTGGGCAAACAGCAGCTTGGCGACAACCCGAGGGTCACCTGAAGGGTGCGTCAGATTGGGGATGTTTTCCTCAGCTGGGCCATTCTCTTTGTTGTTCTTCTCATGGTTTGCCTCGAGGTCAGCCTTGCTCCATCCTTGCAGGTCTTCATCTACGAAGTCGGACACCTGCTGCTTGCCTGTCTGCTGTTGAGGTTGGGTGGTGATAGTATTTCCATCCTCCTTCTCATTGGATAGGCTCACCGACAAGTCGCACTGTTGAGGCCATGTTGTGATAGCAGCTTCCTTCTCAGAGGGCGAACTAAATGACAAGTCGCACTGCTGAGGCTGAGTGGTGATGGTGCTTTCATCATCCTTTTCACTCGGCAGACTCACCTGCAAGTCGTCACCATCAGCTTTCTCTGGGGGGATGTCGTCAGTTTCTGTCACCCCAGACTTGACGATGCTGTCTTCATGTTCCGCTTCCTCGATGTACCTGTTGTCTGTGACTGTGAGGATTTTGCACACTCTGTCTGTGCCTTTACCCTTCAAGACTGAATTCGAAGGATCGAGGGAAGGATCTGGGACATCTTTGGATGTGTCAGACTTTTCTTTTTCTTCCTTTTCCCTTAAATGGGCCTCCTTCGGAGTTGTACACTCTGTGTCAGAGGTGATGGCCATTCCTCACATCTAAAGGAAGAAACAAAAGTCATAAATGGAAAATAGAAATTGTTGATGCCATTGAACAATAAGATAACCCATACAGATAACTTGTGCTTGACAGTCATAATGTACAAAATTCCACACATTTTCAGATTACACCTTTCAGGATGTGTACATACGTGTATTCTTATTATCTAGAACGTGAAGTAACTAAAACATGCTTCAAGTTGAACCAGACAGACTGCAATATACCTACTGTAAATCTTGAAATATTTGTGGTGGTTTATTTTCACAATTACGGTATGTACTACATGTACCACAAAACTGTTCCAACTGGGAACAGCAATACACAGCAAAAATCTCTTTCCCCCTCCTACTGTGAAATTAAATCCCCACGAAAAATACTGAAGCTACAGTAGTACAGTAGTTTGTAACAACATCTGTAGCATGGGCATTGTGCCATGCATGAGGAACCTCTTCTGCATACTGTTTGTTTGTTTGTTTTATATAGATCTCCATTAGTGATATACAATATGCACTATACTTCCTGGAGTCCCAATACAAATGAATAAAATGAAACGAAAACTATACAATTGGTTAACTAAGAATTCGACAAAACAAATGTTGTGAAATCAAAAGTAAACAAAAGTAACAAAGTGCGACTCAAAAATGTCCTTTGCAAGGTCAATCTCCCAAGTTTAATGTTGAAAACGAATGAACTTCCTACCAATTTCAAACCATGTAGCATTCTGTAAAATTTAGATATTTTAAAAATTAAACACTAATCAATCTTTTTTTCCTGGTAGAAACAATCGTTTAATAGTAGTTATTGAAAAGAGCAGTGTCAATCTCAATGCCTATCATAAATATATCTGCATGGTATGTCACAGGCCCTACTTACATATGTACTACATGTACTTCGACTTTGTTTCCATGGGTTAGGCCCATATCTGATCCATGACTCATCCAGTTTCTATGGACTATCCCATTTAGCAATTTCAGGAGGGGTGTGCAAGTAATCTATTTATCTAAACACTCATGAGGACAACTACCAGAGAAATTTGGAGGGTCAATCTTTTTAGCAATGATAGAACAGCAAAATTTCCAACAATGACAGGAAACAAAATCTGTGGCACATCAAAATTGCATACAAAATACCTAGCAGACAAGTGTCACTGTGATATTGGTAAACTTGCAGCTGCAAGTTTAACAATTACTAACCAATCATCTGTGTATGAATATCACCTGAGGGTAAAAATAACCATGCACACGTCTACAACTCTTCCAATGATTTGAGTTTTGTGCACACAAAATTAAGTCTTTCAACTTCCTATAAGGTATTCATCTACAAACAACAGAACCAAATCTACATCTCACACAAGGAAGGGGAAATGGAAGGGGAAGTACCATGATTGTTCCAAGTGGTTTCAATAACGTATCCTTGTTGTAGGATACCACTATATACATGTAGTAACACTAATGTAACAGTATCAAATTTGTAAAAAAAATTGGCAACCAAATCCATCGTTTCGTTAGGGCATAGTGAGTTTCAAACCCGGGACCAATGCTCTAACCACTGTGCCACGCTGACGCCACTGGCAAAATATTACATATTGGTAAGGCATTGAATTGCAATACCAATAAAACTTTTCAAATTATCATCCGGATTATGAATTTCAAAGCAAAACTGTGGTCAAATTAATGAGAATATGCTAAAAAGTCACTACAAATATAGATCTAGAACACAGTGGACTAGTACAATCTCACAATAATTCTAACTTTTTCACTCTACATAATACAAACTAAAGGTAGAATACCAGTAGCTCCTGCATGACTGCACAATACCTCAAAATTTTACACAAGCAGGAAATAGGGCCAAACACATTACATGAAAGGGGAAGTACCTTCCATCATTACCCAGTGATTTACCCAATGGCTTTGTTTGATCTTTAACACCTTCTGAATTGTTTTTCACAGGTGTTAAAACAAAGAAATGTAAAGAAGCACACCTTTATAACAATTACAAACCTGTGTTTATAACCTGTGTTTATCTAATTGCTAACAATGCACAATAAAGAAACCTACAACAGTCAACCAATGTTCCTTCCTTTAAAGAACACCTTGGAAATCCAGCTTGTGAATTGCATACTAGTACCCTATGATTGCTAAGATCCTTGTCTGTAAACAACTTTCCAAGGTGACACATTGTTTTTCAACCTTTAGACAGAATAAAAAAAACAAAGAAAGTCTTAAATCAGTCCCGTCTTCACACCCCAGCAGTCTACCTGCCTGATGCAACACTCTACAACATTGCACAACCTTAGCTCACCTGAATAATAGTATCCGTGTTCTCACAGAAGATATAGGTTACAAGATTCGATACCCAGGTCCATGGGTTGAGGTACAAAACCCCAAACAAGTTCAAAATGAAGGGGAGGAACAAAGGATGCAAGATGGCGGGTCCACTCCCACTTCCGAAAACTTAGCCTCTTAGTCCAAAAACAAAGTCCCCGGATGTAGAACGACAAGGCGGATAGGTCTGTGTTGTATATGTAAATGATCTCAAAGGTCACCAACGCTGACCGAGCCTGAAGGCAACATACCACACAATAACGAATGAAAAGTAATGCAAGACAAGTGTCTGATGTTATAAAGATAGAAACCTGCTACTGTTTAAAAGGTCAACTTTAGAAATCTTCAATCTGCAAACTAAGATAACTTGTCAGTCCTCTTTCTTCAAACCACAATTTAGGTTGAAAAGTTGTGACTTCTCAGGTGCAACATAAGCTAATACTATAGGGCTGTTCAAAATATTATGGTAGAGTCTGCAAATTATAATATTTTTATATCATGCTTACCATTGAAAATCTTGATCTCGGAAGGAGGGTGGTGGTGGAATTTTTGCTGGGTGCCCTGTGAATGAAAGCTTAACTCCTAGACTTATTCCTAGCAAAACTCAAACTGTAAGCCATGGCATGAGACCTGAACATGTTTTCCACAAACACTAACTTGTATAGAACATCAACGATCAAGCTATCAACCCAACTGTGCTTACTGTTGTTGAAAATATTGTACCTGTCCGGTATTTTGGAGATTGCAGTATGACTAACAACACCTGGACAAGGCCTACCTAAGCTAGAAATGTTACGGACTTGACCAGGTCATTGTTATGAAGTTTCGTCCAAAGTTGTTCTTTCTACGCAAGTCGTAAGTACTGGGAAAATGTTTTATTATTTCCTAGTCCTTCCAGCATGTATGTTATGGTAGGGCTATATCCTACCTTGGACCCTAGACCATCTCGCAACTTTGACTAGGGTTATAAACCAAAATTACCAGAATCAAATCATCAACTAAATATGGTGCCAAGAACAAAGAATTTCCAAACACATTTTCTGGTTTTGTGGTTCTCGTATTTCTGAATGCTGCAATTCATATATATATACATCGCAGTCACGGTGACAGTAAAAATGATAACATATACTCTGCCATGAAACTTTACTAATCAGTGCAACAATAGTTCCTGTTCAGTGATTTACATCCGAGACCAGACGGTAAACAATGATAAGGCAGACACACTGCCAAGCGGCCATTTTGTTGTGGCGTAGCAAACAATTTCGACAACTTGTACGCTACCCTATTTCACCAGATAACACAAATATGTCTTCTATACACTTAAGAACCTCTGTAACATTCTAGCGGTTGATCAACAAGGCATGATTAGCTTATTGTGTCCAAGACAAAAACGATGTAAGCATGAAGTGCAAAACAGTGCTGTGACGTCATTTTTGCTACCGTTGCTGAATCATATAGCGTAAGCACCGAGTAAATATCAAGGAGCCTAACATCTTTCTGTTTGTGTCAATTCTACCATTGACAATCTTGTCAACACATTTGGTAAGGTATGTTGGAATCATAAACGCTGCTGAGAGGCAAGATTGAAGTATGACGTCACCTTCATTAAGGTTACTGGAACAGTGAGCAAAACAAGTTTGAGGTCGCCATTTTGTTTGACGTTGAGTTTACGTTTCCTCAAAAAACAACAGCTCTGTTTTAATACTCTAAACTGTCAACATATCCGCTACAGTAAGTAATACTGTGCAAAAAAGCATTCGTTCAATTCTATAAGCAAGCAAAATTTTGACAAATTCCTGATTAGAAATTTTTTACAAATCTACTCCTGTACTATACCTGAGGCCCAGTGGCTTCCTAGACATCACATGACCCAGTTCCAAGTACTGAAGCCATGCCCACACTTCGAGGAAGTAATTTAAATAATGATAACATACCTACAGATCCAACTAATTTGCAACCACAAAGATATGAATACCTAACAAATGTGTATAAAATACATACACGCTTTGGGGACAGTGTATTTGGGGTATAGGGCTCAAATTATAACAACAAGTGAAAGTGGCACGTTCTAAACACCCACAAATTTGCATGTCTGTAAAAAACAACTGTCCCACCACAGACAATAGGAAGGTGTTAAAACTTCAATACGCCAATCTGACAACAATGAGAGACTCCTCAGAACCTTAAATAGCTAATAGATGCATCCATCGGGAGATAAATTAAGGAAAAGGACGTACAAGAAAGGAATTCGTAGCTCTCAATTGACGAAGCTCGAAGATGGTTGAAACCCACCGACCGGCCGGCCGCAGATGGGGCGGTATCACCCGCCCCCCGTCCCGCTATACGCCGTTATTTACCGCCCCCTAAGCACCACACAACCCTTAAATTTCAACAAGAGAGTTGGAACATACTCATAAGACGGCTACTCACCTAGGAAGTTCTTCAAACTCCTTGATTTCCGTAAAACTTCAACATAAACACGGAGAAGTTTGTGTTCAGTCTGTTCTGAAAACCGACCACTGTAGCTTGTGATGGCAGACTGTTTACAGAATAAAAATCCTGGCGCTGGAAAAAGTATTCCGTGTAGCATTACTAAATAAACTACCATAAAAGAAATGTTATTTTGTCATTATTTTACAGATGTATTACACATTTAATGAAGACAAAAATCAGTTCATATTTCAGAGATGTATTGTCAAAGGAAGTTCAAGGAACTCACTGAGGATAGCGGATTGATATCAAAACGGATAGTTTAGTGCTGACATCATCTTCCAGCGTGTGGCGCGAAACAGGTGACCTTTGAACTCTAAAGCTTGTTCTGATTGGTTGGCAGCATTACCTCTGCAACAGGTGGCAATGAGAACTTTTAAACCCTGGGATATATTTCTTATCATTGGACATTCCCATGTAGTTTTTACATCCTTAAATAAAGTGGAAACTATTGTATACGGACCAGATGTTTATAGGACACACAAAAAGTAACATGGAAATGGCTTATGTAGTTGAAAGGGAACATTAACGCAGGAAAGACAGGAGTGCCATATTATAAATGTTTCCCATTCTTTATGCAAATAAGGACCTCATTCGCATTAATCATTTAGTAATCTTCTGACCAAATAACACAAGTTGTTCAAAGTATGAAAGTCATATCTTAGCAAAGAATGCTATTGTAGCATTTCAGCTAGGGGGCCCAAACCTACATGACTTACTCTCTCTCCCTCCCTCCCAATAGCTGTCTGGCACTCAAAAATCATGACCATGTGTAAGGACAGATTGAATAATGATTACAATGAATTGATTGAATGATGATTACAGTGATTATTGTACACTCGTGATTCTTCGCAATGTATGGCTGTTACACGTTTGGAACCGCTGGTAACGTTCAGGAGTGCACTTGACAACCGAGGCTAGCTACCTCTGTCGGCTCTGAGTTGCACAAATTAGACATATAGTTAGAGTAGAGTTGCACCTGTGAAGGCTGTACGCCCACGAACACACCAAGGCTTCTAATGAAAGCTCATCTGTGTTGGTAGTAATCATAATACAATGCTAAACTTTCTTCCAACACTAAGGTATTCACGGATCGAATTTTCGACGACCACTGTCGCCTTCTTCAGGATCAATAATGACCAATCACTGCCGAACCAAGGCTTCAGTAGATGTGAAGAGTTACGGTACTCGTAGTTAGGGGGTAGGTTAGTGACGGCTAGGCCATGGACACACTGTCAAGTACGTGATGGCTGACAGATGGCAATGCACTGGAAGCAAGCGGTTCCTCATTTCTGAGTATTTCGAATCACCTGTCGATACCATCTTACGCCTTAAACTAATTTGGCAAGGTAGATTGAATATTGAAATTCTTCTTGGCAAACATTGAAATATTCCGGCTGCTGTAGAAGATTCCAAAGCAAAGGACATGAGCCCATCGTAAGTTAATCCAGGGTCTGGGTCAAGCATCAAACTAATGGTATTTTAATTAGAAAGGATGCGGCTTAGTCACGCATTTCGTCTGGACATGTCAATCAAACAAAGTCGTCGGAAAAGTTTCAAGTTTACACATTACTTTAACCAAACTGTCAGGAAGCTGCCCAATCAAATTGTTAGATTTTAGAGTTGTTTCGCCAAATTTGGGCAGAGGTGGAACCCCACTAGTCTCCGGGACCAGAGAGGGACATCCCCTTCTCTTGTGTCATTGTGTCATCTGAGGACTTGAAATAAAGGATCCGTAACGATCATCGGAGCCCTTGCCTTTACCCTCAGACATCATTACAGAAGTGCAGCGGACTTGCTTACACATATAGCATTTCAGAACGCGAGATATCAAAACCGGAAGTTCCGCTGCAGTGCCATAGCAAATGCTAGGAGAGGTCTCACAAAGACCTACCCACCTATCAAATATGAAGACAATCTATCCAGGCATTATCGAGTTATCGTGCTGACAGACACGAATGCTGTACAAAACATAACCTTTTCGGCGAAGATGATAAGTCCATGATCATATAGACATCCAGGTAATGAAATACACAATACAAAAGTAACTCAAAACTTCCCCAAGCAAGCTTCACAGATGCTATCTGAAACGTGTGACCGCTTACAAAACTTATTGTTTAAGCAAATTTTGTATCATGTAGGAAAACTGAGCTGGATTTATAAGAGTATTTTAGCCTTTAAAAAAAGGAATGGCCGTTGTTATTGTTCAATGTAACGATAATATGAAATAAGATTGTAGTTTGAACTCAAGCCTCGATCTTGGTGCCCTTGGTGCGACTGTGTATTCCAGTGAACGACAAGAAAGTATTTTCTCTCTCATCGTTTCGATGAATGAACGTCTAATAAACAACTGTATAAACGCCAATTAAGACTGACCCAAACCTGCTTACCATCCACGAGTTTTCTCTCGCTCCCCTAGGCCCTGATAATGACGAGTGAGGGAGTTAAGCCCCCCTCTCACTGGACCCGCGGCACGCTGGCGGCCTCGCGCTGCGGCCGATCGAATTGATAAAGCACTCAACGAATTTCATCGACAAAAAACGAATCTTTTTAAGCTTTGTGTGTTTTGTTGTCCTTTTGGTCATACTTGTACGTTTTGAATGATACTCCCATTATAAAGTCAAGGGTAATTCAGTTTAGGACGCAGCGACGCCGCCAGCGTGCCGCGGGTCCAGTGAGAGGGGCTTAATTGCTGAAAGCTATAGGGTAATTGTGGCTACTGGAAGCGATGGAAATAATCTGTTTCTTTCGGTATCGTATACGTAGTGAATGCGATGACTGATAAAATGTATTTCAGAAACAAGAAACACTTAGAGAATACAACACACACGTTGTACTTCATCAGAGGTCATCCAGAGGTCAGTAGAAGAACTTGAAGGTCATTGTGGGGTCATTGATAGCCTCTCGCTGGCTGGGGTTAATGGCCCCCAGGGCGGTAACCATCGAACCGGCCGCCACAAGAGTGCGATTTAGTCAGGCTAGGGGCATTGAAAGACCACTGAAATTCTGTCGAGATCACATTGAAAGATCTGTTAAATTTTTGTACGCTCGCTGTTGTTATTTTCTGTTAAATGTGTGTAGTCCAGGGGCTAGTCGCTCTGAACATAAAAGTCGTGAGTTCGAATCCTGGCTGTCTAGATCACCCGACATGCACGCTACTGGAAAGGGTCGTAGTATTTAGGACAAGGCGTTAAGCCGTGATCCAATGTTCATTGTGCTTGTCGAAATGAGCTTGGGGAATGTCCCCGGTTCAACGAACCTGTAAATACTGTACATCTGTCTTCTATGTCACGACCAGTGGAGTAGCTTAACTGACTGTTGTTTAAAGTTCATTTGAGCTTAAACCTTGTTCGATAATCATTCTTCTTCTCTTCTTGTGGTATCTCTACTTTAAGAAAGAAGGACTCAGAGAAAACAACTCCCGTGGTGTACATCAGGGGATATAACTTTATTGTCTAGAGATGTGCAGATGAGTGTTAGGTGATGTCATCACAATGCAAGACTACGCCAGAGTCTTTGGTAAAGCGAGGCACACATCACGCATGCATGTTCGGAGTGCGGCGTACCGGCATAGAACGTGTGCAGCCGTTCTGTGCGATACACTCACCTAGCTTTGCTCACGCCGAAAGAAATTTTACAAGTTTCACCCAAAAAAGTTCTCTCAAAACATTCCCTGCAAAATGTCCATGGAAACTGGTCAAGGGAAAGGTACAGTACAGTATGGCACGGTACTTAGAAATGTTTCTTACAAAGTTTTTGCTATGTAAGCCTCAAGTTAGATACAAGGGAGAAGTTCCCTAACTTAGGTATAGTTTTCTATACATGCACAGTAGTTGAGGTTTCACTGCCATTCACTCTACAACAAACTCTCAAACTTGCTAGTTTCAGCTCAAAGTTAACAAAGAGCCGATAGTTACATTAACTTAGTGATAAAGTAAACTAAAAACGAACAAAACCACCTACGTATGATCAGTGATAAATAAAATGCTATTGCAATGATTCAACATTTAATCATTTCCAAACTCAAAGTTAACATCCTACAAATATAAAGGCACATGTTTAAAGTTCAGCTTTCAAACTAGTTACTGCAATCTACCTCTACTTCTATGGCTGGAAGTTAAGTTATACACCCATCCACACAATATAGGTCTACAAGTCTTGTAGTGCTTTCGCAGAATATGAGGTTCGGTTACCCTGCGGAGTAGACCGATTCAGGGGAAACGCTATCACATACTTTCCAGTCCTTAAAATAATACAAATTCCAGAAACATCAGGAAAATGTAGTAAAATCCTGTCATTCATTCTCATTCATCAAATCCAGAAAAAGAGGTTTTGCCACAGTGTCACTCTTGTCACTCCTTATTTAGACATCAAACTGGGAAGACAAGAAGTTTTCTTCCAGGCTAGAAGTGGTCAGCCCTAAATGTAGAAAAAGGTATCGCCATCTGGCATTTTTTTGTTGTTGTTGTTTTTGTTTGCTTCAATAACATTTAACGGTTTCTTCATTGCTTTTATAGATTCCTCAAAACCTATCTCGTAGATTACAATTCTGCTCGTAAGAACTTCTGACCAAAAGCGCCTCGACTGTTACTTTTTTTCCGTTGCCAAGGATGGTGTTATGCTAATATGGCTCTGTCTGTGATCCGTTGTTTAACGACGTGAGAGGAGGTTGTGATCTGACGAGTGATTTTCTTTATCCGCGTTGGGTGCTGCAGTCTACGAGATGGGTTCCACGTAGTTCGCCGGCAGCATCCCGCTCTGGCCGGTACGCTGCACCGTGCCGGTCATCCACCCGTCGTCGATCTTCACGCAGTTGACGATGACGTCGCCGTCCGCGAAGCTGATCTCGTCGTCTTCGGCGGCGGTGTAGTCGAACACCGCGCGCATCACGTTTTGCTGCAGAAGAGAATAGTGCTTTTGTCAAATAGGCGCATTGATATGTTCAAGCAATCTTATTCAAACATGAAACACACATCCATAGCTGACAATTAGATCACTAGTAGAACTGTAGATCACTAGTAAAAAGGCTTAATAAACCTTAATAGTGTCAAGTCAGTTTGATTGTATCTTGGATGCTAGACAGCTATCATCAGATGTTTGGAACTCCAGTAAACGGCAAAGTATTCAACCCAAAGTAATCAACAAAGGCTAACATGTACATACAAACGTGAAACGTTGCTCATTTAAACCTCCAAGTATTGCGTATGACAGATACTGTTCATCTGATCAGACCTGACACTTTGGAAGTTAAACCTAGCAATTTACCTTATAAATCTTTAATCAAGGCATTTGAAACAACTTTTCAAGTCTACAAAACTACTGTAACACATAGCCTTATTTTTGCAAAACAGACTCTGCTTTGCTTTTAAACCTAGCAATTTACCACATAAATTTTTGATAAATGCATTTGAACCGACTTTTCAAGTCTACAAAACTACAGTAACTGTAACACGTATCCTTAGTTTTGCAAAACAGCCTCTGCTTTTGAGTGTATCATCAGTAGGAAATAACATGTAGATTTTTGTTAGAATACGTACCCCTGATTGGATTGTTGGCTCTGGTTCACTGACAGCAGCGGGAGCCTACAGGAGGAGTCAGTCAAAGCAGCACAATCAGGTTAAGCACTACTCTACTACAGGGGTCTGCAATACTTAGTCACACAAGCAGCAGGCCTGGTGCATTTAAACCTGTCCCACATAGAAGACCATGGCTTCCTGACTTTCTTCAGACCATAGTTGGGAGTTAGACATGAGCAAGGTCATCTGTGGTTGGGAGTTGGTTGGCTAACTAGTCTTTAAAGTCTAGATTTTGAAAAGTCAAACTTGGGAAAGTCATACTCTGCTTGGATACGACCAAAAAAGTGAACTAGAACAGGATAGATTCCAGGTTACTTCCAGCCCAGTGGCTACAATGTTTGGGGAGTGGCGAGGAGCAAAGTCATGGGTGGGAATGTCTTGAGTGTGTGACAGGCTTAAGACAAGAGGCAAGCTTATATTTTTGTACATAGAAAAGAAAGCTGTCAACATATTTTTAATCACTTTCTGCTGCAAGCAAACAAAGAATAGAACACAGTGACAAGCCATATAACAAGGGAAGACTTCTTATAATGTTATTTCATCAACAACGAAATTACAACACTGGAAAGACTGCAAGGAGCTACACATATTTCAGATACACGTTTTGTAGTCACTGTGGTAGCATAGATTTTAAATATTGCACAAGGATTCCCAGGATGAATTACAGCTGCAGCTTAGTGAAAGAATAGAACACATATTGTAGTAGTTGTAGTAGTTATATTGTGGCAAAGTTGCAGAGTTATAAGACCACACAAATTCATTTCCTTGGTTCTCTAACTATTACAAGTGGACAACATATAAGCAAAGAAACTTGAAAATGACTGTATTCATTTCATTTAACTGAGTGCTCTCTCTTTCTCTCAGTCAGTCAGTCTAAAAGAGAGAGAGAGAGAGAAAGAGCAAGAAAGAGTGCACTAAGGCATAAACCTGGTCCTTCGACTTGGTTTTCGCTGCTTTCCTAGTTGAAAACTTAAAGCAAAAAATAATTTTTTGTAAAATTTGTGAACCAATTGTTTTGGTGTGGCAAAGGATTGCAATTATTGGTAAATCTTTCAACAGAAGTATGCTGTTGTAAGACAAGCGAACATACCTCAAACTTGGGCTGCTGTGCATCAGGATGGGTCATGGGGTCGTAGTCCTCAATCTTGCCTGGCTTCAGCCTGACCTGCTGGTAGCCTAGGTGGGGAGGGAAATTTCATTTGTAAATCTTTTTCTTCTTTTCTGCATTACCGGTGAACTGCCTTCGGGCGTTACACCATCCACTAACACTGGGATGGACCCATACTCTTTCCGATAAGTGTGGTGGGTTCTTTAACATGCTCCAGGTGTGGCTCTCCTCAAACATGGTACCTCCGGACTTATGTCCCATCCAAGAGGACGTCCAAAAACAAAGTTTTACACCTTTGTTAGAAGAGTGGGGAAATAAGTTCCCTTCCCAAGGGCACAACATTGGTGCCTACTATAGCTGCTATGGATTTGAACCCAGGCCAGAACCATTACTTTACATCAGATCCTAAATCAACAAGCCTAATTAACCCAAAGACCACCTTGCCACCTAGCCTTTCTGAATCTTTGAGTTACTCATGACACCAATGAGAAATTTCCCTCAACTTAAGGGAACTGATGTGGAATCTGAATATTTGTCTCAGATCAATACATGTATGTCAATAGCGGTAACCAAGTAGTGAAGACTCCATAACATGTACTCCATAACTGGTAATCCACCACATGACATGATACACCCATTCTTGCCTCTTGGCAAGTTTGGATTGCACTGCTTCTTAGCAGTTGTATCAACCTTGAAGCAATATCAAAAGATTTTTCCTCATTGCATTATAAGCCCTTCTTTTTACCCACTAGGCCATTGCTTCGGTTGCAACTTTAACTTTATAGTGTATCTGAATTAATAAGCACTGTACGGTCAAGGTCAAAAGATGGTTTAGCAACAAGTTGAAACCAGGAGCTCAACTGTGAAGCTGTTACAAGTTGACCTATAGGGACATCCTTAATTATGAATCTACCATTATTTGAATGACCTTTAAGTATAATAATTTAGTTAACTGTCAGAACAGGAATGCTCTTAAACTTGAGTATTTATCTACAGTGCCAAGCCCCACATTTTGTATTCACACAGAACACCAACTTACGTTGTTCTGCAGAGATTCTGTATCCTGTCATGTGTGAATAAGAGATCGCGACGGTGGAGAAGTGACAGGAAGAACAGATGAAGAGAGGGAGAAGAGATGAATAATGACCAGAAATGAGAGTAGAAATGATATAACAGAATAGACATAAGGAGATATAAGGTGAATGATACACACAAGACAGATGCCATGCAAACCGTAGGAGTATCACACAAGGCAAGCAGTACAATAAATAAAGGGAATCACAAAATGTTCTAAGAGAAAGTTAAATGAAAGCAGAGCTTTAATGTTAAGTCTCATAATTCTGCCAGGTACCCTAACACCACCACATTTGAAAATGGTGTTGTCAAGGTTTTCCCTGGAATGTCTTGAACACCTGTATATCTGAAGTGTGCAAACCTCAGGGATTACTGATACTGCATGCATGCATCAGTAGACCTGTTTAAATTCACCACTTTTCTTTTTAATGTAGCAGTCTTAGTGTTCACGGCAGAATTACAAGAGTTGAAAATAAAGCTTATACAAATAAGAAGAGACATTATGGAAGACAGATGCAAGATCTGATGGAAGGAATGAAGGCGAAGTTTACCCCTGGCTTTCCAGTACTTGTCGGGATCGTAATCCCACATGCCGGACGACTCGGAGGCACTCTCTCTGGTCGACTCATTCTCTGTACTGTAGATTACTGTCGGGTCATGGGTCAAATGGCATGTGTGGAAGGAGGGAAGGAAAGAAGCAGAATGGTGAAGGAGAGAAGAGAAGCAACAGAATGAAAGAAATGGGCAAAAGTGGAAAATGTGCAGCACAGTTTTCATGCAGACAAATTAAAAGCCAACTGAAGCTCCTGTCACACAGAGCAAACCATGGCCTGCTGACTTTCTCCAGCCAATGGTTGGGATTTATAAGTCATGACCAAGGTCAACTGTAGTTGGGAGTTGGTTGGCGAGGTTGCCTACTAGTTTTAAAACATTGTGTGCACCAGAGGAGCAAACTCGAGCTAGAATAGGATAGATTCAAGGCTATTCCCATCCCAGCTACCCACTGTAAGGGAGTGGTTGAGAGCAAAGTCATGGGAAGGTCCTGAATGTGTGACAGGCTCTTAAAACATATAAAGAAGAGTGTGGCATGGAAGGTGAGAACACGTACAGTCAGCATTGAGGTTGAGGAAGTCCTCGATCTTGCGGTACTTCATGCCGGAGGTGGTAACTGAAGGGGTGACGGAGCAGTGTGAAAATGTGCAGAGAAAATGAACGTGAGCATAACTTTTGTCGACTGTTGGAAATATCTCCTTTCTTTGTGTAACAATTAGGCCACACAAATCTAATTTGTTGGTTCTAAAATCTAAAATTATGCTGTACTTGAAGATCAACATAAAAACAACAGAGTCTGAGGGGATAGTCTGTTTCCTGACACACATAGTTTTAGGGAGTAAAAAAGTCGGATTCATGTTTTCCTCCCAGCTCTCTGTTTCAATTTTGGCCTAATTTAATTTTCAAGTTTAAAACGTCTGACAAACAAGGAAATACATTGGTGTGGCCTTAACACAGTAAGAAGAAGAGAAAATAAAGAGCGAAGCAACAAAAGTTGTGATTGACAGAAAAATTAAACAGAGCGGAGAGATGGGCGACTTACCGACTCCGCCAAGTTCATCTTGATGGGAAGGTGGGAAGAACAGAATGTGAGAATGAAAAAAAGATAAAGCAATGAAGGAAACGTGGGATGCTTCCATGCCGGCAAGATGCAATGATGCATTAGAATATGTAACATAAATAAATATGTGGAAAATATAGCCAAAAATAAGGAAGTTTATGACTGGAAAATAGTGATGCTTTTTAACTCTAATCCCAGGCCCTTGGTTCCCATCCATGTGGGCAAGCAAACCAGACAACCCAAGAAAGGCATTCTTCTTAAACCAGCATAGAAATAGGTATGAGATGCAATTAACTTTCAAGCAGGACTGTAGACTCTACTCAGTACTAACCATATGGCATATCCAACTGCATTGTTCATACACAACAAGCTCTATCGTGGAGACTTGCATTTCAAACAAATCAAAGAACTGTATCATACTAGATCTCTTAGTATCAGTTTTGATACCATGCTATATATGTATATCTTTCTTCATTCAATCAAGTTATACCAGACAGTTGGCCACAACACCTCGAGTCACTGAACTTTAAAAACCACACATTTTATCTAATTCTCCTTTCATCGTGCTATTTATCAGTGCACTGATGGAGTTATGGATTGTTTGCTTTATTTACTTGTGGTCTTGGACCAGTAGTGGTGGGAATATTTCTCAGGGTCGTACTCGTACGAGAGACCATCGCCTCTCCTGCGTTCATACTCCATATCCATCTCTGTAGGCCACAAAATGAAAGTGTTGGCACAAGAAAATGAAAGTGTTGGAACAAAGAGAGAGCTCGGATGTAGGTGCTTAACAGCTCATAGACACAGTTGCTAAGTTTACATGAAATAAGTTGTTTGTGTACATGTATGCTGTTATGCTAATAACAGAAAGGACAAAAATATAGACAAGAACAACAAACTTTTAAAGCGAGAGGAAAGAGAGAGTAGATACCAACAAAATATTCCACAGCAAATAACCCAGAGGTGAGTCATATTATCACCACTGGGTATATACATATGAACATAAACAGGATGGACAGAAAGAGAGACAGAAGAAAGGAATGACACAGAATGACAGACAGTACCAGTGATTTTGTCCTGGGCCTCCATAGCTTCTGAAGGACATAAACAGCAGTGGGACAGATGTTAGTTACTGAAACAGTTAAGCTGTAAACAACAGTCAAAACTGCCCAAGAAGACCACTCAGGAGACCAATATAATAATATAGACAGGTGGTCACTATAGACAGAGTTCTTCATGTTTGTATCCATGGGAGAAATCATCTAAGGAATAACCAAAAAGTGGCCAGATTGGCCAGGTGGTCCTTATGTAGAGGTGGTCACATGTACAGGTTTGACTGTTTAAGACTGAATTCTGACTGAAGATGTCCCCATGGAATGCTGCTGATGTACAGCCCAGATGGTTGACTTTGTTAAAGAGAAAAACTCAAGAGCGAATAAGTTGATATTAGCCAGAAATGTATTAGAGTGCAGATGTAACAAAGATTAAAGATGCAATAGAGATGAGTGTAAAGCATGTTAGTAGTGAAGTGATTAAAATGTTCGAAAATGGCGTTTTTTGTTATAAAAGATTGCTACTTTAAACTTTCTGCACCATATTTTGAAGCAAACTATATTTGGGACTGTTTCTTTTATTTTCCACTTTACAACAAAGGATGAGGCATTCTCATCAAGGCATCATTTTGCAACAATTTGCACATTATGATTTAAAACAGTGTTGCTATCTTGCTGCTACATGTATAGCATGAACGATACGAGTTATGCAGATGAGCTGTGAGTGTTATCTTGCAAAACTAGATCTGTTATGCCTTATACAAAACAAACCTTGCATCTTTAGTTACAATAAAGATAAAAATTTAGGAACAGACTGTTCAGAACATTTCTTCTCATATTTTGAAGCGAAAGATAACTTTTGTTTTGCAGCAGTGGTGTATGCACAATGTTTAATGAAATACATGCAAGTTAAGCAATGGGGGTGGAGGGGACAGTTCTAAGAAGCTTTTTAAAATAAAGATAAAGAAGCACAAAGAAAAGATTGTGAATAAGACTGGAAAGAAACGAGAAACAAGCATGGGAAACTGTCCAAAAGAAATGGCACAGAGGACATTACCCTCAACTTTGGCAGCGCTGACTGTTTTTCGGAAACAAAGGAGGAGTGCTTATTATTAATCAAAAGTATTAAAAAGGAATACAGACATTGTAAAGTGTTTAGATTAGAGCTTTAAAAAGCAAAGGAGAAGAGAGAAAAGAGGACAGCATATACAAAAACAAACATGCATTGAAAGGTGGAAACACAACTATTGGAGGAATCTAAACAAAGCATTATCCTGTCAAAGGCACACAAACAAATAACCGCACAGAAAAGGCATACAAAAACGACTGCATGTACTGAGACAAACAGTTACAAAGACAACAACAAATAGCCTGACATTTGTTTAAAGTAAACAACAAAGGTATGTAAAGGAAAACACACATTCAAGCAGTGTGCAGATTTAAAACGATAAAGAAGAAATGGTAGGTGTATAACGTTATGAATGAAAAGACAGATTTAAGGAAGCAAAAGATAGATAAAGCAGGAGAAGATGAAAGGATGATATGTACCCTCTGCAGACTCAGCCTCCACCACATAGTCTTCAATGGTGCGTATTTGCTTGGCTGGCTTCCATGTGGCAGTGGTAACTTTGAAGAGTGAGGGACAGAACGAGCATGAGTGTGGACAACTATTAAAGCTATGGAAGGAATGCTAGCTGTACAAGGAACGACTGTTAGTATAGAGTAAACCTCAGGTGTCCAATGGCACTTGAACTTGTGGTTTTCACATTGACATGAGAGGTTCAACTGTGGTTGGCAGATTTGCAAGAAGCAGAAGCGTTGAGTTACGTGCAGAGGTCATATAGCAATGGTAAAAAGGAATTAACAATAATTGTTGCTTATAACGCAAGCTTGGACATGCAATGGAAAAGGGTGGTATATATGCACAAAGAAATGTAGTCTTTTGGAGAAACTACATTCAAAGAATGAGAGAATAAAGCATGGCCTCTAATTCCCTGTACTTGTAACTCATTCCCAGTTTCACCATTTATAATCTAGCATGTAACAATGCACACTCTTGTGATATTTGAACATATTCTTAAATAAATCCTTTGGAGAAAACACCGTAGATTGTCAGGCTCCATACTTTAAACAGGACATGCTATCTTACAGTGTTGCTTAATATGTAAACAGGAAACTTAAAGGTATACCAAAGGTCTTCTTTTGGTCTTTTTCTGTAATTTATGGGAAAAACAACAGAAACTTGGTGGTCAATGTTTGTAGACACTTTCACATCAAATCTTAGTATGTATGAGGCTCATGTAGATTTATATTGTCACACAAGTCAAGATTACACGTTTACATAGGTCATTATGAATCGGCTTCCATTGAACATATGTGTCCTGCTACTTAACAAAATGTCTGATACACCCATGAATTTTTGATGTCGGATTTAAATGTACCTTAAGTGACTGCAAACCTTCTTAGCAGTGTTTGTCAATAGTTTTGGAGTAAAATATGCTTGTCCATATCGAACCATACTACAGGGAAAAGGATGCTAGCAAGGGTCTGCCTGGCAGGGTGCAACCAGCTAAGCCATTCCTTATATATAGGTGCATCAATAACGTTTCACCTCAAGTGGAAATACTGAACAATGGAACAGAGCAATCCTACATAAAAAGACACCGTTTTTTCCGCCAAGCCAAACAGTGCTTCTAGAATTGGATGTAATGTTTATCATGAACCAAAAGATGGTTTTAGGAACATATGAGTAGAGTGTGTGCATTGGGGAGGGGGATAGTGATATCTATCACAATGTCATTTTGTATTCTAAAAACGGTATTGAACAGTATTTCCACTTGAAGGTTGTTTCTTAAACCACGCACTTTTATACCTTTCTGAAAAATAACCGCTAACAAATATGTACCATAGCAGCAAGAAGAATAACATAAATAACAAAGAAAAAGCAAGAAATGACAGAAAGAAGAAAAGAAGAAGAAGAAAGAGAAAAAGGAGGTACCATAGATAGCCCTGCCGGCCTCCTCCTTGCCTTGATAGGCTTCGTAATCAAAGATGGAGCCGGGATCACCCAGTCTGATGGGCTTGTAGCCTGGTTAGTCACAGGAGGGAAAACACAGAAAACAGGAAACAAAATCACAAGGAGGAAAGAAAACATCTAAGAGGTGTTCTAACAGTAAAGGATGGCTGTTGAGGACTGTTTAACAGCAAAAGATGGTTGCTGAGGATTGTTTTCAAAAGTAAAATGAAGTTTTTGAGAATCATCATTGGTAATCCTATATATAAGAAATTCAATATTGTTCTGGTATATTGTACACATACATTGTGTTTTCTTGTGTAAGCAAAATGATTGTGTTTCAAAAAGAAAAACCCACAACAACCACCTGAAGGAATGTCTAAGAAGAGGATCTAAGACAGTAGATTAACAGGGGGTTATATCATTCCAAAGCGGACTATTTCTTCAACAAACTACAAAGTATTAACTAAGCAGGCTTCCTAAGAAAATCATTAAACTGCTTTTTATCACCAAAAGAACTTTAACATAGATCTGACCTCTATTGCCCCCTCCCCCATTGTAAAATATACATTAAAAACATCCATACATCTTAAGATAAGATTAAGAACAAGACATTCATGTAACTAACATCATCTGGACTATATTTCCTTCTCAAGCAGTCATTGGAAGAGTTGGTGTCCAATAACAGTGACTTCAGCACCAAGGACATGGCATCTCCAATACGCAACACTCCATTGTATGGGCATTACATCTGCTACCTCTCTTAACAAGGAACCATATGCCAATGCACACAATATGCATACATTAAGTTGTCACCAAGAGTTGGACAGTCCAACTGACAACCCACCTCATGACAAAGGCATGCTACGTAAACTATGTTCTAACCATCAGAAACCCACAGTCCAGGAATCCATTGATCCATTGAGAAATTCAAAGGCATGCTAGGTATGTTCCAAGCAAAGGAATCACACTCATATCAAACTATGATGCAAGAGACCAATGTTAAACTAATCACACAATATCTGTATTGTGTCTTGCTCTATCAGAACCAAGCACAAGTCTTGCAAATTATTTGCCCACTATGCATTCTCTTCACATTTGTAATGCACAAATTGCCAAATGCATTCAGTACGTGTGCACACATTTGCAATGCATTCGGTATGAAGTCTCAATGCTTTCCCATGCATTTCATTTTTCTTCTTATATGTACTAATAACTATGAGTAACACAGTAGAAAGACATACATGTAGAAATGCATGAAATGTAGACTTTGACGAGAATGAATTTTCAGTGTACTGTTAGTGTAAGTACCTCTAACTATGAGTTATGCAGTATACTAAGAGAGTACATTAAAGTTCATGATGACTTTTGTTTTTCATAAACCCCACAATGTCTATAAAGGACTTACATGCAACTTGGTGTAATGGCATAAGAAACACAGGTGTATACAAGACATTATGACTCTTGTTACTGTCCACTTAGTGTATCATAATGGATAGGAAGGCCTCCAAGACACGGTTTGGAGATAGAAGTGACTTGTGGGTATACATGTACAGTTTTGAAAAAAACAACAGTTTTTCAAGGAATCAAAGTTGAGAGTGAATAGACAGTAAAGAATGAGAGAAGACAGATTTGGTGCTGGAAAAAAGGGACATACATTTGTACTTATATAGATGTTGTGCCAATTGTGCTTATTGTAATGCACTGGCAACAAAATTGTTGAAAATGAATGCAATTTTCCTGTTTTGTCTGCATGTAACTGTAGTAAAAAAATATGATTTTCGACAAATAAAAACTTTTTTTGTGTTGGAAAGATGACTCAAAGGCCTCCCTGCTTTTAGCTGACTTTGACTTACGTCCTCCAACTTTGCCCTTCCCCTTGGCCTTGAACTGGGCATAGGAAGCATCAGCTGCCATCCGGGCTTCCATTTCTACAGGGTGACCACAAGGTTTAGTGCACAGATGTGGTGACTGTGTACAAGGTGTGGGCATTTGGTAGTGCATATACAAGTGCATGTACAGGGTGTGCGCTTTTGAAACATACCAATACATGTGCAGTACATGTACAGTACAGCACATGTGAACACAAGGTTTTAGTTCACAGATGTAGTGACTGGGTATAGGGTGTGAATTTGAGGTCACAAGGTTTAGTACAATTGACACAAGTATTCAACTGCACATTCCAAAATGGTATATAGCAGGATGACAAAAAAGCAAACCTTTTGTAGTAGTGTATTAAGTATGATGATGAAATTGCTTTGCAGGCAAACAAGGGAGCTATAATACTTATGTCATGATTTTAAGACAACATGCATCATAGAGAGTATGTATAGTCACATAAACAGTCAGAAATGTTACTACACTGAGAAAGGTAGTGACAAAGATTATAGTGAAAAGGGGTTACAAATATAGTTAAGGAATATATAGAAGCATGGGTGCACAGCTTGGCTACTTGTAAATTGTATGGGCCAGTAGCATTAGGTTACAATGTTAACAAGCACTTGATAAACAACAATGTCAACAGAGGGATCAACATGTCAGACATTGTCAGTTACTAGTGATGGGGCACGGACACAAGGAACTATACAATGGCTGCACCATGCTGAAGTGATTCAGTTATGTTAACAAATAATTATATGAAACTAGATGTAATGTAGACATTCAACTAAAAGACTGATGTTAATAATCAGCAGACTTATTCACAGCAACAATATTACACAACTCCACAAGATGAAACATAGACCAGTACAAGCCATCATGTAAAATATGATGTCTATGTGTGATGTAATAGAGCAATGTGTGGCTCAAACATATACAGTCAAACCTGTATTAGCGGTCACCTTTGCATAGCGGCCACCTGCCCATAGTGGTCACTTTTTGTCGGTCCCTTGGATTTTTCCCATTGACATAAGCATTAAGAATTAGGCTATAGCGGTCACCTGGCCAACGCGGTCGCGGCCACTCGATTTTCGGTCCCGCGGGTCTGGAAACACTGCCGATAACGGTCACGGCGCATGGTCGCCGCAAGATTCGGGAGCCTTCTTTCAAATCCCCGCAGAAAAAAAAAAAATCATTATAGCTACAGTGTTACCCATGAAAATGTTGTACATGGTTTTATTTTGCTCCTGGTGTTGGTTTTGAATTTCCAAAACCCGCCAAGACGCCAGAAATTTGAGACAATCAGAGCCTCTTGGTGCGCGGTCCTAGCGGGACGTTTTGTTTACTTGGGTTACTTCACTAGTAGTACCATGGGGGAGTAGTTTGTTAAAAAAAAGACAGATGCCTTTTATCCTCTAAAAAAATGTTATAAAGTCATCCATTCTTTGTACATTCTGTTCTCTTTATTCAAAGAACTTCTTTGACGAAATAAATTTACATTTTGTACTATTTAATGTAGAGTAAAATCATAACTCACACATTGCAGCTGCACCCACATTACAGTAGACTATCCCAATGACCCTATGACCTCTCATCTTGCAGCTGTTGTTTTTTCTCCCGGCAAGGAATCCGACCCAAACAGGCTGATTTTACCGTGAAATTCCGCAATTATTTGCTGATAAATGATGTCGCCGCGCAATTGAAAATGACACGGTTGTCTTTGGCAACATTTTGGTGGCATGTGCTCCGGATTGGGGGCGGATCGATGGATCGACTTGGACTAAATTTGCTTGTGGAAAAATCCGGACCTACCGAAAGCAGTCATCTTGAGCCGATGGTCGTCTTGTGGAAGTGGTCGGTAGACCAAGTTTGACTGTACATGTATGTGAATAAATGTTTCTCAGTGGGTACAGAAAACATGTGCCACTTATGCTCGTAATCAATCAACCATTTCTATAGAGCGGCCACCTGTCCATAGCGGTCGATTTTGGCCAGTCCCTTGAGTGACCGCTATAGGCAGGTTTGACTGTACATGTAGTTTGGTAAAACAGCACTTTTAAGCACATAGGAGAAACTATGTGAATCCAAGCACATGGGATAAGACAAGTAAGGTTGTGAATTGAATACAATGTCTATAACAACATATGGAATAGCTATGAAGTTTCGTAATGATTGAAGTTATACAGTGAATGAACTGAACAGCAGTGACAACTGCATTATTTGCATTCAAGGAAGTGGATGGTTCTTCTAAGACAAAGTACGGGGACATCTTACCTTACCCAGAGAGAAGAAGAGGACAAGATGTCTTAACTGTTATTAGACAAACTATTACTACAATGTAATAATCTGTCATGTGGATGTAAGATCTAATTCATAAAGGAGCATTAGTAGCATAGCTAATGTAATGCCTTTGATGCATTTTATGACAGGACAGGAATCTGCTAATTTTCAGGAATTGAAAGATTTCTTTTTTCATACTCTGTAAATGTTTCTCATCAAAAGTTTGGTAAGGTATGCACATTGGGAGTTTGACTACTAGAAACTTGAGCATTGAAATACATATTGTATGGAATTCTCCAAAAGGAATTTTTTCACAATGGAAATAGAAACGGTCTTAATTTTGTTGTTTCTCATCCGTCAGCTAATTTGAGGTTGATTTCAAAAGCACCAGAAACTGGTGGTTCAAACACATTTTCAATTTGTTCATTTAAAAAAAGTGCTAACAATTTCCTGCTCCCTAAAACAGATGAATGGACCAGTCTAGACAACCCTTGACACTGGTGGAATGACTTAATTTGGATGGAGATAGGGGTTTTTCATTTCAGATCTGTTCCTTTTGTTCCTCTTTCTAAATTCCTACCAATTTCAAGTTCCCTAAAATTGACAAATGGACCCGTCCTGACAACCCTTGACACTGGTGGAAGGACTCACTTTGGATGGAGATAGGGGTTCTCCTTTTAAAGTGGGAGTTTAGCAAGTCATACACTGCCTCCCTAAGATGGAAAAATGGACCAGTCTTGACAACCCTTGACACTGGTGGAATGACTTACTTTGGATGGAGATAGGGGGGTTCTCCTGCCTGCGCATGCTGGCCAGGTGCCGCTGCTCCTCCTCGTGCTGTTGTTGCATCATGCGATCGTGCCCGTCCTGGATAGTCATGCTTTCCATACCGTGGGTGGGGTCCATCACTATGGGGTGACCACAAACTTCAGTGCACACATGCTTCAGGCAGTTATGGGGTGACCACACAGTTTAGTACGTTGATGAAGGTTAGACATCCGGGTAATAATAAACACAGTTACTCAAGCAACTGGATAAAATCTGGAAACGGTCAGATATTTCAGACAGCATCCACTGTGTTTTGTCAGTGACTGTCTTTTGTCAGCGACAGCGACTTCATCAATGTCTTTCGTCAGTGCTTCACACTGACTAAAGATAGTGGATGATGTCTGAAATGTCTGACCGTTTCCAAAATTGATCCAGTTAGTAGAGTAACTGTTACTTTGCACACAGTTAAGTGCACAGCCAGGCTCCCACAAGACATGTGCAATCTTTAGTTAGTTAACACTCCCCAAACAGTAAGCTTGTGACTGTACGATTTCAGTATAAGCACACACATATCAAGATCTTAAATGTCTACGCTGGTCAGGTTTCAATCTGACCGCAGTATAGACTATATGGTACCCATCACAGCGACTACATTATGGATAGTCTTGAATACAGACATTAAATGCTTATGTATTAACACTGTCTTGCAGTTGCATTTGCATGTATACCCTCCATCCTCACAGTTAGCAAGGCAGTGAATCGTGAGAGTTTGCACAGAATTTCACAGCAAATCTTTTTCCATTCAAGATTGGTAAATATTGAATGGGAATAAGATATAATGAATCAATGATTCTATTATGAGGAATTTCGTACATTGTTAGTAGTAGTGCGTATGATCAGTGCATTATCAGGAACTGTCTTGTCATTACATGCATCTCTCCTTCTTCTGCCAGGTATGCTTACCTGATCTTTCCCTTTCTTAAAGGAAGGTCACTCTGAAAAGTAATATATACTTACTTGGTTACAAACCTATACTTACCTTGGTGCTACTGATGCCTGAAAGGAAGAATCTCAATTTTATCAGTCCCATACCCTGTTGGTATAGGGCCTAGGAAAATCAATGTTGTCTTTCCGATTATAGTCCTGCAAAGATTAGGATCAGTAGGTAGGGATTCCCTTTTTTCTTCTTTAAAAAAAAGAAAGATTTCGGCCAAAGTGATCTACCGTTGATAAACTGAAGAAAGAAGGACAATGTTAACTGAACATTCTTACATCAAATGTTCAGAACCTTAATTCTTTTAACAGGGTGTGAAATACAGGAAGTCTGTTAGAGGATTTGCAACACTACTTAGAATTCTGTTCTTGTTTTGGCAGACCCAAAATTTTATGTCCCTTGCCAGTGCTTGACAAAAGAAGTTGGCAGGTTTTACTAGGGTCGGTCAGGTAACCACCAGAAACATAACATTATTTTTCCTAGGCCTAGGTAGGTTGTGCTCGCTGTTAACTCTAAGGGTTGCCTGTTAGAACTCACGTGTTCCGAGCTGCTGTTGAGCAGTCTGCGGCATGGGGTGTTCCCCGGGGATCATCTGTCGCCGTGACTCCATCGTCTGAAGCTTCTCCTTCACGCCCTGGTACGCCAGGTTGCTCTGGATGACCGTGTTCTTCTTCACGCGCGTCAGCTCCGGGTCGTCGATTACCGTGTGGTACGCCTTCCCCTTCTGTTTCTCAAAGTCCTCATGGTATTTCACCTGGAGGGGTTCAGAGGTCAGAGGTGAGCAAAATGGCTGACATGGTGTTCTATTGTCCAAAGGTCAAACACAGTTGCATTGTTCAGTATAGAAACACTATGTCAGCCATTTTGTTCTCCACTGAGGACTGCTTCTGGTATTTCACCTGAAGGGATTCAGAGGACAGAGGTGAGCAAAATGGCTGACATTTCTACTCTCCATAGGCAAAGGTCAAACATGACTGCATCTTACAGAAACATAGAAACACTGGTGCACCAAGTCAGCCATATTGTTCAGCACTTTTTCTTTTTCTAGTATTTCATCTGAAGGGGTTAAGACTGGTGAACAAGATGGCTGACATGGTAGTTCTAGTGTTCAAAGGTTAGAACAAACATGATCAAAGTTAATGTTAGGATCAGGTGAAATAGATGGGCAGTCTAGCTCTTCCAAGGATCCTTTGCAAGCTGCTGCTGTTGGAGTTTACATATAAAGAGATGGCTTGTTATTTAGTAACAACCTCAAACACTAAATGATCCCTGGATCATGCTATGGAAGGCTTATGGGAAAGAACTCAAAAATATCATATGTCCTCATTACAAAATGTTCACAATGCACAATTTAGTCTTCTTTGAGGAGGTAACAAATAGGAAACTGTTAAGTTCTCATCAAGCAATGGCAAATGGCAAAAGAAGTACACATGCAATAAGTAATAAAAAGCAGACAGTATGTGTATTTTCAAAATTCTTCTTCATGCTAACCATACACATTAAATATTGCAACATGACAAAGAAAAATACATATGGAAATGCTGGAAATGAGACAAACATTATGAGAACTAATTGTGTACCAACAGCAAATTCATGCTATGATACAATAGGTTGAAATGTGTCATGACAATAATCAGTCAGAAACAACACAACATCATCATGCCACACAGCAACAGTTTCAATCCTAATCCACACGACAGTTGAGTCTCCTTTTCTACCTCGCTGGAGATCTTTGTAGCGTTACGGATCCTGGCCATGTCCGGTGTGTCCAGGACGGCATTGTAAATGTTCATCTTTCGCCCCTTCCTGTACTCATTCTGGTGAGAAAAATGGCAGATTGCCATGGCAACAAGTTAGTACAAGAAGTGTAAATGTGGTATATACTCCAGGATGCCCTCGATCTACTTAAAACCTGGTTGATTTCATTGATGGAAATGACTGAGAAAAAGGTGAATGGTTTTCCAGGATTTGAGTATAGCCAACGAAATGAGATGAAAAACACTGTGACTGCTTCAGATATGGAAAGCCACCATTAATTTCAAGCCAAGTGACACAATAAAAACTGACAGAACAGAAAATTTCTACTACAGGACAAATAGAAAGATCTGAACCTGCATCTTTGAAATGTGCAGAATTATAAGAAACATCCAGACCTTTATCAGTTAAACAGCCAACTGGCACTGGGACTAAGTCAAGTCCAAACACCAACAAGCATTAGGAAAACAGTTTACAAACTAAGGCAGACAAAACCTTTTCTACCACAGCTATCCTCTAACCACCACAGAGATCAACCAACTAGAAGGCATTGCTGTAACAGTACATGACAAAGGAGACAACCTGACATGTAGCACAGACAGAACTCACATAACAAGTATCTTTCCACCGACCAAAGTTCACCACTTTCTTGTTATACATTTTGTCATTTTGTGATTTCAAATGATAAGTAAACCTACAGGCCTCAGGACATCACTGTCCTGTAGTAACACAACTGCTATGTATTTACAAAGAGATATAAGACATAAACAACCAACTGATGGCAACAAAGACGAACTACTCCAGAACAATCGACGTTTCAGCACCACAGACAGCTATATCCACACAACAAGTTTTTACCTCACTGCTAAGTTTGGAAGCTTTTTTGATCCTTTCGTAATCCAGAGAGTCCATGATGCCATTTGTACCAGTGAATGTACCCCTGCCCTTGCTGAAGTCTTTTCTGTACAGGGTCTGGTCAAGTCAAAATATGGAGATGGTCATTTTCAAATCAAATTCTTGACGTTACTTTTCTACTCCTCAGAGTAAAACTGCATTGTCTAGTGGTAAAAATATTGGTGACAACAACTGAATTCATAGACCTATGAGGGCTGTATGTTCTTTCTCTCAACCTTGTTCTAGAGCCAGTGGAAAAACGATTTACTTACAGAAAGATTACCTACAGAACAAAGCTATGACAGCATTGAAAGCTAGAAGTCCAGTATATAAGAATTATCACTGTTTTGGTCTGACGTTCTTCCATTCTTTTTAGAAACAATGTTACAAATGTCATTCAACTACTTATAAAGTGAAAAATACAACCATAGTTAAGCATACTACCTGCAATCCTATAGGTATATTCATATTATGTCTTTACATAAAGGGAGTGTAAAGGGAGCTTTGTAAGCAAAGGGGGGATTAAGCTAACAGTAACATATTAATACGAATATATCATTTTCTGTTTGAATTATATAGGGTGTCATCTTAAGGCTCAAATGTTATTTGATCTTCAGCCAATCATCTTTAAGGGGAGTAAAAAAAGAATCTTAAAGGAGTAAAAAAAGCAGCTTAAAATTGCAAAAGGTTTTCTTACTTGGCATTATGGGTTTAAGGAAGGGGCAGCCGACTATCTTTTAAGGGAGTTAACAAAAAATCTTAAAGGGGTGAAAAAAAGCATCTTAAGATTATGGATTTAAGGAAGGGGCAGCCAATTATCTTTCATGGGAGTAAAAAAAGCATCTTAAAGGGGTAAAAGAAGCATCTTAAAATTGCAAGAAGTTTTCTTTCTTGGCACTGTGGGTTCAAGGAAGGGGCAGCCAGTTGTATTTCAAGGGAGTAAGAAAAAGCACCTTAAAACAATAAGAAAAGCATCTTAAAGGTTTATGTTTCTCTGCATTGTGGGTTTTAGGAAGGGGCAGCCAGTCCACTAGGCACAGGGTGGGGAGGGGGGCATTGTTGATACCTCGCTCTGTATTTTGGTGTTCCGTTTGATCCTCTTGGCATCAAGGTCATCCGTGACCACGTGTAACTTTCCCACCTTCAACTCCTCATCGCGATACTGGAGCTAGTGACGTTGCCATGGAAATGGGGCATTTTGTAGAGTGTGATGAAGTTGTAAAATTACCATAATACACATATGGCTTTGGATTATCCAGGAAGGGAATAGCCTTCAGCATAGAAATTTCCATTTCTGCTTGGTTGCCAGCATTTAGCATAAAAGTTTCAAAATAATCTATTTTTGTGATGTTGCCAGTAAAGCTTTTCTGGACTAAGCAGATAGGGCATTTTCCATTGGGTAAGGGTTCTTCAGGGTCCATATACCTTCAAGCAAATAACTATCCTGGAACTTGATATTCCACTTCTAGAAAATAGTCTTAACACTGCTGAACTGCTGTCCGAGTGCCCAATTTTTTCATACTATTCAAATTTCTGGACTTTCAGTAAGCATAAGGACCCTGACTAAGGACACATACAGGGAAGCACTTTCTTTACAAGCTTTGGCGTAAAGCTTACTAATAGGGTTCTATACAATTTGCTGGGGATAACAGGGTTGGGTTTCTCTTGTACCTCGCTCTGTATTTTGGTGTTCCGTTTGACACGCGCGGTGTCCAGATCGTCTGTGACAGCTGTCAATCTTCCTGCCTTTAAGTCTCGGTCACGATACTGCACCTGGTAACGTAACCGGGGGAAACGGGAGGGTGGAGGTGATCATATGCAATGGAATGATGGGAGGTCACAGTCAGCCATTTTCAGAATGTCAAAAGTCAAAGGTCATTACAGAAAATCAATGTGGTTCATCATTTTGTATGGAGCTACTTTTCTAAAGTCAATTTAACTGAAAAGGTGTAATGTTTGAATAATCCTGAAAAATCTATCATGTGTTGTGACAGATTTTTCACTTATAAAAAGGGCAAAATGGAACAGGACTACAAAATGTATGGTCTGAGGCCTGACTGTGATCTCTTAGAATGATGAAAAATGTGGAATAGTGTTGAAAAAAATGTGGAAGATATGACTTTGAACTGTTGGCACAATTTCTGGTAAGTTTCAAGTCTTTTGTTTTCATTTACTTATGAAATAAAAGGAATATCTTTAAAATAGTGTGAAAGTGCATTTCCAAGCATTTTCACACTATGAGTTGTCAAGTGCAAGGAAATCACAATTGTTTTTTTTCTACGCAGTTCAAAGTCACATATATCAAGCAAATGAAGACTACAGCAAGTAGAATATCAACATGCAGCCAGACCTATTTGATTTCTTGGCTATTTGATTTGACTTAAAGAAATCTTATGGGCATCTTAGAGGCATCTTAACAATTATCTTAGAGGCATCTTAACAATTATCTGAAAGGCATCTTAAAGATTATCTTAAAACACCAAGTAACGAAACAGGTCTGGCTTAGTGCTAAGATTGTTGATATTCTACTTGTTGCAATGAAGGATCAGAAATGCACATGAGAATGAAGCAGAGTTGCAAAGGGGTGGATGGGGTGGGTGTGGCTCTATGTTGCCATGGCAATGGGGACTTGCACAAGGCCAGCAACTTTACCAATTGAAAGCTAACTATGGGGTACTTTTTTAACTTACATAAATGCTTTTTGAATATGTATAGGGGCTGTTTGAAAAAAAGGAGCTTCTATAGTCATATTTCGGAGCCATACAACAGGCCATTACCGATGTGCTTTACAGCAGAAAACTTACATAAGACCAGCACCTTTACTACAGATAGCAATGGGGCATTCTTTTACCTTATAATCTAGAGGAATGCTATTTGAAGCTGTACAGCATAAAAGGGCTATTTACAAAATGGAGCTTCAATATTACTATATCTCAGAGCCAGACAACAGGCCATTACCAAGTGCTTTACAGCTTTAGGGGAGGGAGGGCTTCAAGTATGTGATTTTATCATTATCTGCAGAACATTGCCATTAAAGGGACGGGGGTATTTCCAGGGGGGTGCATTTACCTCGCTGAGCATCTTGGTCACCCCCTTGATTCTGTTCATCTCGGGATCGTCCAGCACGTTGGTGTAGCGGGCGCCAGTCTTCCTGGTCTTCTTGTCCTTGTATTGCAGCTGAGGTGGAGTGTGACCAGAAGGTTTTCAGAACAGTTCTGACGGACATGTTCTTGATGAAGAGACGTCATGCTCATCCGCAGACCAAGGAACTAGCATCCAGACTTTCTCTTCCACAAGACTTTATCACAGGTTATCATGACCAAGAACATGCTCCTCCCCCATTGTTGCAACCAGAGGGTTTTCAGAACATGTTTGACGGACATGCTCTTGTGATGATGCCATAAAGACTTCATCGTAACCAGCATCTTCATACAACAGTTTGCTGTGATGCACTTATGGATACATCCTCCTCATCCATAGGCCAGAAAAACAACACCTCTGCCACAAGACTCTACCACGGGCAATCAAGAACCTGCTCCTTTAGCATCTATTTCTCAGGCATTTTTTGTACCATTTAGGAGGCAATGCATTTAGTATGCTACTTTAGATAGACTAACCGCATTCCAGCAATACTGACAGGGAAACCATTTTCTGTGATGCACCTGGATGCCCAAACAATCTTGTCATGTCATTGACCATCTACACTCAAGACATTTAATTTTCATGAACGTCTACGTATCCATTTCTGGATAAGACAACCATCTGCTCCAGTTCATGTAATGAGATGCAGATATGAAATGGAGGACCAGACATGCTCAAGGATGTCCCATTGTCCCCAATACACTCAAATTTTGTATTTCTCAAGAAAGTCAAGAATTCATGATATATTGCCTTTAGCAGCCAAATGGTTCCTTTACACAACGCAACTTCAACTTTTTCAAGTCTTCATACACGTACAGACTCAACAGCAATCATCATGCTTAACTACAAAAGATTGGAGTCACATTCAACTGAGTGGCACCTCTACATACTTGGGGCAGAACCAGGTTTACATGCCACCACACCATTTTTTTTAGATTTGTAGATTTTACATTGAATTCTTTATGTACCTCACTCTGGAACTTGCCAACATTCTTCATACGGTTCAGCTCTGGGTCGTCCAGAACCGTGGTGTACCGATTCTTTTCATCGAACTTTCTCACTGTTACTTGAGCCTACGAGTTTGTGTGGAAAGTTGGAGAAAAGGAAATGAAACAATAAGACAGCAAGAAGAAGGAAAAACAGCAAAGAAAGATAGTTACAAGACAAACAATAAAGAAAATACACAATAACTTAAAATAGTCTAACATTTATAAAAGTACCTTTTAGAAATGATCATGTTTCAGACATTGATGCACAACCATTTTATGTATGACTTGCATGATCTTCTTTTAACAATGTTGTTTACCTCTGTAAGGCACAAATATTTGTTTGTTTGTTCATGTTTACCTGTGATGCATAGGCATTTGCCTCCTTCAGTCTCTTCATCTCTGGATCCTGCTGGATGGACGTGTACTTGCCACGGCCCTTGCTGGCATCGTCCTTGTCAGTAATCTCTCCATAGAGAACCTTAGGAATGTTCCAACCAGCAGGGTCATTGATACAGACCCATCATATCATCTGTACTGACTTAACTTGTTCCAACCACGCAGAGTTAACTAAACCATATTCAGGCAACACAGACAGAGGCATTGAAAAATGCAACGTTTGACCATCAGATGAACACCATAGCTTCAACTCAAGCAGTTCTAGACCATTCCGTAAGTCCGACCACTTGCAAAGTTGTTTCCTATTGTTCAACCTTTAACACTAAAACTGTGGTCAGCAATTCACACGTAAGAAATGTCCCCTTTGCTAACCAAATGTCTAACTGCCCATGTACATTTTGTGGATAATTCTTAAATTCTTGAAAAAACAGGATAGGACTAGATATGTGGTATCTCTTGTTTAAGGCAAACATCACCCAATGAGAACTTGCATAACCAACTGATCAGCTAAACTTGTTTGTCTCAAGCAGAATGACACATGCAGTTTGACAACAGTATGCCTTAGACTTTGTTTGTTTCAGACTTAGTCTTAAACCAAGGGTGAATCTTGCATTTGATTTCAAGTCACACAACATTCCTTGGCAGGCTTGAATACCTGGCTTTGGAACTTCCCAACTTCTTGGAGACGTTTGAGTTCAGGATCGTCAATGGCGGCATGGTACTTCTGTCCATGTTGCTCCAGACGAGTATGCCCATAGTGGATCTATTGAGAAGTGATTCAGGCAGAGGAGAAAGATATAGAATACCAGAGGGACAGCGCAGCAATACAGGGAAGAATAAGAAATGATCAGCCGTGCAAAATCAAGAGAAAGGCATTTAGATTTACTGAAAAGGAAATTTGAGTAGCATGCAACAGTAACCAAAATCAAACGGAAAGGAAAAACAAAACGTGCATGCAACTACCGTAGGTTAATAATACTGCTACCGATAACAGTGTAGGCATAAGAGTACTGTTGGAAGGTAAGCTAAGGATCAGATGCACTACATGTACATATGTGTAGTTGCATAAAGGTACACTTGGCAAGATTTTTCATCATTTCCAGTTTCCACTCTTGACCTTTTCCTCCAAAGAGCCAAATTGGCAGCTGTGAAAAAAATCTTGCCTTGTATACCTTCAATTGTGAGCATACTGGAAGCTAAGCATTACAGGCAGGCAGAGAGATTTCAACATAGACAACACATAGAGAAGAGAGATAGAAAGGAACAACAAAGAGCAACAGGTGTCCAGCAAGTGGCATGTAAGAAGATGGGAAACAGTACACAGAAGGCAAGAGAGATGCATCAGAGCAAAGAAAAAAAACACCAAAGAGACATTGGTGGAAGAGAAAGGTTTAGGTTCTGGGAGCAGTTGGAAGGATGGAAAAGGAGAAAGCTTTTTCGAAGGAAGAGACAGTGGTCTACTGTAGCTTTTGTTTGGTTTGGTTAGCTAGGCAGATCCTACGACTACAAAGTAGCTTTTTCTACGAAGGGAAGGGACCTCTTCTACTTGTAAGGCTTCCCTAACTGTTTAGTACTGTTAGTGGATAGTTTCGAGGTCCATGTACCTGACAGTAAGTGAGCGCCTCAGGGTCTGCCATAGTGCACACCGTCCACGTTGGCTTCTTATATCTTGTTGCCTCCATGACCTTATTATTGTTATTATTCCCATTCAACGCCGCTAGGTCCTCATCGAGGGTGCGCACTATTCCCTGCATCGATTGCTCGTGAAGTTCGATTAGACGGCGCACCATGTCTTGGGTCATGGGGGTGTCGTCGGAATCCTGGTCCCCATCCCCGAGCGCCTCAGGGGGAGTGTCCGAGCGGCGACTCGTCACCGACACCCCTGGTTTCTCATCTTTCACTGCCCCTGCTGCCTTCAAACCCACCCGCTCTATCGCCTGCACCACCTCTTCTGTCTGCTCTTTAGTCTCAACAACATCCCCACCCTTATATATGACCTCCAACTCAGCCTTCCCAGCAGAGTCTGCCCCTCTCAACTCCTCTCCCGACAAGGTAAAACCTACCTTTTTCTTCCCACGGTACTTAGTCGCCCCTTTACTACTGCTCGTACCCTCTGTATAGTACTTGACTTCAGCCTCCCGATGCTTACCAGAGGCAACATCTTCGTAGAATTTGGCCATGCTATCAATATCTAAGGACCACTGGGGTTCCTCGAGTTGTGTGCTTTCTGATACCCTATCCCCAAAAGAGCTCTCTAGCATTTGTCGTTGATATTCAGCCTGAGCGGTAACTTTGGACAGTGTCAAGGCCCTCTGTGTCTCGGGGTCATAAAGGACCGTCGTGTAGCTACCTTTAGTTTCCTTGAATCGCTTCTCATAATTAACGAAGCTGTCCAGACGCGAAATCTCGATAACGCGGCTGTTCTCCGAGTTGAACAGCAGGGTCCTGTAGTTGCTGGTTTCCATTATGAGCTCCTCTTCGAATGCCACAAGATTGTCGACCCTGGCCAGGTCTACAAGACGTAGGATGACCTTATTTGTGACGCGTTTGGCAACGGTCTCAAAGGTTTCTGCGTATTCGTTACGGAAGTCCTTCTGTGATGTGATCGATGACAAATTCATGGCCTTCTTTGTGGTTGGGTCATATAAAATTGCAACATGTTGCCCGACCTGGTTTGTGAATGCTTCCTTGTATTTGTCGAGGTGCTGGATTTTGGATATTTCCATTACGTGCCGTGTTTCGGGGTCATACAAGATGGCATTGTAGTTTGCCTTCGTGATGTCATAATCCTCGTGGTATCTGGTAACACCGATAGCCTGGGACATTTCAATGACCCTTAGGATAGACATGTCTATGCTGGCCGAGTACGCAGCCCGACCTTCCATTGTTTGTGGGTAGTCTTTGCGATATCTGACTGAGCTCTGCACCTGGGTTAAATCAAGAGCCCGCTGTGTTTCTGGATCAAAGAGGATTGTTGAGAATTTTCCCCTGCCTTTCTGGTGTTCTTCCTGGTACTTGGAAAGGCTCAGGATCTTCGAGAGCTCAACCACGCGCTTGGTTTCTGGGTCGTACATCACCGTTGTGTAGCGATCTCTGTCTCTAAGGAACTCCTCTTGGTACTTTATCACACTCTGGACGTTTGAAATGTCGATGAGTCTCAACAACTCTTTGTCACCGTATGTCGAGAGGTGAGGCCTTCCTTCAAATGTAACCGGGAAGTCCTTCTTGTATCCAATCTGCGACTCTGTCTTTGACAGCTCGATACATCTCCTTGTTTCAGGATCGTAGATGATGGTTGCGTAGCTTCCTTTCTCCTTCTCGAAGTTCTTCTTATAGTTGACGTAGCTCTGTATTCTTGTCAGCTCAAGAACCCTCTGTGTTTCTGGATCGTACAGACAGGTCGTGTAGTCGCCCTTAGACTTGTCAAACTCCTTCTGGTACTGTACTAAGCTCTGTAGTTTGGTGAGCTCGATGATACGTAGAGTCTCCTTGTCATCAGGAATGGGGATGTAGGCTGCCCTGCCTTCAAACTCTTGAGGGAAGTCCCTTCTGTATAACAAAGTGCTTTGAATGCGGGAAGCTTCTTGGGCACGGCGAGAGTCTATGCTGTCAGTTGCCAGAGTGTACTGGCCCTTCTCTTGCTCAAACTGCTCGTGGTACCTGAACACACTCTGCATCTTTTGCATCTCAATCATCCTTTGTGTTTCAGGATCGTAGAGAACTGTTTGGTACTGGCCGACGTTCCGCTTGTATTCGTCCTCATATTTGACCAGACTCTGGACCGATGACAACTCGATAACCCTCTGTGTCTCTGGATCAAAGAGCACTGTTGTGTATTTACCTCTGTCCTTCTCAAACTCTTCGTGATACTGTGCAAGGCTCTGTAGCTTGCTCACGTCAACAAGCCGGAGTATTTCTTTGTCACCCTCATCAGCACCCTTCCCACCACGGCCTTCAAAGCCAACAGGGAAGTCTTTCTGGTACTGAATTTGGCTCTGCAGTTTACTGGACTCTACAGCTGTCTTGGTCAGAGGGTCCCACAAGACAGTTGTGTAATTGCCCTTATCACGATAGAACTGTTCTTGATAGTTTATCAGACTCTGGACTCTGGAAATCTCAAGGAGTCTCTTGGTTTCTGGGTCAAACAGGATAGTGGTGTAGCCACCTCTTCCTTTCTCATACTCGGAGCGATACTCGGCCAAGCTGTGAAGTTTGGACATCTCCACAAGCCTGACCATCTCCTTGTCGGTTGTGGATGAAGTATAGCCAGGTCTTTGCTGATACTCAAGAGGATAGTCTCTCCTGTACTCCAATGTGCTCTGAAGGTGACTGACGTCGGTAGCTCTGCGAGTTTCCACATCATCCGTTATCTGCATGATGTTGCCCTTTCCTTGTTCAAAGTCCTCGTGATACTTGAAAGCACTCTGGATTTCAGACATCTCCATGAGGCGCTTTGTTTCAGGATCGAACATAATGGTGGTGTACTGACCCTTTGACCTTCTGTAGTCCTCTTCGTATTTGATCAGACTTTGAATAGAGCTAACCTCTACGACCCTCTTTGTCTCTGGGTCGAAGAGCACAGTGGTATAATTGCCCTTGCCTTTCTGGAACTCCTCCTGATACTTTGACAAGCTCTGCAACTTGGTGATGTCCACAAGACGTAGGACCTCCTTGTCCTGATCGTCAATCACCCCAGCCTCTCTTCCTTCCATGGTGACAGGGAAGTCCTTCTGGTATTCCAACTGGCTCTGAGTTTTGGACAACTCTACGACACGCTTGGTCTCAGGATCGTACAGAACGGTGGTGTAGTTGCCCTTCTGTTGTTGGAACTGTTCTTGATATTTCAACAGGCTCTGTACATTGGAGAGCTCCATGGTTCTCCTTGTTTCTGGATCAAACAGAATGGTGGTGTAACCACCTCTTTCCTTCTCATACCTCTCATGATAATTAATCAGGCTGTGAAGCTTTGTCATGTTTACCATCCTGACCACCTCTTTTTCGTCTGCAACTGGAGTGTACTGTGGCAGCTGTGCCCGAGCTTCCTTCCCATACTCTATCGTACTCTGGAAGTGCGATACCTCCTCTGCCCGTTTCGTTTGAACATCATCAGGTATTTGCGAGTAGATGCTCTTTCCCCTCTCAAAGTCTTCCTGGTATTTGAAGGCACTCTGAATCTCAGACAGTTCCAAGAGACGTTTGGTCTCAGGATCAAACATGACAGTTGTGTACTGACCCTTATTCTTCCTGTAGTCATCTTCATACTTGACAGCGCTCTGGATGGAGGACAGTTCGACCACCCTTTGAGTTTCGGGATCGTAAAGAATGGTGGTGTATTTTCCTTTGCCCTGCTCAAACTCTTCCTGGTATTTGAGGATGCTGTGGAGCTGAGACATGTCCACAAGACGGAGGATTTCCTTGTCACCTTCTGCACCTGCCTGTGCAGGTCTGCCCTCCATTCCCATAGGGAAGTCCTTCTGATATTCGACCTGGCTCTGAATCTTGCCAACTTCAATGGCTCTTTTAGTCTCAGGATCGAAGAGAACAGTAGTGAAGCTGCCCTTTTCCTTCTGGAACTGTTCCTGGTACTTGATCAAGCTTTGGATTTTGGACAGTTCAATCAGTCGTTTTGTTTCCGGATCGAACATCACAGTGGTGTAAGCACCCTTCTCATCTTCGTAGTCTTTGTTGTAACGGATGAGACTATGAATCTTCTGGAGGTTCACTACTCTCAGCAGCTCTTTGTCATCAGGAATCGTTGTGTAGCCCGACCTACCTTCGTATCGAAGGGGGTAATCTTTCGGGTACACCACTGAGCTTTGGACAGTGGTCATTCCTGTCTGCCTCTTTGTTTCCACGTCATCAATGACTGAAGTGTACTGGCCCTTCTCTCTTTCGTACTGCTCGTGGTAATGAACATCACTCTGCTTACTCGACAGGTCGATGAACCTCTGAGTTTCAGGGTCATACAGCACAGTTGTGTATCCACCCTTTTCACTCTCAAAGTCTTCCTTGTACTTGAGGAGACTTTGTACCTTCGACAGTTCCAGCACACGCTTGGTCTCAGGATCAAACAACACAGTGGTGAACTTGCCAATGTCATCCTTGTGCTGCTCTTGATATTTGATCAGACTCTGAAGCTTTGTGACGTCCACAATTCTCAAAGTTTCCTTGTCTGCAGCCAAGGACTGATACTCCGGACGGCCTTCGAATTTGGAAGGGAAGTCTTTCTGATACTCGCTCATGCTCTGCCACTTAGACACTGACTTGAGACGTTCGGAGTCAGGGTCATCTGTTACTGTTCTGTAACTACCCTTCATCTCATGATACGCCTTCTGGTATTCAACGTTGCTCTGGATCTTTCCAACCTCCTGGACACGTTCAGTCTCAGGATCGAACAATATGGTGGTGTATTTGCCCTTGTTCTTTTCGAACTCCTCCTGGTATTTGTTAATGCTTTGGATTGAGGAGAGCTCCACAACTCGCCTGGTTTCTGGGTCATACAAGACAGTGGTGAAGTCACCTTTGTCTTTTTCGTATTCTTCGTGGTACTTCACAACACTGTGCAACTGTGACATTTCTATCACCCTCAACATCTCCTTGTCAGGGATAGGTGTGTAGAATGCCTTCAGTTTGTTATACTCTTTCTGGTACTCTGTTTCGCTTGCAAACTTACCGACATCCTTCAGCCTCTTGCTATCAATGTCTTCAGCAACAGAGTGGTATTTGCCCTTGTCTTTTTCGTATTCATCATGGTAGGATACCAAGCTCTGTATCTTTGACAACTCTGTGAAACGTTGGGTCTCAGGATCATACAAGATGGTAGAGTACTGGTCCTTGTCCTTCTGGTACTCCTTCTGGTAAGCAATCGCACTCTGGATGCTGGACAGTTCAACCACTCTCTTTGTCTCAGGATCAAAGAGGATAGTTGTGTACTTGCCCTTGTCTTTCTCGAACTCTTCCTGATACTTCAGCAAGCTGTGCAGCTGTGACATTTCTACCACTCGGACTGTCTCCTTGTCTGTAACTGGAGTGTATCCAGTCCTTCCCTCAAACTTTTGAGGGAAGTCCTTTTCATACTCCAGCTGGCTCTGATACTTTCCTACATCCTTCACTCTCTTCGTTTGTACATCCTCTTCTACAGAGGTGTACTTTCCTCGTAGACCACGGAACTCCTTCTGGTATTCTACGTCGCTCTGCCACTTTCCAACCTCCTTGTACCGCTTGCTTTCAGGATCGAACAGCACAGTGATGTAGTTGCCCTTGTTCTTTTCAAACTCCTCATGATATTGCACAGCACTCTGAATCTTGGAGAGTTCAACCACTCTCTTGGTTTCTGGATCGAACATCACAGTGGTGTACTTTCCTTTCTCCTTGTTGTATTCATCGGTGTAATGCAGAAGGCTCTGAAGCTTGTTGACCTCAACAATTCGCATGTGTTCCTTGTCATCTGGAGCCGAGTGATAGATGCCTCTTTCTTCCAACCACTTCCTGACATACTCGTACTGGCTCTGGTGGCGGGAAACCTCCCTGATTCTCTCTGACACAGGATCATCAGTGACAAGTTGGTATTGACCCTTGTCTTTTTCAAACTGTAGATGGTACTCGTTTAGGCTCTGAAGCTTGGACATCTCCATCGTGCGAGAGGTCTCTGGATCAAACATCACAGTCGTGTACTTGTCTTTGTCTGCTTGGTACTTCTTCTCATACTGAATGACGCTCTGAATGCTGGAAAGCTCCACGACACGCTTAGTCTCGGGATCGAACAGAACAGTTGTGAACCTGTCCTTGTCTTTCTCGAACTGCTCGCGATACTTGACGAGGTTGTGCAGTTGGGACATCTCGACCACTCTGATGGTTTCCTTGTCAGTTACAGGCGTGTAGCCTGCCCTCTCTGTCATCTGTTGCGGGAAGTCCTTTTGGTATTCCAGCTGACTTTGCAGTTTGCCAGCCTCAGTTGCATGTTTGGTTGCAACCGTGTCCGCAGTAGCGGTGTACTTGCCACGGAGGTCCTTGAATTCTTTCTGGTACTCAACATCGCTGGCAAGCTTGCCCACTTCTTTGTATCGCTGAGACTCGGGGTCGAACAAGACAGTGATGTAGTTGCCTTTGTTCTGCTCAAACTCTTGCTGATAGTGATGCATGCTCTGGACTTTGGACAGCTCAACAACTCGCTTAGTCTCGGGATCAAACAGTATGGTGGTGTACTGGCCCTTCTCTTTCTCAAACTTCTCATGATAATCTACCAGGCTGTGCAGCTTGTTCATCTCGACAACTCTCACTTGCTCTCTGTCGTCAGCGACCATAGTGTACTGCCCCTTCTTTCTACGATGTTCCCTTTCGTACTCATACGGACTCTGATACTTCGTTGTCTCTTTGACCCTCTGAGTATTGGGATCATCAGCCACGGCAGTGTATTTCTTCCTCCTTTCCCATTCCATCGGGTGGTCAACCGGATACTCCACTGAACTTGCTAACTTGCCAACCTCCTTGTGATGAGTAGCTCTCATCTCATCAGTTGTTGTGGTGTACAATCCCTTCTTTTCATGATAGTCTTTCTCGTATTCTACCCTGCTCTGCATCTTGGACATCTCCCCAGCATGTACAGTTTGGACATCATCGGCTACCATCTGGTAACCTTCCCTTCCTGTCATTTGCTCTGGGAAGTCCTTCTTGTAATGAACATGGCTGTACATGTGCTTCATCCCAAGTTGCCTCTCCATTTCCTTGTCATAATCCAGCCATG
This sequence comes from Branchiostoma lanceolatum, assembly GCF_035083965.1. Taxonomy (NCBI): domain Eukaryota; kingdom Metazoa; phylum Chordata; class Leptocardii; order Amphioxiformes; family Branchiostomatidae; genus Branchiostoma; species Branchiostoma lanceolatum. Next base: position 12,287,961 of record NC_089733.1, on the reverse strand, counting down.
CAGTGTACCAACCAAGGCCTCGTTCCTCGAGGAACGTGCGTTGGTACTCGTACTGACTCTGCAACTTGGTCATCTCCTGCACCCTTCTTGTCTGTGGGTCGTCACCAACCATGGTGTACTTGTCTTTCGATGCCTCATAGTCTTTCTCATATTCAATTCTGCTTTGCATTTTGCCCAGATCCTTCATCCTCATACTTTCTGGGTCATCAGTCACCAAAGTGTACTTTGATTTTCCTTCTTTTCCCTTCTCATAGTACTTGATCAAACTCTGCATCTCAGATGCCTCCTTTGCATGTTTGAGCCCAGATGCATCAACGATAGTCGTGTAACCAGACCTTCGCTCCATGCTTTCAGGGAAGTCTTTCTTGTATACATGTGAACTCAGGTATTCTGCTGTTTCTCGTGCATGCCTCGTGAATGGGTCGTCTGCAATGGAGGTGAAGATTCCTGTTCCTCGCTTCTCACGGTACATTCGCTGGTACTCAAAGTCGCTCACCATCTTTGACACATTCTTGACCCTCTCAGTGTTGGGGTCATCAAGAGCAATGGTGTATGCCTGTTTCCTCTCATGGGCTGCCTTCTTGTAGATAGTATCGCTGGCTAGCCTTGTCGAGTCCTTCACTCTCTCAGTAACAGGGTCGTCAACAACTGCTGTGAAACTGCCCCGTCGTTGCAGAGCTCTCTTTCTGTACTCCAGTTCACTCTGATACCTGTTGACTTCTTTGACACGCTGCGCTTCAGGAGTGTCAACGACTGCGGTAAAGCTACCGCGCCGTGTTCGGAAGTTCTTTGTGTATTCTAGCTCGTTCGAAACCTTTCCAGACTCCTGCGCATGCCTTGTGGCAGTATCATCTGCAATAGCCGTGAAACTGCCCCGCCTCTGGCGGAAGTTACGCTGGTATTCGACGTCGCTTTGGAACTGATACACCTCTTTGGCTCTTTCAGTTGTGGGATCAGCTTCCACTGACGTGTAACCACCACGTTTCTCCAACTCCATTGGGAAGTCCTTTGTGTAGCCCTGCTGGCTTCCCAACTTCGACACATCTTTGACGTGCTGAAGATTTTTGTCGTCAGCAATCATGGTGAAGATACCAGTACCCTTCTTTTCACGATAGAGCCTCTCATACTCAAGCTGGCTTTGCAGCCTTTGACTATCCTTTGCTTGCATTGTTGCAACATCATCTGTGACTGACTGGTAGATCTCTCTTCTAGGCTTGTCCTTCCTCTGGTACTCAATACCACTGGACAGCTTAGTCACATCTTTAACTCTAAGAGTTTCTGGGTCGTCTGCAACAGCTGTATAGTCATGTCTTCCCTCCAGAGTCATGGGATGGTCTTTCTGATACTCCACCTGGCTATGAAACTTCCCAACCTCCTTCATTCGTTTCGACTCCATGTCATCGGTAACAGTTTGGTAAATCTCCCTTCTTGGTTTGTCTTTCCTTTCGTACTCTATCTCACTGGCCATCATTGTCACATCCTTAACACGGCGAGTTTCTGGGTCATCTGCGATCGCAGTGTAGTCGAGACGGCCCTCCAGTGTCATAGGATGATCTTTCTGATATTCTATCTGGCTGTGGAGTTTACCAACTTCTCTCATTCTGTTGGACTCCATATCGTCTGTGACAGTTTGGTAAATCTCTCTCCTTGGTTTGTCTTTCCTTTCATATTCTATCCCACTGGCCATCATTGTTACATCCTTGATACGACGTGTTTCAGGATCATCTGCAATGGCTGTATAATCCAGCCTTCCTTCAAGAGTCATAGGATGGTCTCTCTGGTACTCTATCTGGCTTTGCAGATGCCCAACTTCTTTCATTCTCTTAGCCTCAACATCATCTGTCACAGTCTGATAGACCTCCCTGCGTGGTTTGTCTTTTCTTTCGTATTCGATTCCACTTGCCATCATTGTAACATCCTTTACTCTGCGAGTTTCTGGGTCATCGGCAATAGCCGTGTAGTCAAGACGGCCCTCAAGAGTCATAGGATGGTCCTTCTGGTACTCGATTTGGCTGTGCAGCTTCCCGACTTCTCTCATTCTGTTGGACTCCATATCGTCTGTGACAGTTTGGTAAATCTCTCTCCTTGGTTTGTCTTTTCTTTCATATTCAATGCCACTGGCCATCACTGTCATATCCTTGTGGCGGAGAGTCTCTGGATCATCTGCTACAGCCGTGTAGTCCAGACGACCCTCCATGGTCATAGGATGGTCCTTCTGATATTCTACCTGGCTGTGCAGCTTCCCAACTTCCTTCATCCTCTTAGACTCCATATCATCAGTGACCGTTTGGTACACTTCTCTCCTTGGCTTGTCCTTCCTCTCATACTCAACCCCACTGGCCATGATAGTCATATCCTTCACACGGCGAGTTTCAGGATCATCTGCAACAGCTGTATAATCCAGCCTTCCTTCAAGAGTCATTGGATGGTCTCTCTGGTACTCTATCTGGCTTTGCATATGCCCAACTTCTTTCATTCTCTTAGCCTCAACATCATCGGTGACAGTCTGGTAGACTTCCCTGCGTGGTTTGTCTTTCCTTTGATATTCATATCCACTGGCCATCTTAGTCATATCTTTGACACGTAGAGTTTCGGGGTCGTCAGAGACTGCAGTGTAGTCGAGCCTTCCCTCAAACGTCATAGGGTGATCCTTCTGGTACTCAAGTTGGCTGTGCAACTTGCCAACTTCTTTCATTCTCTTTCCCTCTGGGTCATCTGTGACGGTTTGATAGACCTCTCGTCTGGGTTTGTCTTTCCGAACATACTCGACTCCACTTGACAATTTGGTCACATCTTTCACGCGAAGAGTTTCTGGGTCGTCAGACACCGCTTGGTAGTCTCGTCTACCCTCAAAGCCCATGGGGTGGTCTTTCTGGTATTCAATCTGGCTTTGCATATGCCCAACCTCCTTCAACCTTTGGCTGTCCTTAGCATCAGTGACAGTCTGATAGTACTGTCTCCTCTCTTTGTCTGTCTTTTGATATTCAATCTCGCTCTGCATCTTGCCTACATCCTTGACTCTGACTCCCTCGGGGGTGTCAGCAACTGTCTTGTAAATATCTTTCTCTTTATGGTACCTGGACTCATACTCTACCTTGCTGGCAAGGTGAGTTGCCTCCTTGACACGGATTGTGTTTGGGTCATCAGTCACTGATTGGTAGTCCTTTCTCCTTTCAAAGTCCATGGGGTAGTCTTTCTGGTATTCCAGTTGGGACTGGAGAGTTTTCATTCGTCGTATGCGCTCTTGTTCAGGGGTGTCGAGTTCTACATACCCGACATGGCCTAGCACTTCCTGCTTGTACCGTTTCTCGTACTCAAGCTGACTGGACATTTTGTAGGCATCTTTGGCGTGTTTGGAGCTCGGGTCTTCCTCGACTGATGTGTATGCATGTCGTTTCTCCATAGCCAAGGGGTGGTCTTTGACGTAGGAAACGGAGCTCTGCATCCTGGCAGCATCTTTCTGTGTCTCGAGCTGCAGCTCATCAGTGATGGCAGTGTACCTGTCTTTTGTTTGTTTAGCCCTTTTCTGGTACTCTAGCTCGCTGCTGATGTGGGTAACTTCCTGAGCTCGCTTTGTGACGGTATCATCCGGGGTGCTTTGGTACTTAAGCCGCCATGTCATGTCTTTCGGGTGGTCACGTGGATACTCAACGGTGCTCTGCTCGTGAGTCTGCTTCTTCTGTCCAATCATCCACCTGTCCACAACAGCCACCATGCCTGGCTTGGCCTCTAAGTACCGTGGGTAATCCCTGTAGCGAACGTCGCTCTGCATCCTGGCAAGCTCTGCACGACGCCTTGCCTCTGCCTCATCGGGGAGGCTCTGGTAGCGCACCATCCGCTCCTTGGCATCTTTCTCGTACTCAGCCCGACTGAGCAGCTTGGTGACCTCCTGTGCCTTTTGCAGGAAGGGGTCGACAACGACTTGGTAGGTGTCTTGTGGAACTGCCCTGTACTCCTCGAAACCCTCCTGGGAGAGGATGTTTTGGGCCAGATTTGTCAGCCTCCTTTCTGAGGAGTGTTCGCGATGAACCGCAGGGCTACGATCTCTGAACCGAGGGGCAACAGCAGGAGGCTCCCTGCCTCGTGGACGGTCTGCTAGCGGACCAGGAGAGGGTGACCTCCGTGTCCTACGCACGGGGGATATCGGTTCAGCTGGAGAGCTCGGAGGAGTTGGTGGCCAGGAGCGAGCAGCACGGCGTGTGGGTGTCGGGTCCCTTCTGATAGTTTTCAGTTTCATTCTCTCTCCTCTAATCTGCACCTCCCGTTCGTACATCTCCACACATTTCGAGACTGAAGCCATCCAGTCTTCACCCTCTTCCCCTTCGGGAGGTGGTGGGGGGCGAGACGGTGGGGCTGTGGTTCCCGGAGAGGGAGATTCAGGAGGAGAGGGAGTGGGGGGCGCCGGCGCAGGAGGTGGTGGACGTGGTGGCGGAGGCCTCTCTGGTGTTCCTTCGTCGTCCGACGACATCGACCTTCTGAAACTGTCTGATCGGATCCTTCTACGCATCCGTCTGGGGCTAGGCGGAGGCAACAGTTTAGCCTCTGCAGCTTTTTCAAACAATTCTTTCTTGGTAGATACACCTGCTGCAATCTGTATCTCTTCCCTCTCTTCGGTCTCGGAGCTGCTCCAACGACCTTCCGAAAATTTCTGGAACATCTCCCGCTTCTGGACCATGTCAGGGGAGGGGGGTGGCGGCCTGATGGGGATGACACGCTCTCTCTCTTCTCCCTCTTGCCTGACAAACTGCCCGACAGATACTTTTTCAAACAGCTCTGCCTTCTGGCCAACATCTTGTCTTGGTGGTGGTGGCCTCTCTGGAGCTTCTTCTTCGCTACCACTCCTCCCCCTTTCGAAAAGCTCTCTCTTTCTCACCACGTCTTGCTGAGTTATCATCTGGAGAGCCTCTTCAGTTTCAGAGTCGGTCCTTTGCCAAGACTGCCCAACTTTTTCAAAGATCTCTTTCTTCTGACCGACATCGAACCTTGGAGGTGGTGGTCTCTCAGGTGTGTCTCCACCTTCATCGGAGTCCATGTATCGACTGGCCCAGTGGCCTTCGGCAACTTTCTCAAAGAGCTGCTTCTTCTGGCCGATATCTTGGCGTGCTACATGGATCTCTTCCCTCTCAGCCATCTTGACCTCACTCACTCCTCTTTCAAAGGCTTCCTTCTTCTCACCCACTTCATAGCGTGTGATTTGAGCTGGTTCCCTGTCAAAGTCCTCAGCGTCACTTGCTCCACGTTCGAACATATCCTTCATTTGTCCGACTTCATGGCGAGTCACGTGCCTCTGCTTCCTCAGCTCTTCTGCCCTGGCCATTTCAAACCTCGCCCTCGCATCCCTGGCGCTGAGAGTCGGGCTCTCGTCTAGCTCAGCAGGCACCTGTTGTACAGTGAACTTGTACCTGTGACCGCTGCCATACTTTCTCTCATGCGCTTTGTAGATAACCTTCTGTTGTTGCACCAACATGTGCGATGTTTCTGCAGAGATCTTCATGATGCTTTGCTCTATCAGAGGTGGCACTTGGATCCTGAGACAAGACTCTTTAGCTGTACGATCTTGAGATATTTCCTTAAGGAGGATGTAGACATATCTAGTGTCTTCACTCACATCGTCCTGCGTTTTGACTTCCGTAACTGCTGGCCAACGGAGTTGCTGCCAGGCATACGCTGTGAGGCGGTTTGGTTTGTTCTTCTGACCGAAACGGATCTTAATCCGGAGAACTCTTTCCCTGGATCCCATAGGGAGTTGGATTTTTACCGTTTCCATCCGACGTGCCACAACGATTTTGGGTTGGCTCTCCACCTTCTTCGTAACACCTGTATGGACGGCTTTTGCTGCACGAACGCTAGTCACATGGCTAGCTCTTTGTTCATTCTGTGCCGATGTGGTAACATGACTGGCTCTTTGTTCACTCTGTGATGAGGTAGTGAGACGACTAGCTCTTTGTTCACTCTGTGATGAGGTAGTGACACGACTAGCTCTTTGTTCACTTTGTGCAGATGTAGATACGCGACTTGCTCTTTGTTCACTCATTGCAGAGGTAGTAATTTGACTAGACCTTTCCTCACTCAGGGCAGAAGTGGTTTTGATTGTATGCTTCACTCCACCACGAGACTTGGACACACCTTTAAGAGAGATACCCCTTAGTGTCCCGGGTTCTTGCTTTATGGTTACTCGGCCAATCTCGACTGGCAACGGAGGAACAGGTGGTGGCGGCTCTACCTCCATGGCTTCACCAATGGCATGTTGTACGGTGGTCGAAGCCTTGGCTTTCTTCTCCATTTCCATTGCTCGCATTCCCTGTGTGGGCTCAACAGCCGTCACACCACCTGATGTGGTCTTCACTTTCTTTTGCATCTCCAAAGCCTGCATGGACTCCTCTGCCTCTCTCTTTGTTGTTACAGTCTGTTTGCCATCCGAACGACTGGTTTCGGACTTTGCTCTTGCCTGAGATGCTTCGGCGTGGGATGTTTCCTCAGACTCCTGCTTTGAAACCACCTTGCCATCAGAGGTGACCACTTCCCTGATGGTTTGTTTTGTGGAAGACCTGACTTCACGGACGCTTTCCTCATACTGATACGAGCTGTACGACCCAGTCTTTACAATCCTCCCTCCTGATACCTGTCCTGGCTGGGGATTACTGGATTTCTCCTCGATAGGCGGAGGAGTGCCAGGATTGTGTGGATGTGGATTGCCGGTCGTGTGGCCAGGATTTCCTGCCAAAGGGTGAGGGTTTCCAACCTCGTCATCGAGCTCATCTGGGTTGGTAAACACCGAGTCCGTAGGTTGACTCGGTTTCTCGATGTGGACAGGAACATCTCTTACAACGTCTTCCGTCAAGGATTCGTATGAAGGAGGACTGGGGAACTCGGGTTCTGCAGGTGTTTCTGGTTCTGCGGCCTCCATCAGTGCTTCAGGCAAGGCGGGACTGGGAACCTGTTCCATGTACGGAGGGGTGGGTACAGCTGGAGCCTCTGCAGGGCTAGGGAAGGCCGGCTCTACGAATCTCTCTTCTTCCATAGCTTCCTCAACAGGAGGAGGTGGCCTCTCCGGAGGAATATCTTCTTCTCCGGGAGATGTTGCCCATGGAGAAACAGGTCTTTCCTCCAAAGTAGCCTCCTCAACAGGGGATGCTGCCCTGTGCTCCTCAGGGGATACCTTTTCAGGAGGAGGACTGGGGAGATCAAAGTCTACGATAACATCCTCAGCTTCCTCATACTTCACAGGTTCTTCCTCTTCAGGCTCCTCAATGACAGGCCTTCTGATTGGTTCTGAGGGAGCATCTGTAGACCCAGGCAGCTCTGTGAACTGCTCTGAGGAGCCCTCTTCTGCTTCCATGGCTTCCTCTATCCCAGCATCCTCCATGGTAGGGCTTGGCACTTGCTCAACGATGGGTCCTCTTTCCTCCTCAAAGACATCTTCCTGAGGAGGGCCATCTGGAGGAGTTACCTCAATAGCTGGACTTTCTTGAGTTTCTTCTCCTGGTGGAGGACTGTCCTCTTCTTGATCTTGTCCACCTTCAGTGCCAAATGCCTGTTCTGCGTTATCAGATTCGGTTGCCTCCTGACCAGGGTTTTGCTCTGGGTCATTTACAGCAGGGTTTTCTTGTTCACCATTACCGTTACCATCATCCTCATCATCACTACTGTAATTGTTGTTGTTATTATTACAGTTAAGAAGGGCAAGCCGTGAGCAGCCAGTGAGCACCCTGGCACCCCACATCGCGCCCTGCATGGATGCCTGACTATCGATTTTAGGATGGCTATCGATTTTAGGAAAGCCTACGCTGGACACTATGCGAACCCTGAGGCGCTCAGGTACTAGGTCAGATGGACCCATTAATCTGGTCTGCGCAAGGCTTTCCTCAAACACTGCTTGATGAGTGGTAAACACAACTGTAAAAGAACAGTGTAATTGGGCATGGGCCAAAATCTCTGCTTTGGAAAACTCACAAAGCGTCTATGAGAAGAAGAACAGTAGCCGTACTGCTTAAGAAGGTTCAATTGCTCTTCAGAGAATGGATGAAAAAGATACCAGGAATGACTATGTCTTTTTCTAAGTGATTATCTGAGTGTGATTAATTTTTGTATTGTGACGCAAGTTATCAAACAGTGGTCAACAGCATCCACCACAACACAGTGCGGCAATGTCACAATGTAAATTGCAAATGACTAGTAGATAACCACTTAGAGAAAGGACATGTCCAGAAAAGAAAAGATCAAACAGAAATTAAGGAACCCATGTGGAGAAGAGAAAGGCTATAATGAATAAAGAAGAGATTATGACTCAGAGGGTGTGTTGGGGATTTGTGATTCCCAAATAGCAGGCTCATCCTGTGATGTTCATCTTCCCTTTGTAGCTGACCGGTTCTGTGCACTATTAGGGCACTCAGTGATATCCACACTCCAAGCACTTATTAGGTTTGAACTGAAGAGTTTGTTTGTACAGTACCTGGCTCTGAATCTTATTGACGCTCCTTATCCTGTTGTGCTCTGGGTTATCGGCCGTGTAATGGTACTTTCCTGCCAAAGTCTTGTAACCCTTCTGATACTCGTTCTACGGAGAAAAGAAGAGGGACAGAAGGAAAGAGTCAAAGAAAGAAGAGAACAGAAAAATACAGGAGAAAACATTGAGTAAAAGGTTACAAAGGATAGAATGAAGAGGTAAGGTAGAACATAGAAGAGAACAGAAGAGATAAATTCATAGAGAAAAATCATAGTTTGAAGTAACTGTGCTAAAATATGGTTGAGAGAACTGGTGGTTTACATGTACCCTGTCCAGTAGACCTCTCCTTTGTGATCTTATCATCTAATAGACTAAGGGTATATAAGGCTTATGGAATGACTCAATACATGTATTTGGATGAAGAGTCACCACATGATGCTATTTTGGATCAAAGAAGTGATGACCGCTACCCATTAAGCATATCGCAATTTTATTTATTGCAACAACAGATGCAATGGCCTCCATGCGAGTACAGGCATTCCAGTACAAGTAATGATACAGGCTACTTTTAACTCTAATGACCCACATGTAATAATAGAAGCTACGGGCCAGTCCCTTGCCAAAGCACTTACGCAGTGGGCACAAACAGATTAACAACTGCCGAGAAATCAATCACAACTACTCGTAACATGATTGTCTACCACTGGATGCATATTCACAGGCTTAACACATTGACTCAGATGATCATTCAAATGCAGTCAACAACATGCGTGACTGCCAATGGCACTGTACATCGAACACGTTGCAGTATGATCTTCCATATGTCTGACTGAAATTCATGAACTGTTATAAAACTGTCATGCTTTCACATCAAGATTGAGTTATGAAACACACAAATATCATCGAAGCTATCCATGTAATATCTAGAACAAACGTACCCAATCTTTATCCACAAGGACATTCAGTACAAGAGAAGCAGGCAGACATTCAATCCAGCAATGCGACAAGCAGAGCCAAAATAGAAGCGGACTACAGCATTCCTCAACAAAATCTTCATCTTGGAAACAGCATCACTCGTTCCTAACCTCGAGATACATACAACACAAACTTACATGTGATCCTTTGACTGAAAAACATCTATGCACAAAAACCAAGCAGTGTAGAAACTCCTTGGTACCGGTCTGTGAACAGAATCCCCACTGCAAGACCTACGTGTCTGTGCGAGTCACAAGAATGGAAAGGCACTGCTACAAAAGAATGTCACTATTAATAACCTAACTCCTTTTTTGGAGCACATCTGTTGACTCAGATGGACCCCCTGGCTAGATCTATCAGGGAGAGTCTGGTATACTCATCATGGAAATATTTTTAGCACTGGAGGGCATCATCTTTTGGATAAATAATGCGGCATTAGTGGTGTGAGGAATTTGGGTCCAAGCGGATGCCGACACTGAGTGTGATACACACCAAAAACATGTTTCGTAACATGTGGCAAATCATTGTGGGACAAAAATGAACCACCGCCCTTCCTGGTTACATCACCATAAGGCCATACAAAGTTACTCTAATGGAGAGCAACTCTAGACACCCCAAATCTGTCATGCATGGTGGTGAAAAAATTTTAAGCCTGCTTCGCCAAAAATAGGACATATATGTGTTCCCATCTTGACAGTTCGTTTTGATAGCAATTACATGTGTATGACAATATTCTCTCTCATTTTACATAGAGCTCAAAGCCACTTTTCAATTTGCAGCGACATGTTGTCAGGGGAAGCATTGTTCTCCAGGAGTAAAAGGGGGAGATTTTATTCTGGAAACTTGCCGCCCGATGTTATCTATAACATCACATCTGTCTGGCCTTATTTTTATGGCCTCCTAAAATGGGAAAAGGGTCAATGTAATAAACATCTGTAGAGAGGAGTAGCAAAGAGGCTTAGTGTACCTGTAAATGTCAACTTTGTCATCCTCCTACATAGAGAACATTTAAGAGATGGGTCAAAACTTCTGGTGACGAGTAACTGAAGATTTGTTATCCTCTCAGCTGCCAAAATATTATTGTTATAACTTCCTAAACGAAAAAGACGACCTAAACATCTATACACAGCAGAAGTAGGGAAGCAGATGGGCCTTGCTGTATGTCCTTTCCACCTTGAGGAGTGGACAAAACATTTGATGATGAGCTATACTGGCTGAAGATCGCCGAGTTACCTGCCAGGTGTGGAGAAAATCTCAGAATATGTCAAATTGTGCGATAACGGTCTCACCAGAATCTTGCTCCAGCTGAAGATCCCTGTTCTCCTCTCATTTGTCGAAAGACACAGCAAGTAAATGTACATGTAGCAAGCTACCTGCAAGGAATGTACAGTCAAACCTGCCCAAGAAGACCACTCTGGGGACCAATCAAATCTGGTCTATGTGAACAGGTGGTCACTGCAGACAGGATTCTTAAGGCTTGAATGTGTCAATGGGAAATATTATTTAAGGGACCACCAAAAAGTGGTCACTTTGTCCTTATATAGAGGTGGTCACTTGTACAGGTTTGACTGTATACATCAATGGCCAGGTTGCCCTTAAGTAGAGGTGGTCACTTTGTGAATGTTGTGCAATCGTGTTCTCACCTGACTCTGAATCTTGCTCTGTTGACGGAGACGGATGTTCTCAGGTGTGTCCACCACAGGTGTGTAACCCTTGATCTTCGACTTCTCATAGTCCTCGTGGTACTTGGTCTGTTGAGAAGGACGGACGACAAATTGCAAAATTAGCACCAATGCAATGTCGGGCAATTGCTACAAGAAAATAAGTGCATCAACTCTCACAATTCTACTGGGTACCCTAGGACTGACACATTATACAGATGGTTAGATCTACTTAATATGTAGCATCAGTAATCCCTAGAGGGTATGTGATTGTACATTGCACACTTCAGATATTAAGGTGTCCTAGACACTGTTCTTAATGTGGCAGTCTTAGGATACGCATCAGAAATATGAGCGTTCATATTAAGTGTTGCATCTTATTCAAAGAATGTTGATTGTTTCTTTTTTCAATTTAAATTTTGCAGCCATACTAGTATAGCAGCAAAGATCAAACATAATAAAAGGGATTTTCTTGACAGTTTCACTTCCTCCAGTTACTATAGCCTAGTATTCATCCATTTGCAGCAGGAGTCTGCTCCCCGAGTAGGCTAGAGACCATTGGGAAGCAGACTGAAGCTTAAAAAGGCTGGATACCAGACTATTATATTCAGTAACAGCCAAAATGAACAAAATGGAAATTTCTAATTCAACAAAACAAAATTGCACTAAGAATCTAATATGCACAATACGCTTGACATAAAGACATAGAAAACCCTGTAAAATATGACAATGCAAAACAAATCTATTAGTTTAACTTTAACTTACAGTATGTGTAGCAGACAACAGATATAACAACTGGTACATGTTAACACATTATACAAGTCATTATATCATCATAAGGAACTACATGGAAATTAACATGAATTATGATGCACATTGACACATTTGTATATGTCCATGCACTCCTGAAACTGTGTATGTGTGTGTGCACGTGTGTGTTGTGTGCATGTGAAGGCTCAGTTCATGTCTGCATGCATGCGTGCACGTTGGTATCCCGTTGGTCATACATCATTGGATTGGCATCGTCCGGTAAAGGTTGGTCCAACAGGTCATGCTTATAGAACAACAGTTGTTTAACTAGCATATTCCAGTTTGCATGCTGAATCTGTAACAACAAATACTTGTAAGTACAACATCATTACTATTATTACTATATTTGCACATGCTCGAGAAGTTTGCCTGAGATCCATCCAAGAAAAATTGAATACAACACAGTAAAAGTTTAAAATTTAATACAACGTTCTGTTTTCTCATGCTGTAGTTCAATAAATGTACTACAAGGTATTTCCTTAAATAATACTGTCTCAGTTCGTCTTTTGTTAGATTATCAATCACAATTATTACTTTTCAACAGGCATCTTATATCTTTAGATTTTACAGTATCCAAATGTGTTTCTTTCTACTCCCTAACCAGAAAGCATACCCAATACTCAACTGTACCAATACACAAATACATAATCCAATCCAACACAACAAGCTGTATGCTAGCAATGTGATAAAGCCAACATTTTCAAGAGAAAATCTAAAAACACATGCTTAATACTTTCTTGCTACTTTAAAACTTCCTCAGAAATTTGTTGCAAATGTATAGTATCATATGACAAACAGTACACAAAAAAACTACAGTAACAATTCAATGTACTGCACCAAAACCATTCAAAGAGAACTGATGAAACATACCTAATATCTAACTTCATTGACTACTTAACTACATGATGTATTACAAGGACAATATATCAAATTAGACCATCTAAGATACAACAATGTATTTTCCTTACCCGGCTAGCCAGCTTGTTCACCTGTTTGCACCTCTCGAACTCAGGAGTATCGATCAGTGCGTACCCCTTACCCTGCAGCGCTTTGTAGGCCTTCTTATACAGGGTCTGGGAATAACAAGGAAAACATGATTTTATAAATACCAGTATACATATGTTATCATGGCTACACCAATTTCATAAGTTCGTTCTGGGATATCAAAAATTAAATGCTTAAGTCAGAGGGGAATGGCTACACCCTGGTGCACATGTGCACAGTTTCAGGGGGTAAATGTAGTCAGATTCAATTTTTTTGTTAGAAGCATAGATGTAATGATTATTATGTTTCTTGTGTTTGGATATTGTTTTATGTTCATTAATGCTTGAAAATGTATATTTGTGTTTACTAGTGGCATCAACAAAATTTTTGGAAACTTCATTGTGTCTTAGCTTTGTTCGTGATCCTATGTTCATGATTTCAATAAAAGATAAAGAATTATCTGCCATACCTCACTGGTCAGCTTGTTTGCCTTCTGTGCTGTTTCGTAAATCGGTGTCTTGGCCACCGACGAGTATTTGCCCTTTTCCTTGTTGTAATCTTCCTTGTACTTGGTCTGAAAGGACAGAGCACAAATCAAACATTGCAAGTTTGTTGTAGATTAGAAAGAGGTGACCATATCATGAATGAATCTGGAAAAGTGGAGGAATGGTTCTTTAAACCAGTTTATTTCTCCGCTCACAGTGGACTTTGGCTTAATATAAGGACAGCAACCTTACAAACAAAATCAGATATGTGACAACAACCTGGATTCAAACTTCCGATCTTCAGGTCCAGACGCACAGTCACTAACCACTTGACTACAAATGTATACACACTGTTATATGTGAACATACTGTGAAGGAATTTGGATAGAAGGATGAGTGCTTTGCAGTTTTAGATCAGTGCTCACCTCACTGGTGATGTCCCGGACCTCCTTGGCAAACGATAGGTCAGGGGTGTCGGGTAGGGTAGTGTACTTGTGTTTCTCCAGTTCAGCACGCTCTTTGTACATTTGCTGCGGAAAATAAGAACAATATTCATAAGAATTAAATCAAGACAGTAATTGACAATTTGTGAAGTATATCAAGAAGTCATATTTAATCTGAAACCCATTTAAGTATACTATGATAAAAAGAATTTGACTATAACGGCAGGGGATTCTTTTTCAACATGATCCTATAATTGATAACATGTAAAAGTATTTTCTCAATTGAAATATTTGTTAACATTATAGACTTGACAAGAACTCTGACATATAGATAGTGATTTGTATGCTCAACACCTGCAATTTAGGCCCTCTAACAATTTTTATTTGGTGCAATTTACATCAAAGTACACTACAATGTCAGATCAAGTTGATTTTTCATTTTAAGGCATATCTTACACTTGAAATACACTCCTGATGTGTTCTAGGGTGTCTGCACACCAATTATGAATGTATTGTAAAAGTTGCGCATCTGGAAAATGGATGCAATTTATTGGAAAAGTACAACTATTGATTCAACACAAAATCCATTGAGAATTGAACCACCTAGAATCATCAATTCTTTTTCGTCCCTTTCTCCGACTTACCTCGCTCTGAGTCCTAGACAACTCTGCCATACGCAGGTTCTCGGGAGTGTAGGGGTACTGCGTGCAGGCGATGGTGTGGAGGCGCTTTGCCTCGTCCTTGTACACGACATCGCTCATGTCCAGGACCTTCTTGTGGTGGGCGCTGGCCGGCGTCTCGTTCACCTCCTTGAAGGCTTTCCCGATCATCTCGTTCTTGGCGTCCGCTCCATAGTACAGCTGGGGAGAGTAACAAAATGTTGTGAGAAGGGTTGAAAAAAAGGCACAAAACGAATAAAATAAAGAATGTGCTTGAGCGTTAGACAATAATAGCATTGAACTATATCTTCATTTACATATTACGTAGTAATATATGTTATTCCTTACAGTGTTCAAATTCAGTACTTAATACATTAGAGAACATATTCATCTTAAAAACTGTTGTTGGAATGGCAGTTAAGGCCATCTTGAGATTCCTTGTTATCACTATGTTAAAATAATTGTACATGTACATACCTTAAAGTTTTTGTGTATCTACAATGTACTGTTACAGGAACAGTTGTAGAAGACCTCATGAAAGTCCCCTACTTTTGATGTGTCAACTAAATTCTTTATTTCTAAATGACTTCCAGGCAAGCAAGCCAAAGTGATGAACACAAAAAAATGAATGAAAATGTGTAGACTTACAGTGCTCTGGTTCTTGTAGGTGTTGATGGCCCTTTGAGTATCTGGGGTGTCCAGCACCGTCGCATACTTGGCAAGGTCCTTAAGAGCCTTGGGGTACTTCACCTGTTGAGCACATTGAGTAAAAACTTAGTCTAGTTTTGTATTGAAGTACAGAAATGTATCTTTAACTCATCGACAACATCACATTTCCATAAGGTTGCACTGTCAAAAGCAAATGAATCAACAGTTATCTTGAATAAGACCAAAGGTCTGTTTGTAAATTTTGTGAATCCATTTTGAAAAACATTCTTCCATAATGTTGCGCAAGTGTACCAATTAACAGACAAACTTTCTTGCTCACATCTTAACTTGTTCACATTGGAAGTTTTGTTAAAAGTTAGAGTCAGACATACATGTACATGTATGATGGAGGCATAAGTTACTCCTCACTTACTAATATTTTACTGCATTTACTTACAAGGGAGGAGGTAAGGGTCACATGAAATATTACAAAGATACAGATTGTTACTTCAAGCCACGGAAGTGAGAATTAAGGTATTTCATTTCTTCCGGAGTCTGAGGAGAACTGCGAGAGGCACCATCTAGCCACATCACACTGAGTTTCACCACGGCTAAGCCATTGAGGGACAACAATGCTATCATAATGGCATAATACAGTTGTACATAGAGAGAGCACTAAACGATGGTAAGATGTACTAGAGTGCCAGAAAAAGCGACGTCCTACCGCGCTCTGGATCTGTTCCATTTTCTTGACATGTCTGTGCTGCGGAGTGTCGGCAGTCGGGGTGTAACCTTTGCCCTCACGGATCTTCTTAAGGTCCTTCCCATACTTAAGCTACACAAGAAAATGCACCAAAAATACAATTAGAATTTGAATAGTAGATGTAAAACAAAAGGAGAGTGTGGAATGAAAACATGTGGAAATGTTTCAAGTTTGGATTGTTGTGTGTAAAAAGCAGCAACTTCTGAAAATAAGGACCTTTTTAGTAGCAGTCAAGCTGTGGGGAGAGGTGTTTAGATTTATTGTAATTCCCAGAATAAAAGAAATAAAAGAAAAAAAATTATACGTTGCAAAGGAGTGTATGGGCTGGGATGGTGAAAGTGCTAGGCTGGTTGGGAAAAGAATTAGAAGAGGGCAATCAGAAAAATTCAGTGTATAAAGGAAAGCAGTTGAAAAATATTATGCTTGAAGCAAATGGGTTAAACAAGATGATGGCTGCTTTGGTGTATGATGAAACTGTAACTGAGGATTAATTCCTGTCACTTGTAAATTGCAGCTGGGAGGGAAGAAGTAAGTTAAAAGCAAAAGGGAATGAGCAAGGGATGTTACAATGAATATCATATTGCAAGGAATGAATAGCATTGTAAAAGGATACTGTCTTGGAACCCACTGAAAAGGAAAAGCTTCGCAAACAAGTTTTAAAAGCTGGAAGGAAGGGAATAGTCAGGAAGTTAGCGAGGAAAGGTTTGCAAAAGGATACCGTTGATTGATGAAATTATAAGGAGAGCGGGAATTGTAGTAAGGGATGGAAGATTTGATGACAATGGATACCTGTAAAATAAAAGGGAACACAGCAGGTGAAGAGTTAAAAAGCAGGTGTATCACAGGCTAGGGGATGTTGTCTTTACTTTTGCCAAATAAGATAAGCCATAAAAGATGTGTTAAGAAGCATGAGGTATTTTTTGGGTTGGGGCGTGGTAGTCAATAAGAATGGTAGTCAGGATAGGGAGACCATGGCTGTAACTGCAAGAATGGTAAAGCAATAATGGGGAGGGGGGCAGTCTGTAACCACCAAGTATGGCACAGCTATTTGGGGGAGGGGGGTGTTTGGCTGTTTGGTAACAAAAAAGAATGGGGTGGCCATTATGGGAAGTGGTAGTCAATAAGAATGGTAGTTAGGATAGGGAGAACATGGCTGTAACTGCAAGAATGGTAAAGCTATAATGGGGAGGGGGGCAGTCTGTAACCACCAAGTATAGCACAGCTATTTTGGGGGAGGGGGTGTTTGGCTGTTTGGTAACAAAAAGAATGGGGTGGCCATTATGGGATGTGGGGCAGTGTAGTAACCACCAAGAATGATACAGCTACTATGGGGAGGGGGGCAATTTAGTAACTAAAAGCTGGGACGTTATGTTGAATGGCAGTTATCCTGGCGATATAGATAAGGGAAAGAATGGCACAGTCATGATGTGAAGGTACAGTCTGGTAACCACAACAAATACAACAGCTATTATGGGGGTGGGGGGCAGTTTGGTAACAAAAAGCTGATGTGTCATGCAAAAGGGCAGTGATACTGGCTATACAGATTAAGATACAAAAGAGCTATTTTGGGGAGGGGGGCAGCTGTTTGTAAACCACTACAGCAAGCCACCGACCTCGCTGGAAGCATCCCCGGCCTCCTTGTTCCTCTGGTACAGGGGCGTCTCGGCATAGTTCGACACACCCTTGCCCTTGATGTTCTGTCTGTAGTCACCAGTATAATTGTCCTGAAAATACAGACATACAAATATCAAAGTCTTATTCTAGAAACAGGATATATAGCTACATGTAAGTGCCAGACTTTATCTTTATGGCAATACATTTCAGACAAGAAAAATATACATAGAATTGAAGCAAAACTATATCAAACATTTGTGGTAATTTATTGTATGGTTGAAAGTTACAAAGACTTTATTATGAACAAAAAGCATTTCTGTCATCTGCATTGCTTTTGAATATACGTGTAAGTCACATATTAACCCTGTAATGGACAGAATATGCTATAATGTGCCTCTTCTTAGGACTATTCTTTTTGGCTAAATATTTTTCATTGGAAGGTGATCAGCACCAGGTACAGGGTATAAGTGAATGGTGTTCAGCACCAAGAACGCTTGTGCTTGTGTGGATTATGTTCAACACCAAGGACAGGATATAAGTGAATGGTGTTTAGCACTAAGGATACTTGTGCTTGTGTGGATGGTGTTCAGCACCAAGGACAGGATATAAGTGAATGGTGTTTAGCACCAAGTGTTCTTGTGCTTGTGTGGATGGTGTTCAGCACCAAGGACATGGTATAAGGAAATGGTGTTCAGCTCCAAGAATACTTGTGCTTGTGTGGATGTTGTTCAGCATGCATGCATTAATAATTTACAAAAGAACAAAAGATTCCATGCTCAACTATTAGCGTTGTGCCTTCCATTTAGATTGTTTGGCTCAATATATACCACTGTGAAGGCATTCAGCACCAATGTTCTGACTCACATACATTATCATAGGAGGGTGAATAGAAACATGCTTTAAGAAATCATAAGAATACTTACGTCACGTGTCGCTGCTGCAACGTCTCTCATCTTACTGTACAGCTGTGTTTCAGCAATGTTGAATTTAGGCTTTTTCTTCAATTCTTCGTACTTTTCTCTGTACTTGAACTGAAAATGGAAAACATAACAAGAAGAAAATCAGTTCCATAGACTCTATTCCGTACGTCCTATACAATAGCAATATTCTAGTACTTCACTTTGACACTGCGCTGCAAAATGAACAATTTGAAATGAGTGTAAACTTTGTTTCTTGCCATCATAGACATAGAAGCATTGACTTTAAATTCATTTAGATCCACAATTAGCTTGGCAGTTCAGCTATTCTCTCAGCGGTCCATTAAATGCTGTATACCAATACATAAAAATCACATTTGAGTCAGATTGACTACAAAATAACAATCTTACATTAGATAAAGATCCAGAATGTAGAAATGAAAGAAATCCCCGTTCATTCAATATTTACTATCGTGTCATGTAGCACTGCATTGATCTTACATGTGGTAGACAAAGTGTTTCTATGCAGTACTTGTTTCAGGCACTTGTACTTGAAACTTGCAAGGACATAAAACAGTTACATACCCCGCTGTGTCGGATAGCGTTCTCCTTAGCGAGTTCTAGTTCGGGGCTGTCGGGCACCGGGTGGTACTCGTGCTTGTTCATCTCGTACTTGTTCTTGTAGAGCACGTCGCTGAACTTGCGCAGGTTGTCCTCGTGACGCTCCATTTCGGGAGTGTACGGGTACTGCGTGCAGGCCACGTGCCACAGGTGTTGGGCCTCCTCCTTGTAGATGTTGTCGCCGGTGATCTCTTGGAGGCTCTTGACGCGGCGGTTGATGGGAGTGTCGGTCTCGGTGTACGCCTTGCCCTTCAGATCACGACCCTGCTCCTGGTACCAGAGCTGTGGGGAAATCAATCAATCAATCAATCAATCAATCAATCAATCAATCAATCAATCAATCAATCAATCAAAAACTGGTGCTGCAACATGGATTAAAAAGATAATACTGAAGTGGAAGATCAACATGAAAACAAGTCAAAGGACCTTGGTTCACACAGTTTTAGGGAAGTGAAATTAATCAGATTCAAGTTTTCCTCCTAGCTCTCTGTTTTCACGATACCTCACTAAAATTTCAATTAATCTTCAAAGCACTGAAGTAGCCATTTAGCTACCAATTCTCTATTGACTACAGGTTAGGCAGTAGAGAGAAGCTAAAATATGTCAGGGAACCAAGTAAATAAATTAGTTTGCCTTTCAGAACTTTTCAGAATTTTATGGAAGAAATTAAACTTTAGCACCCTTAAGTAGCTGTTTGGCACCCAATTCTCTATTGGTTGCAGAGTTAGGCAGATGCCAGAAGGTTAAGTACATTGACTGAGAGATATTGAGGAAGAGAGATAAGAATTTGCTTACATCACTCTGGATCTTCTGCGCGTCATCAGCACGTTTGTTGGACGGAGTGTCCTTCACGGGGTGGTACTTGTCCATGTCCGGTTTGGCGGTCTGGTAAGCTTTCTGTGAATGGAGAGGGGGGTTTAAGAGCGCATGATGAAAACAGTGCAACATACTGAAACTACACAAACTCATTGCTTTGTAGGCTTAAGTTGGCTAACTAAACTGTCAACGACCACATACATCAAAGATTGCTAAACATACCTCAAAGATCTGAATAATGTTAACTCAAAGATATCTGTCAGCTTGATAATTACATTAAGCTTAAATTAGAAAAGTTGTATTCTTTTTTTTTAAAAGTGATCATGGGGAATTTTAAAAGATATAAAACAAATTAACACATTTTCTCGTTCTGGCATCTATTTCATTGAATGAAAACTTCTGCAACTGTACATTACTATAGACTTTGGGAATGGTGAAGTAATTGATAAATACATAAACTATCACAGCTATTGAGGCGAAGAGCTGAGTGTGAAAGAAGAGCAGTGAAGTCGCGTACCTCGGGAGTGAACTTGGCAACCTTCCTGTGGCGCCGGTACTCCGGAGTGTCTGGGGTGCTCTTGTACTCGTGCGTCCTCTCCTTGTCCTTTGCTATGTACTCAGACTGTGGGTGTGACATGGTTAGAATACAGGCATGCAACAAAGGTGCCTCATTTGGACGAATTTTAGGCCACACCAATCAAATTTGTTGGTTCTGGGATTTCGTAAAATGATGCCAAACTGTAAAATCAGTATGAAAACAGAGACTGTGACGTCGCATATGCACAATATAGCACCAGGGAGTGAATGTAGCCGGATTCAAGTTTTCCTCTATGCCTGCTGTTTTCATCTTGACTACTCCCTGGAGTTTTGCTAAGAAGTGTTCAAGAACCAGGAAAATAAAATTGGTGTGGCCGTATCATATTGTACAAGGGCTCTCTCAAACAAATGTCCTTCTAGTTGGGATGAACAAAAATTTCAACTATTCCACCCCCTTGAAGACAAAAAGTCGAAAGCTTCATGACATTTTCATGACGTTGTCTGTAGCACCACTTAACATTCAAAAAATTCTGATGAAGCCATTTGAAATTTTCCCTCTTAGAATGAACGATATAGCGTTTCTGAGGATTAAAATTCCCAGGAAAGTATATGCTCACGAACGCTAAGATTCGAAAATGTTACAAGAACAAGGATGCTAAAAGCTCCAAGGAGGATTCGTGGAAGAGCATTGCGGGAAGACAGGTTGCAAGGATCATTGTGGAGAAGCCTGGGTAACAATGAATGAATCATAACAAAACATAACAAGGAAGCAAGAAAACATACAAACAGCTGGGGAAACACAGGTAGCAAGGATTGATGGAAAGCCATTATCAACAAAAAAGGAACATTGTGGAGAAGCGTGGATAACAAAGTATGGATCATAACAAAACATAACAAGGAAGCAAGAAAACGTAAAAACAGCTGGGAAAACACAGGTAGCAAGGATTGATGGAAAGCCATTATAAACAAAAAAAAGCATCATTGTGGAGAAGCGTGGGTAACAAAGAATGGATCAAAACAAAACAAAACAAGGAAGCAATGAAAGATAAAAATAACTGGGAAAACACAGGTAGCAAGGATAGATGGAGATCCATTATCAACAAAAAAGGACAGAGATAAAATATAGGAAGGAAGCATGGCAACATAATAAGCTGGGATAAAACAAAGACGGGAAAACATAGCAGGTAAAATAAACAGACCAGGAAGCTGGCAGGGACTGTGATAGCTGGGAATAGGGATGGTTGCAACAAGGGCAGCAAAATACAGGACAAATCATAATGATAAATGTATGCCATAACAAGCCAGGAGGAGACAGGGTAAGGTAGTGGATATAAGCAGCACATACGCAAGTAACACAACATCACAAAATGTATAACACATAGGACACATAGATAACAATAGAAACTGCATGGTATCATTCAATTTGGTACTGTTATGTGATACTATGGAATAATAACAAAAAGTCTTTCCAGGCTAACAGATAACATACCAATGTGGTAAAGTTAATGGCAATGATACTGAGCAACATTCAAAACAGGTTAAAAATGACATCAACAAAAGCACCGACACAGTAACCATTTTGAATGAAGAAAAACATAAAAATGTGACAGAATTGTCAGCAAAATGTATCAAACAATGACGTCATACATGACATATCTGTTTATACTCTTTCCAAAAGTAGAGAAAACATCTTTTACTGAAGTTGAAAAGATGGAAGGAATACGACATTTTGTCACGTTTTTAAAAGATAAAAAGAAGGAGAGAGCTGTGAGAGGAAGTTACCTGGCTACTGATCTTCTGAACCTCCTGCTGGCGCACATACTCAGGTGTCTGTGTCACGTCGATGCTCTTTCCAAGCAGCTTCTTAGCTTCTCCTTTGTAGACATTCTGTACAATTATGGTAAAACAGGCAAATCATTCAAGTGAAACAGTGATGCTATCTACAGTTTATAAATGGAACTTCAGCACTGAGAGAGAATCTATTGCTCAAAGCAAACCAGATTGCATGGATAAAACTATGTGTTAGTGCATGTTTGAAATGTATTGTAACAGTTATTGTTTTTTTTCATTTGTGTTCCAAACAAACAAACAAAGCAAGTTTTGTTTCTATCTCTTGTGCTGTTTTGTTAGACTTGGCCCCTTGAAAAACAACTTGTCAAAAATGATTGGGGCTAGACATTTACTCCAGGCAAGTGCAGATACTTTCAATCTACTTTTATCATGTCTTGTCTCGATTCTTTTATTTATGTAGGCCAATATACATCGAGCTGCTCCATGCAAAAGAGACTGTATCATCCCAGACACAAACTTTTAAAGTATCATTGTGTCTAGATCTCCCATGCATTCTGACCACCGTACAGTGTAAACTTTTACTTTTAATTATCATGTGGTTAGAATAGAATACTGTACACACTAGTCTTACTTTATAATACTGTAATTTGCCATACATTGTACCCGTTACAACTGTTGTACAATAAAGTTTGAATTTCAACAAAGGCCTTAATATGCTACAAATAGAATAGTGTAGACATTCGACAATACTGTATAACGTTAGAACTGTTTAGCAACTTGCCCTACATGTACATCATACCTGTTACAATTGTTGTGCACTAAAGTTTGATTTTTAACGAAGAAATGCTGTTAGACTAGCCTGTCAGTGAATGAATCAAGCTTGTCTTTCAGACGAGACAAAAAATGGGGGTCCCGTGTTCGAGGAGCTCGAGGTGCCTCGAGTGCGTTACAACAGCCTCATTACTCACATGGGTACCTACAGGCTGAAATAATACAACCTGGTGAATTATAGTAGCCACCCGTAACCGGTCAGCCCCTACGCAAGTAGCTATATAGGGGCCATAAAAGTCCCAGACAGCAGGAGTTTGCGTTATACAGACTACTGTTAGACAGCGCAAAAAGGAAAATGTTGAACGTACCTCGCTGTTCTGTGCAGTCACCCTCTTCATCCTCTGGTACAGCGGCATGTCAGGGGTCATCATGTAATACTTGCCTCTCAGCACCTTGTTGTAATGTTCCTTGTACTTCAGCTGTTTCGAAACGAAGAAAGTGAAAAGTTAGAGTGATCTCAAACCACTGAAGAGCTAACTTTCCACTAGTCGTGACAGAGAAGACAGACAGTATGTACAGTATATACAGGTTCATTGCAATGGACATTCCACAAGTACAATGAACAGTGGACCACAGCATAACCCCCCCCCCCTTAAGAAATTGCAACCCTTTCTGGTAACGTGCATCTTGGATGAGCAACCACAGCCATTATTCTAACTTCCAACCTCTAGGTCTACAGGAAGGGTAACTGACCACTGGACTACGCACAAAGAAATATCATAAAGTAAAACCTGTAATTAGCTACTAATTTTTGTGTGAACATGCCGATTTGGACTTTTAATGTGAATGAATTAAACATGAAATAAAAACGTCTAAAATTTGATCAAAGCAAAAAATTGATAATCATGAGACTGAGACTTACATCACTCTGAACATCATTGATGTTTTGGAGGCGTTCAAACTCAGGGATGTCAGGGAAGAGGTGGAAGTCCCCACGAGTATCAAGAGCCTTCTGTCTGTAGTCAGTCTGAAAACAAAGTCACATTTCATTATACAATACACACCTGCTCTACTTCAAACTAATAAACAAACAAACGGGAATTGAATATTTTCTAGGGGTGTTTGAACCACATTACCACGCTATTACAAGGACCATGTAACTCAAAATTACTATCAGACAGCACAATTGAAGACTGGCCACATGTGACCTAGTAGCATCCCTGGTCAATCAAAATTGTATGCCTGTCAGATAAACTCCTCCCCAGGGTAAGGAGGTGCATGGTCAGGGCATGGGGGTGCAGCGCCCCTGTTCCCCTGTTTAGATTAACCCCTGTTAAACACTCACATCGCTGTAGAGATCCTGGAGTCTCCAGAAGCGCTCCATCTCTGGAGTGAGAGGGAACTGGGAGCAACACTTCTCGTTGATCTCCTTGGCCTCCTCCTTGTAGATGGTGTCGCTGACAATCTCCTTGAGGCTCTTGAGACGGTTGGACTCGGGCGTGTCGTGGGGAGTGAAGCGTTTCCCTCTGTACCTGTTCCTGACGGTGCCTGCGTCATGCTTTTCGTACGGCAGCTGTTGTACAAGCGGAAATGGAAGGGCGATCAGTACATGTACGTGGTATTGGTACGTCATGTGAAACTCAGTCACTCATACTACAATTCAGTGCTCAAGCACAAAATCTGACAATTAAGGTGTACATACTGTGTAGATTAATTTCATTCTTTTACATACCCATGCATGTAGTAATATTTAGAGAATATTCATCTTTGATTTGTCCTGTCTCTTTGACTCTCACAAAAGGTACTGATAAAGACTTTAATTTTTGTTTGTGCCTTTATTTAATCTCAGTCCATAATTGGCTGATTTCAGTAGAATTCAAGGTCATAGGGTTATAAAATGTAATGTACCTTAACTGCTCCACAGTATTACAACATTGTTTCAGTTAACTGTGTTTCAGAGATGTACAGGAGATGTAAAAGATGTGAAGACTTACGTAGCCCTGGATTTCTTCCATGTGCTTGGCATGTTTGACAGCTACAGTGTCGGCAATGGGGATGTACTTTTCTGTATTCTTGTCCTTTTGGTACTTGATCTATGGGGGGAAAATTTGTTGCACCAAATGCAAGGTGAATATCAAAGCATCATAGGTACATGTAACTTGGCAATGCATGTTTTGTTCCAAGACAACAATGAAGATATAAAGACTGACGGCAACTGCTGAGTGTTACTACAAAAAGTGGCAACTTCAAAGTAGTTAAAAATGGTTAGGGTTAAAGCAAAAATTTAAGAGAAATACACAGAAGAGGGTCACACTTCAAACCTGTCACATGGTTGTGTCACCTGTCTTTTTACAAAGTTGGCACATAACATTGTCTGTTTTTGGTATCAAACTTGTCGCAAAATGTTGCTGTCAATTTGAAAAAGTTATAGAATTTGTCTCGCTGCAGCGGGCGGTGCATTACGAATAACGCAAAATGCTAGGCACTCGTTATGCATTATGGTAATGTTGCTGTCATTTTTGTTTGAATCAGTTTTGCAAGGTAGTGCAAAGGTAAAAGGGGGCTGTATGGAGTAGTGCAATACGACTGACGCAAAATTCTTGGTGCTCACTATGCATTGCAGTAAATTTTTAAATTGCGCTAACACAAGACATATATACTTTCCACTTAACGGTGTTGAATTGCCATAGTCAGATCATGAATTCCATAGAATCAAAATGATTGATTACTCTTAACAGCAAACAGGCATGCAGGGCTGGCGCATTGCATGTATAAGGTACATGTACAGTATCTGTCACACAATAAAAGAAAACTTGGTCGCTGAAGCTTGCATATCAGCGCAGTCAGCAAAATGTCTGTAGTCATGGGGCTGAGTCTTTATTCAAAGCTGACAAATCGCGCAGAATTTATAAAAACTTTGTCCTTATAAAAACCTAATAGTATATTGAAGCAGAAAATGAGGCAGACAATGGGAACAATATTGCAAAAGGAATAAAATCATAATTTCCCCAAAATGCCTAAAATCTACCATCTTCTGCATGTCATTATCCTAAACAATTCTTACTTCAATTATATGTATGAATTAAAAAAATCTTGAACCTTCTACACAGTGGCATAACTAAATACACTTCATAGTCTTAATCATAGCACATGTATATCTTACTTATCATACCAGGGACAAAGGCACACATATATAGTATGTAAAGCAGCAAACCTAAAAAAACAACTTAAAACTGTTTGATAACAAATTAAATATTTTTGCATGGCATCACCATATGCAAATATTAACATCATATTAAACTTAGTAAATCAAATGCATTCACTACAGATATCTGAACTACAGGGTAATCAATTAGGCAAAATTAAGCAGCAAAATTGTGATTAATCTTAGGTACAGCCATTTACAACTACCAATACTTGTTGGCTCTTACAGCAAAGAAAATATGTACACATCTAGCATGTTACAAAATATAATGTATATACAGTAGATAGTAATAGCAGCTGAATGTTACAGATTATCAAACACTACATGTAGCATAGGACATAACTTTGAAAGGTAAAATGTAAGCCTTTATACAATATGGAAGCAGCAGAAAGCAAGGGTGGGCAAAGGGCAAACAAGTACTGTCTACAATAACTTACTATACCATAACAAATGGATAAGGATGGAGTTCATATTTCTTCACAAGAGAGTAGGCGATTCTCTGTTTAGACAGCTCTATGCATGTGTGCGTGGACAGATACAGTAACAATACTCTTTTTCCTTGCAGCAATACCTCACTGGCGATGTCTCCTGCCTTCTTGACCCTCTTCAGATCTGGTGTGTCTATTGGGGCCTTGAAGTTGTCTCGGTTTTCTGGGAACTTGTTGTACTTGTGCTAGAAGGACGGAAAAAAAGAGTGGACAGTTATGAGCATACTAGATTACAAAACTAAGGAAGATGTATTTGGTAGTCTGTAATACATTTGACAGTTTCCAAAATCAAAAGAGAACATTGACAATACTGTTTGATCATGCATTCACATAGGCCAAATCTAGCACAAGCATTTGTTCATTTCAACATAGTATTACAATTTGAAATTTCTCTGTGTTATTTTTTAAATCTAAATGTACAGAACTGAACAGTATAATAATAACTCCAAAGAAGATCTACATGTAATATCTAGATTGAATACTTCTATTTGCAGGTTTTGACAGGACAATCTTGATCATCTTTTTTAAATGTTATACAAGCTTAAGGATACATTCTTATGTTTAACACAGTCAAGTAAACTCAATTAACACAACCAAATTTCATTGGACTACAATTGACAGGGCTTACAGGGCTCTGGTTTTCTGTGTTCTCCTTCTGCATTTGGTACAGCGGACTCTCGTGCACATTCTTGTAGTTCTTCTCCCTCATCTCAGTCAGTGCCTGTCTGCTATAGTGGTCCTAAAACAAACAAAAAACACTCACTTAGTTCTTACTCATACTTGATTTATATTTCTATGTCTCTTCTATACAATACATGTATTTCAGGAGCTGATGAATACCTTGTATGATATGAGATATGTTTCCGAAAGAATGTCAATCCAAACAACTTTAAGTGTGTGATGATCATGGCCATATCAGGTATGGTGTCTAACACTAACCAAGGCACACTGTAATTTACAGGGCAAAATTACATTGTATGTAACAATTCTAAACAGCTGCTGTTACAACATAAAGTCAATCTCGGTGTCTGGTATGATGTTAGACAATTAAGCAGAGCTATTGCACTCTTAGGACTTTCTGCTATCCAAACATTCAATATATTGGCAACAATGACTCTAATATTATAATCCAACCTACCGGGCTGGCATCCAGAGCAGCTTGTACCAGAGTCTTGTACAATGGAGTGTCTGTTACCTTGAAGTACCCTTTGCCTCGTGCCTTCTCATACGCCTCCTTATACACAAGCTGCAAGAAAGAAATACATGTAATTTGTATGTAAGAACAACTCAAAGCCATAAGAAGTAGCATCTTACATGGTATCATACATGTACGTGGTAGTGTTGGTATCATACATGTATATGGCATCTTCTATAACACCATAGATTGTGTAGAAGCAAAAAACAACAACATGTTTTCGAATGTTGTAGCAAGTATTGCTAAGTTTTTGCTTTATCCCCTTTCATGCATGATTAAATGATTACATTTACTTCATAAACAAATTGTAGAAAGTCCTGTACAGCCTGTTTTCCTCTTTCTAGATGTGACAACTGAAATGAATGTAACATTTGATTAAGAATGATTGTGTTTAAGCAAATACAAGAAGGAAAGGACTTACATCACTCTGCATCTTGTCAGCGTCCACAACCCTCTTCACTTCAGGGCAGTCAGGGAAGAGGTGATACTGACGGGCTTCATTGTACAGCTTATTGTACAGCGCCTGCAAAAGAGGGGAGGAATAAGGTAAGTATTGGAAACATCATAAAAAACGTCAAATAATATTACACGTCTACTCTGAGATTTTTTTGCATCTACACCCTAAACTTGGGCATTAAATGTGGATATGAAACGTCTATTTTATGATGTTTTTCAAAGGTGTACAATGCATTTATTCTATTCATAATTGTCATCATCATCATTCCTCCTCTTAACAAGTATTCACAAAATCTAATCTCCAATACCGTTTGCCATTCAAGTATTACAAGATGAACACAAAGCCTTAAAATGAATAATACCTTACAATGAGGTTACCTTATAATGAATAAAGGAAGAGAAAGTAAGGTAAACGTAAGGTTAACCAGCACTTTTGAAGTTCATATTCAAACCATGTACACAGTAACTAAATCTTTGTGTGAGGACTAGGCACCGTCATACTGACATTGGGTTTGTCTTTGCGACATCCACAAAAATATCACATTTCAACATTTCTTCCCTGTCAATGACTGAATAACAAAGCTCTTTATTCACAACCGGAATGTTACAAAAGCCGATATTTCAGTGACTGACTGTCTGTCCCTTTCTTCAAAGCAATGACAGAAAGTCACCAAAACATTGGCTGTTGTAAATTTCTGGTTGTGAATAAAGAACTTTGTTATTCATTAAACATTTCTTGTTAAAAATTCAAAATTTACGACAGCAGGTTTTTACCTTGTCATACAGTTCTTTCAGCTTATCAAGCCTCTCCATCTCAACAGTATAGGGGAACTGGCTGCAGCACTTCTCCACAATCTCCTTGGCCTCCTCCTTGTAGACGGTATCGCTCGCCAGCTCTCGGAGGCTCTTAAACCGCCTGGACTCCGGCGTGTCCACCGGGGTGAAGCGCTGGCCTCGGTAAACGGACCTTAGGGTACCCGCGTCGCGATTGCTGTACGGCAGCTGTGTTTTCCAGATGAAATGGACATTGCAGTAACCACAGTTCAGCAATAGTGTGGGGAAAGGGGCGCAAGTTCAGCAATGTTGCAGGGAGAGGGAAACGCAAAGCAAAACGGAGGTAGGCTGATATGTAACCACAAGCCGCAAGCGTAACCACAGAGGATACGAGGGTTGACATGTCGCAAGCGTAACCACAGAGGATACGAGGGATAAGGATTTGTTTGGATTCTATGGGAAGATGGCTTAACAACATTTTACTGCTGTGGGGCAGCAAAATACAATGTATGCATGGGTGCCACATAAACCTTTGGAAGCCAAACAACACAGAGGTACATTGTAGGATCTTTTTAACTGATACAGGGGGGAAGGGTTTGTTGGGAACAAATGCCTCAATGGAAAGACTTAACAGCTGTGAAGCAACAAAAATGTGGATTCAACAGACTTTGGGAAGCCGGATAACACAAATATAGGATTCTATTTTGCTGATATGTCGAAAACATATGGGAGGTAGGGTTTTGCACAAATAACTCTATGGGAAGAAGGTTTAACATCATTTTACAGATGTGGTGCAGAAAAAATGTGGGTACAACACAAAACTATGGGAAACTGGACAACACAAAGATAGAATTTTTTGCTGACATGTTGAGAGCATAATGGAATAAGGGTTTTGCATGGCTGTATATATTAGGTAGAGCATAATATCATTTAAAAGCTGTGGGGCAGCAAATATGTGGATACGACAAAACTTTGGGAGCACAGACGTAGGATTTTTTGCAAATAAGACGCAAGCATAACCGCGCAGGATACAGGGAGGAAGGTTTTGCAAAAATAATTCTATGGGAAGAAAACTAAGCATCAATTTATAGCAGTGGGGTTGCGCAAATATGAGTATAACACAATTCAAAGCGTATACCTTTGGAAGAAGGGAGAGAAGGGAGTATTTTAACTTCAAGTGTACAAGAAGAGGGCTCTGAAAATTTGTGGGATTTGCACAAGAAGCAACACCATACAAGGGTAACAGGAAACAATGCAACAAGTGCCATTATAACACTAAGCCTTGTTCAAATAATTGGAAAGAAACAAACAAGAGGATGAAGCACTTTTTATAGGAGATAAAAAAGGGTGGGCTGAGAAAGTAACACATCCTACATAACATTGAAGACATGTATAGTAACTGAAGTATGCATAGGACTGAAAAAACATGAAGCAACTTCCATTGAAATGTTGCGGCAAATTGCAGTGAGGTGCAAATAAAGGAGAAAAGCAAAGGGACAGATTGTTTACGGACTACTGGGGAATAGAACTCTAGAAAAACTTTGAAGCTGAGAGTTTTCTTCTCACTTCCACAACATGTAAAAAGTGCAGAACAGCCAAAATCAGCACCAAGGACAGTAACAATGTACAGAAAGATTGGAAACAGAAATTACACTTCTAAAATCAATTTTTGCATGCATTCAGAGTAAAGTTTTAACAGTTACGTTGTAGGAGTGAGAAGATGGTATAACAGAAGAAAAACTCTGCTATAGGTGAGAGACAAAGCTTACATATAGGATACTTTAGCAAGCAGCAATCTTAAATTTGCCACTAGGTTCCAAGCTTACAGCGTCTATTGGGTATTTATTTGCATGGGTGTGCATTCGCAAAAAAAGCCTTTGGATGATTCGCGCAACAAAAGCGAGAGACACTCTTGCTATGACAGGAATACATACATCGCTGTGCAGTTTGCCAGTTTCCTTCGCATGGATATTGGCAGGCGTGTCGGCCACAGTTTCGTACGAGTCGCATTTCTGCTTGTACGATCGCTGCGGGGATAAAGGTAGAATGTGATACCTTCTGACTCAAGCAATGCAGGTAAAATAGTACATGTACCACTCGATCAATGTTATGTGCCAACTTTGCGATCAAACAGTTACAGACACAGATTAAAACGTGTGATCTTTAAGATAAGTTCAAATTTTCCAACCATAACAGTTGCTTCTGAATCAGTACTAAACAACTGTTATGAACTATTGTGCAGATTTTACAATCATATTTCACACCATGCATTATCAATCTATCAATATTGTGACAACAGTGACAACGATGTGACAACTTTGTTTGCAATGATATTACTGCTGCTGAGGAAAATAACAATAAAGTTACTGTGTTCAATGAAATACAATGTTACAAAGTATTATTAAAGTATAAGAAGTATAATCTACAAAGATAATTCTGCCTGAAAGCTAACTACAAAAGAAAGGCAAAAAGAGGTAATGTTAGGATTAGGCAAACAAAATGAGGCAGTACCTCACTAGCCAGAATGCCTCCCTTCTTGGCTCTCTTAATGTCAGGAGTGTCTGAAGTTATGTTGTAGTTGGTCTTCCCCTTTTCATACTGGTCCCTGTACCTGGTCTGTAAAAG
Organism: Branchiostoma lanceolatum; assembly: GCF_035083965.1. NCBI lineage: Eukaryota > Metazoa > Chordata > Leptocardii > Amphioxiformes > Branchiostomatidae > Branchiostoma > Branchiostoma lanceolatum. The sequence goes on along the minus strand of NC_089733.1, from coordinate 12,256,277 downwards.
GAAAAACATTTCAGTTAAAGCTATTACCTTGTGTCTGTAATTGTAAACTTTCCTTATAATCTGTATACTGCAAAAAGTTAAATTTTCTTAAATGTAGTGCAGCACTTCCCTCTTATTCCACAACTTTAAATAAATAGAATGACTTGTGCATAATGATTATAGAAAATGAATAGCAACAGTATCCACATTCTTACATTACCACAGAAATATGATAAACCCTGGCACTTGATGCCATAAAGTAACTTGATTTTGATATCATAGGAGTTGAGCTTAAATCTCTATTTCCTTAGCCCTTGAGCCACAAAGCTGTGCAAGCACAGATGATACTACAGCAGGATGCTAGTCCGCATTAGTGGTGTGTGTTTAACATTTTCCAATACAGAGAAAGCATGGAACCTTTGTATTGAACAGGTTATTTTGATACCATAATCAATGTAAATGATAAGAAATGTAAACATACCATGCTGGCCATGTCAGTGTCATCTTTAAGAGTCCTGTACAGTGGAGACTCATGGAAGTTCTTGTAACTCCTCTTCTGCATCTCATCATGAGCGTCCTTCTTGTACACAGCCTGCAAAGGATGACCAGAAAAATGTTACAAATATCAAGATCAGAGGCCAAAATCAATGAGAACACATTAAATGAAAAATGCAACATACCCTATCTTTGTATAACATCCTTTAACATGTTTCCAGAAAAATAAAGTTAGACAAGCATATTAATATATAAATCACAATCTTGATTTTATGAACTTTATGCTTTTACTACTGTTAGACTTACACATGTATGCAATTCAATAAGCATAGTACATATTAGCTTTCACTTGATTCTGGTTGTATATGGTTGATCATGACTTGCTTGCTTACATTGCCAGTGCTATTCTGCATCTAAAATTTTAGTTCGTATTGCCCAGCTACATTATATAGTTTAATGGGCCCAATTAGCTCCCTTTGGACTTAGGTTACAACTATGAAGGGACCAAGCTTGTTCTTCAAGATTAATAGTTAACTTAAGAAATATACATCTGTAAAAGCAAATCTTTAAGACATACGTCTGTGATCTTGGCTGCCTCCACCTGGCTGCGGTAGACAGGAGTGATGTGCTGGGGGAAGTTACCCTTGCCCTTTATCTGAGACTCGTAGATCTCCTTGTACTTCAGCTGTTGCACAAGGAAAGAAATGTGAAGATCTCAAGAGAGGTCCACCTGATGTCCAAGGATGTTTATTGCTAGTTTAACACTGTTGCTTTCTTTAGGACTAGAAAGTCAAACAGACCTTTTGATTTCCAAATATGATTGACTGGCCTGGAAAAAAACATATGATATGGTCGACTGTTCCATACAGTAATGATGACGATAACTATATTGTTATGTGTTGTATCATACATGTTGAACCTCACCATCTGTCAATAAATAATAAGGTTGTCAACACTGCTGACAATTTTGTTACTCATGTCTGTAGCCGCTATGCATCAGTTCCTGATGCTCGCGAATGATTGATTGATTGTTGCTATGTTTTCCTCTTTTAAAAGGCTGCAGAGACAATGGAAAATGACATGCAAGCAAAGTATGATAGCAATCACAATATGATTAACAAATAGCCCTTACATCGCTGTACAGCTGGGCCATCGCCAGGGTACGCTTGATGTCCGGCGCATCGGCATAAACATGGTAGTTGTTTCGCTCTTCCTCGAAGTTCTTCTTGTAACGTTTCTGTAAAGACAAGGCAAGTTTGAACATCAAAACACTTAGATATTTGACAAACATTGCATTATACATTTTTTTCCAGAAAACAACAGGTTTATACGTGTTAACTTTATATAATGCTTTAGCCTTTGCACACTTTGAGAGCCCATGGTGAGAATAGTGACAGTATGTAATATACTACTAACAGTGACACCATAGGGCACCAATACATGTACTAGTAGTAAGGACCACCTGGTCATTGTGACCATTTTTCCCTAGGCATTGTGACCACACAATGGTCCTCACCATTATTTTCTCCCATTTACCCGAGCTTTAAGAATCCTGTCTATAGTGGTCATCTATCTACTGTGACTATTTTCTTCAAGTCCCTACCTACGTACAATGAACAGTGGACCACAGCTTTACATCCAGTCCTAAGGACAGCAACCCTTTCCAGTAACATGCATGCCAGGTGTGACAACAGCCGGGATTCAAACTCCCAACCTCTTGGTCCAGAGGCAGGGTTGCTTACCATTGGACTACGCACGTAACTGTAGAGATGTACAGCAACTATATGGTTATATGATAGATATCTTACCTGGTCCATGAGTTCCATCAGTTTTTCAAATCTCTCCATGTCCACAGTGAAGGGATACTGTGTGCAGCACTTCTCCACAATCTCCTTGGCCTCCTCCTTGTAGATGTTGTCGCTGGTGATCTCACGCAGGGACCTGATCTTCCTCATCTCGGGGGTGTCAGTGTCCAGGATGCCACGACCCTTTACTTTCTGCTTATAGTGGAGCTAAAAAACAAACAAACAAACAAACAAACAACAATCAATGCAGATCTTATGAATATGTATCTACAATATCGATGTACATCATATTCTAAAGGTGAACTGTTGATTGTATTGAGAAACTGGACAATGATCATAGATCCATCGATTTTGTGACAAACAACGCTTTTTTATCCAGAATAATCATTGCAAAAAAGACAGTCACTGCATACACCTTACATTCTGCTTGTAGCTTAGATTAAAAACACACAATCATACATGGTTTATGAAATCCAAATGTAAACTGTTTTGTAGATTCTTTTAATCATAATCAATTTTGTCTAAAAGGATGACAAGGTTTCTACTAAAACTATTAAGGCCTGCAGATTTTAAAGACAAATGTTCAACTGACTTCTTGTCGTCTTTTATGCAAAATTAATGTATAATGATCCTGGTAACTTTTTAATTGATGGTTTGGTTTCACGGTGTAGGTTGAAGCATTCTGCAAATAACATTTCTACAGTATAGACACATGTAGCATCAACAGTTTTTTAACAGAATAAACCAGGTAAAAACCATTGACTTACATCTCCAACCAACTTGCCCGACTCCTTTGCCAGGATGTTGGCGGGCGTGTCTGCAACAGTCTCATATTTCTCCTGTTTCTGCTTGTAAGTTCTCTGTAAAGGATGAATGAACAAGGGTGCTTAACAAACAGGAAAACTATCATTTGTTACTGTAGGAATGGACTATCATCTTAGCATTTAGCAATGCTTAATTTGACACTACAATTAAGAGTAAGATTATTCAACCTTCTCCCTGCTGTCAAACCCTGTAACCGATAGGGAATTGGGTACCAAACGGCTACTTCAGTGTGCTAAAGTTTAAGCATGTCTCTAAGCAAAAAAAGAAAAATAGAGGGAGATATTACGACAGATATTTGTTTTACATAAAGCTTACTGCTACTGCTATTTCATCAAGGCACATTTAATATAAATGCTTACAAACCTAGTAAAGCTGACAATAAAGTGATATGCCTGTAATACTGTAGCACAGCAAGTAAAATACTATAATATTAAAGCTGTATTGGATTCTATAGTAACAAAATACTACAAAGAAGTAGACAAAAAAAGTCATGTAAAAGGACGATGAGTGTGACTTTTTCACAGAAATCTACCACAAGAAGACAAATGTAATTCAGTGAGTACTAACCGGAGAGGCCAGGACGCCAGCCTTCTTGACCCTCTGGATGTCCGGAGTATCTGCCACAACCTTGTAGTCCACCTTCCTCTTCTCCCAGTCACTGACATAGTTGGACTGTTCACATAAACAGGACACAAAAATGTTTGAAACGTGAAGGAAAAGTCACGGTCAAAATGTTATCTACTTCTAGGTATGCTATATATGTCTCATTTATCATATCATTTTGGTGTTTTATAAGCCTACATGGGCTTGGCGCATAGAGTGTTAGACACGTATAAAATTTCATTCATCCTAGGTGAAACAATCTACGTTACTGCTCAACTCTTCATCTGAAAATGTTGCCATAAACAATGATTTCGAAACTGACAAGCTATAAGGACGCCGAGTGTGCTAGTCAAACAAATTCAAAGCATTATATAAGCAAAATAATTGTACATCTGGTCATACATCATATCATACATCATATCATACATCATATCATCAATGTAAAATTCATATTGCATAACACTGAATTTCTGGAGTCTGTCAGTATATCTTTATGAAACATACTCTGTGGATGTCTGTTAATTGATAATTTCTACAAAATAGAAGCTATGAAAGTGTGTGTACCATGCTGGCCATGTCGGTATCATCCTTCAGTGTCCTGTAGAGCGGAGACTCATGGAAGTTCTTGTAGCTCTTCTCCTGCATTTTCTCTCGAGCATCCCTCGTGTACACAGCCTGAAGTAGCAAGAAAACATGTTCAAATTTCAAAATGTCCCACAAGTTGTGAATCAGGGAAGGCACCAGACTATTCTTACAACAGCAGTGACCCAACACCTCCTGCATTCTAGTGGCCTGACCACTATAGCCAACTCTGTACTGTCAAATGCTAACCCAACAACCCTCTACCAACAGTCCTCTTTCCAGCAACCCTCAATGCTATAGGGTCTGAAAGGCTAAGTATAGCATATCCATATTAAATAGTAATGCTACCATCGTAGTTACTAGACAAGCACATGCACACTTCCAAGATTGTCTTGATAGAAAAGCCAAATTTGAAATAACTATTATAGCAGAAAATTGGAAAAAGTTCATGCAATTTCAACTAGTTTCTTGGAACAGACACAGACATCTTAGTTACTAAACAACCACATGTACACTTGAAATATTACACAGAAATAAAGGATGATCAGACTCTCTTAACTGAGACTACAACAGTTACTACAAAATTGATTATGACAGAAAAGACGTATAAACAGCTTACATCAGTAAGCCCAGCAGCCTCCTTCTGTGAAGCGTACACTGGGGTGATGTGCTGCGGGAAGTTTCCACGGCCCTTTGTCTCTTTCTCGTACTTCTCACGGTACTTTATCTGAGGAAAGATTCAGCATAACGTCAATCATTGCTCACTACAACACACAGTATTCAGATGATACAGTATCAGGGCTGTCTCAAGGACCTGCCCCTTTGTCCTGGGACAGAAATCTGCTTGTTAGGACAGACAAAAATTTCACCCCATCTGCCCAAAAAATCTGAACTTTATGACATAGAATTGAGGAAAATGTTCTTCCGTAAACTTAAAGTGCTAGACTTAACAACAAAAATCAAACATGGGCTCTGAATCAATGAGTGGAATGGAAAAAAGTGTTTAAGCTGGAGACAACCCTGTACAGTATAGACAATTTTGTCATGAAAATAAGGCAACCAAAAGAACTTGCGGCTGAGACGAAACAAAAAATCAAAGTGCAAAGTTATCATGGATATGTTTAAACTTGTGCGTTAAGATACTAGCAGTGCCATGGCACTAGGTTGTTCTATCATCTTATTAGAAATTATATATATTTTTTTATATATACACTGTATATTTTTGTTAAGGTGTATTAGAGAAAATATATACATAAGGTGCATTAGATAAAATATATACTTATGACTTTTTGCAATACCAGCGAAAGATATAATACACAAGGCAGATTCTGCTTACATTAATTTTCTAGACACCCAGTTATGTGCATATGTTAGATACAGATACCACGAGAAGTCTATAAAATGCTAAAAGTCTACATACGTCACTCTGCAAGGTGTCAGCATCGATGACACGTTTGACTTCAGGTGTGTCGGGGTACACATGGTATTTCTGACGTTCCTCTTCATAATCTTTCTTGTACATCTTCTGCAAGTAAAATGAACAATTTTACCAAAATGAAGAATTTTACAGGTGACTACTTTATTGATTCAAGAAAAGTACCAGAAAAGTACAAGGACTACAAAAACTACAACCATAAGGCCACGCCAATTTACTTCCTTGGTTTTCAGACATTCTGTAGCAAAAATATAGCAAGCGGTCAAGATGAAAATGGGACTGGAGGAAAACTTGAATCTCGCTACATTCCAGTCAGTGAGACTGTGTGTACTTCAGTACAGGCTTCCCCCTCAAACTCTGTTTTCACATTTATCTTGCAGTTGAGCATTATTTTTATGTTTAGCCATACCTAGTATGGCTAAACATATTGTTTTTACTCATGTTTCTTCTTCTTCTCCTCCTGTCAAATCTTCAAATGGATTCATCTCTGTCATTTTTTGACCAAATGACCTGAAATTTGGTACAGAGGTAATGTAGGCAAAAACCAATGTGCGTTTTTTTCCTTTTTTTAATATTGACCTTGAAAGTGATTTTATTGAGGTTTTTAGGCTATTTTTAGCATATCTTGGCCTCCTGCGCCCTGGTATTTCAACCGAATGACCTGAAATTTGCTGTATATGTGGCTTGAACAAATATTTAAAGGACTACATTCCCATTTTTGGCATACATATATTCAAAACGATTTATTTTGGGCTTTCTTGACAATATTTGCCACTTCTGTCACTTTCAATACTACATATGACCTAAAGGTCATTGACCCCAAGTGCCTTGCACCTGGCCTTGCATGCCTGTGAGCCTTGCGACCACCTGATTGGTCAATTGGGTTAATCTAATTATCTTGCATTCCTGGCGCAAGTGTGCTAGTATTCATGCCAAATATGGTATGGGAATTCCTAGGACATGTGATTACATGGCTTTGTTCACTCTTTTTTTAACAAAGATACACATCTCCAGTTCCTATGTATTAAACCAAAATGATGTGAAATCTGGTATGTGTCTGCCTTGGTCATGTACACAGGCCCTCATTCAAATGTTTGGCATACAGCCTTTCAAAACGATTTTTTAAACAAAGAATTTTTTCGTTTCGTTATTTTCAACCCAAAGTACATTCAAACAAAGGGGTGTCACATTTTTATATTTCACCCATACTAGTCAATTCCACGTCACCGAGAGGGTGTTTGTTGCCTTTTGTTGTAACATTTTCGAAACCTTTGCAACAACCTAACTGATATGAGTAAATGTTTAGAATATTTTCTACTGCGTTCCAGCATGTTAGAAACATTTAAATCGGCGGGTACAATATTGCTATAAGTTTCGAAACTATCACAATATAGATTCATCTTTTGTTCGTACAGTTTCGAACATTGGTTAAATGAGCCATACGAAAGCAATCTACACGTCCCTGCTAAGTAGCTGATAGCACCTAATGATAGACCAATAAAGACGCCCCACCGCGAGAAGCCTGGCAGGCGATCGTAGGTGTTTTGTTTACTTTCGCGGTATCAAAAATTTCCACGTGAAGAGCGCGGTTGGGTACTCCCAAAATCCTACTACGCCGGACAGAAAAGTTTCCATTAAATTTGTTAGAAATCTTGAATAGATCTAGTTTTCTATTGTTAAAAATCCGTTTCAAGGAAACACGACACACACCACGCTATCGGCACGGTACGGGGGTGTCGCCAGCCAAACAAATCCCCCGCCGCTCACGTTAACCCGCACCCGTTGTTTACGTTTGGAACTGAGGTGAGCTGAGAAACACAACGCTCGTTCAAACCTTACTACTAGTACCGTTGACTGTCACGCCCTTCGAAGCGGTAAAACTACAGTCCGAAGATTTCTGTGTGTCCTTCAACAACTACAGATAATCGAAGACTCGTCACTGCATGGCTAGCACAACAAAACAACGAGTGCGCTCAGCTTCTGTACATATCGCCTCGGCAAAGTTTGGCGACAAGCTGGAAGTTTGCTTACGAGGAGGAAAGACCGGACATAAACATTTAACGTGATTATCGGGAAAACACCATGTTCCGTTAGACTGAGTGGTTAAACTGCAGTTTAGGAAATTTTATAACAGAAAATAAGTTAAATCAATGATTTTGTGAATGTCTATTTTAGCATTAGTTATTCCAGATATTTTCAAACTCCAAATTCTTCAACACAACATGGGAGATCGTTTCTCCTCAGACTGGCGCGACACTCCTGTCAAAATTGATTGATGATCTCTCTCTGCCGCCGACTTCATACATTCATATAATGTAGCGAAGTGTTGCACAAGGAACTCTCACGCTGAGGGGTACATGAAATAATGCTTACAAAATAGACCTCTATGAATCGGGCTACATTCAGCAATGGTAGACGGATTCGGGGCATGCCGCGCAAAACACACGGTCTCACTGGGGACAGGCGTTTTGGTCCCGCACGTTGTCGCAGCGGTGCGTCGCCGCTACGCGATCGAAAGCACGCCGCTGTCTGTCTCGGACCAACACGCGTCTCCCGTGATGTGTAGCGTCCACCAGGCCTTCCTACATGTCCTACGTACGGGCGTATGGATCGTAGACTTCGGCAAAAAAGGAATGATTAGGCCAGTAGAGTCAGTCCCCGGTAAGGTCAATGATTCGCCCGTTTGCGCTAGCTTGTAACGTTTAATGAATGTACCCTCTGGTGGCCAAACTTCACTGACAAACTTTCTCCCTATTATCATCATGAGCTTGCGTTAGTCTGGTACTAGTGACTATTATGTGCCGGGAATGTTTATCAATCGCACGCCTTGGAAGGAAGTTCAACCATGATAAATGGTCGGCCGTTGCGAAAATTTGGAATCCCATGCTGTTGATTTTCGTGATTGAATCTGTAAGAAAATATATTTTCATGTCGTTCATGTTTTTGAGACGGACGCCGGGACGGGGTGAATTTTTTCTATCATAACATTTTCGTCCCGTTAGTAATGCAAATCGAATCGTGTTGCACACGAGGCAAAACACTAAAAACGTGGGTCTTGTGGAGTGTTTTGGAGCGGGAAAATGCCGGATATTAGCGGTGCCGAACAGTGTACATCGTCGCGCGCGGGTGACGCTCCGTCAAAACAAATCCGCTGGTGGTCTAGCGCGGCCACCGAAAATAGGCAGAAACACACAGGAGGACTTAGCACCTTCCTTTATGGGGGCAATTGTGAAAATCTTTTGTTACAAATTGTTCGAACATTGAAACATTTGGATAGATGGTTTGAAACTGTTCTAAATAAAGAGATTTTTGTGTAGTTACGTTCGAAATGTTTCCAACGTATGTGAAATAAGTTCAAACATGTTATAAGTTTTAATTCTAATTGTTTGAACACTTTAGAACTATTGTGACTTAGACATTCTTTTAATCAAAATAGTTCAAACATATTACAAATATTATATTAAAACCCTCTCGGTGACTTGGAATTGACTCAAATATGTTGTTTTTGGTCATTTCCTTCTTCTCCTGTCAAATCTTCATATGTATACTATGGAAAACTTCATTCTTCCCTGGGGTTCATCTTTTTTAATTCAATTTTGAACTGGGTTGATTATGCGCAAGAGTGTAATTTTCAGCGGATATTTTTCGACTGGTTGACATGGAAATGGCACGGAATATCCCATTCTTGCAAGGGGAGGATTCTTTAATTATTTCTTTCAATTTTGAGCTGGAATGATTATGAAAAAGTCCATTTGTTAGCAGAAGTGTATTTGTTAATCAATAAGTGGATATGGTTGTGGACTGGTCCATATTGCGTTGAGGTGCTACTGGAAGACTCAATTTTGGACTGGGGTGATTCATTTTTTTAGTGCAAGTATTTTAGAATGGTCCATTGTTATTTTGGGAGAGTCCATTTTTTGCATGGCGAGGAGTATGGCTAAACATGCTGTATTTGCTCGCAAATGTTGCCTTTCTAGTTTTAATCTGAGAACCATCAAATCAATTTGGTGTGGCCTAAATAAACAAAAGTGAATAAAGTATAGAAATTTCTTTTCTCCAAATGTGTGTAAATTGCTGTATGACTAGTTTTTTTGGGTGTTATGTTTGTATGGCTATTTTCTATAGGACTGGTGACCTATCTGAAATAAAGAAATTCATTCATTACAAAACTTATCATTCTGTAAATTCTCTCAGCAGTGATAAAGTTGTAAATCACACTTGCCTTGTCGTTGAGTTGCAAGATTTTTTCAAACCTATCCATCTCAACAGTGAAGGGATATTGGCTGCAGCACTTCTCCACAATCTCCTTGGCTTCCTCCTTGTAGAGGTTGTCGCTGGTGATTTCTTTAAGAGACTTGATCCTTCTCATGACTGGAGTGTCCGTCTCGGACAGGCTCTTGGCTGCCACCTTCTGGGGATACTTGAGCTGGGAAAGGAACAATTCAAACTCAGTCAACAAAGAACTGGAAAAAGTGCTTTTAGTCACTAATGAAATACATTGTATAATGGATGCTACCTGAAACATCTGACACTTTGAGAATTTATCCACTGTTACTTGATTTATTTTGTATGTACTTTTAACCTGACACGGTTAAAATGCTCGGACACGAGCCAACGCCGATGACTTTGTATGATGAAAAATGTGTTGAATCACATCAACAATCACAGAAACATCAACATTTCTACATACTAAATAAACAGGACATCAAGGAAACATGTTGACATAAACTATAAAGCAATGCACTACTTACAGTGTATATGCATACATTGTATGTTTTTTCTAATTTGTAGATAAACTTTAAAGTATTTCACAATCAACACCTAAAAATGCATGCATGACTGCTGTGTATTTAACAGAAAGGATCCGAATTGAATCTTTGTCTGGTCATCCGGAAAAGTTGATAAAAAATGATTTTGCAAACTAATTTCATGTGAAAACAACTTTGCGAGCATGATTTTTTTTCTACACCTCTGATTAACATACATGTACACATATGAAAGCTTCGACCTTTGCATATGACAGAAAAACAAGAGTGAAACAGTATAAGATACTTACATCACTGAAGCCAGCGATGGTCTTGGCATGTTCGTTCTGCACAGTATCAGCAATCGGGGTGTACCTGGCCTCAATATGCTTGTATTTCAGCTGTACATAACAGGAAGTTAAGGTAAATAATACATGAAAGTGCACACTTACATGTATGTTATGTATATCACTTACCATGACTCACTCCAGACATACAAGCGAAACATGACTACGGAAATAATTTACGTTACAAGATTTAAGTTACACAAAAAACATCTAGCAAAGCATACCTAACATATAGCATAACAATTTGGGGAAAGCTCTTTTGAACAAGACGTTGGGAATATCTGGTGAAACTTGATTTTTGCTACGATATCTATCAAGTAAAACGAGAAATGAAGATAACAGCATGCCCAGGACAAAGACCAGAAGTTCTCCTGCAGTAGCAAGGTCAGCCACCAGGAGGCCCAAAACTGACCTTGACCTTTGCGTCCAAAACATCTACCACCATACCAATCTTCATCGCAATCCATCCAGAGTTTCTTAAGATATTGCAGCAAACATGGACAAACACAAACAGACGAACAGGCCTAAATTTCATGGTGGTAAAAAGAGACAAAACTAAACGACTGTACGTACATCAGAGAAGCCAGCCACCATCTTGGCAGTCTGCAGGTCGACTCTGTCAGCAGGGCATGCGTACTTCACCTTCATCTGGTTATAGTCCTTGACGTATCTGGCCTGTAAATAAAAATGGAAAAGAACCAACCTTAGTACGCAAATTTTGGAAAATGGGGGAAACTAATACATCTTTTCTTTTCATATGGAAATGGTAATTGGTGGTGTCTTATGTTTATAATGGCCGTCAATTTTTTTTTACTTATCGGTTTTGTGGTCATCCATGTGTGCCAACTACTTTGTTTTCGTGCCATGTATTTATATTGTCTTCTTTTATCTAAAAAAAATAATAAAACAACTGTCAAGTGATAGTCAACATCAGTCACCTGATAAGAACCCCACAACTATACCGGAAATTGATTGAGAAAGAAATGGCAGTGCATCTGGAAAGAATCCACTAAGTGAACTGAAGTGAAATGGATGAATACAAACCCCTGAAGCCATCTCTGCTGACAGTTTGTTCTGCAGGTACAGGGGAGACTCATGGACATTCTTGTACTGTTTCTCCTGGGCTTCCTTCAGGGCTGTCTTGTAGAGGGCCTACAGGAAAAAAATATATATTCAAATAAAACTATTCTGTACAATTTCATTTTACATAAATTTTAACCTTCCCCGTTCTGAAGTAGCTTTTTGGCACCAAATTTGTACTTGTTACAGGGTTACACAGCAGGGAGAAGGTTAATCATTCAATCAAGACAGAGGTTCTGCTGGAACATTAAAAAAAAATATACATGACATTTAAATGGAAATGTATAATTCAATTTTCTATCCATTCAACCATCCAATTAATACAAGTCAAAGAAGGATTTTTATTCTATTCTATTAATTTTCAGTGTGGAACTGTTCATTGATGAAGTTTCTTTTTTGCAAGAACGATTTTTTTTACAAAGAATGCTTATCATTCATCTAGATTGCAATCTTCCTTTACCTGAAATGTCTTTAATAATAAAGTTTACATTACATTTTGTAACAATTTTCACAGCTTTTCTAAAATATATATACCTACAATGTTTTCAGCACCAAGAACAGCAACCATACACCTCTATTGGTTGGCATACAAGAGAGACGATACAGACAAACAAACGTAAGAGCATGTACTAACATCACTGGCTTGGGCTGCTGCCAAGAGAATTCTGCGATATTCTGGTGTGTCTGCCACAAGTTTGTAACCTTCATCCCTCTGTTTGTCAAGTCCCTTCTGGTAAATACGCTGAGGAAGAAGAGGACATTCTTTCATTAGTCGTAGACTGGTTTATTCCCACAAAAGGAATTAAAAGCTTGTTGGCCGCCCTATGGCTGAATTGTACAGTCTGGACAGTACATGAATTGTAAATACACATTATGCACCATTAGCATTGGTTCATTTCTCTAAAAGTTAACGTTTGTGAGATTGCATCTTGTCAAGACCATTATTTCTTTTCAAGCATAAGCTCAATCCTCCAGCTCTAGTTTCTGAAATCCATGTTAAAGGTTTACATTCACAAATAAAAAGCATTTTTTTTACACATGCTATGGTTTGCTCCTGTAAGCTACTTCATATGTGGAAACAACATGGTACGTCACTGTTGAGAAGACAATTAAAGGCCTAAATTCTGCCTTACATCACTTTGCATCTTAAAACTTGTACAAAGGACTTAATGCTGACTGAAACCTAACTCAAAGTTGCCAGAGGATCTAAGGTCTAAGAAACCTACCATTTTCTCAACTTAGATTCTCAAGACAACTAAGGTAAGAAGACTTACATCACTCTGCAACTTGGCAGCTTCGAGCACACGAAGAACCTCGGGGGAGTCTGGGACGACCTTGTAGAGCTGTTTGTCTTCGTCCCACTTTTCACGGTACTTTTTCTGATAACAGAAAATGTAATACATTAAAATAAGGTCAAACCTGACTCAAACAACCACACAAGGACTACAAGGGTCGTTGTAACTGTTGGCGAAAACAGCATAGTTTGCTAACTGGCCAGTAAATGTATATGTACATGGTAATGGACATACATACACCTCATTAAGTCATCGTCATCAGAAATGTAAATATATTTCAATCCATTGTAAGGAAGGAGCTTGTATATTCACTATGACATAAACCTGTTGACATTCAACACCATCTTGATGGTATTACTTGCAATGGTAGCATGCGCAGGTTGATACTTAATCATAATGTTCTATCATTAAGTCCAGGGATTTTATCGTCCTTAGAAAAAAGTTTGCCAGCTTAAAATAGATATCAATATGAGGTGCCACAGGGATCACTACTTGGCTCTCTTCTGTTTGGTTAACATCTTATTGCAAGTAACTTACAGCATCCTGCATCTCTGTAACTTTCTCCACCCTCTCAATCTCCACGGTGAAGGGATACTGGCTGCAGCACTTCTCCACAATCTCCTTGGCCTCTTCCTTGTAGTAGTTGTCACTGACGATCTCCAGGAGAGACTTCAGCCTCCTGGTCTCAGGAGTGTCAATCTCGGACGTGAAACGGCCTGGCTCTTGTTTGTAGATTTTCTGTTAATTTGATAAAAAGTATTTTAACACTCCATGATCTATGGTTGAGAAGAAAAAGATAAGCGAAAGAGTAATAAATTCCTCTTGCAAACATGGAACAGAAAAACAGAGCTCTTTATCTCGTTAACCAAACTTTTATTAACTTTGAATAATGCATTATTAAAGCATAATGTTATACTTACATCCTTCAATGGTGCAAGAGACTTGACACGGACGCCCTCAATATCGTCTGGGAACACTTTGGGTGATTCGAATTTCTGCTTGTAATGGCGCTACAAGAAACAAATAATAGATTTAGATAAAGGTTGAAATAAGTATATGTAGTTTGCCTTCTATTACAGGTTAGCCTGTGGTCACATCATACCAACAAGATCAAGTCATGTGAAGTGAAGTGAGAAAAGGAAACAAGAGTTAAAAACATTACATGTGATGATAACTTACGTCTGATCGAGCAATAGCTTCCTTGGCTGCGACCATGTCCACTCGGTCCACAGGTAACTGGTACTTGGCCTTGTTCTCCTCATAGTTCTTAACATACCTCGCCTTCAAGAAAACACAACATTGTTAAAATGTACAAAGCTTGTACATTCTTGAGATGGAACATATCTCAAAATACTCTGCTAGCATAGTGGATTCTACTTGTTTTTGCAACGTATTTTGTTTTTCAAGTTAAAAACTTAAAGACATCAATCCAGATTATTGGCAATACTTATTTACATGCAGTTTTCACAAATAAGAGTATGTCATACATTTAGCTAGCATATTTTGTGTAGATTGTTGTCAAGTAAATATGCTGCAAGAACAGTGCTAAAATCAGTCCACAAAATGAAATCTTCTTTATTGAATTTCTGAGTAACAACAGACACCTACCCCAGATGAGAGCTCGGCTGACAGTTTGTTCTGCAGGTACAGGGGAGACTCATGGACATTCTTGTACTGTGTCTCCTGTGCCTTCTTCAGTGCCGACTTGTAGAGGTACTGTAGGAACACAACAAACAAGATATACATTCAAATGGAAGTATACTGTGCAATTTCTTCCATCTTATCCACAAGTGTGGATTTGTTCATTGAAACCACTGCTTCATAAGAACTATCTTATTGCAAAGAAGGCTTCTAATTGGGTATAGGAGATTCTTACACAACCAGGTAATCTCACCTGCTAAGGCTTCTAATTGATGTGATTTGTTACCTTTATTTGTTATGAAATGTCTATCATGAAGTTTTCATTACATTTTGTATCTATTTCCACAGCTTTTTCTAAAATCTATATTATGTTTTCAGCACCAAGGAGAGCTATTATACTTGTTTTTTAACTGTCTTCCTTACATTTTGTAACAGTTTTCACTGCTTTTGTAATGTCAATATACCAGCAATGTTTTTAGCACCAAGGACAGCAATCATTCTAATGCATGCTAGAGAGAGGATACAAGCAGAAGACACAAAGGTTCTGTACTCACGTCACTGGCCAGGGCAGCTGCAAATGTAGCGCGGGTATACTCTGGTGTATCTGACACCATCTTGTAACCTTCATCCCTCTGTTTGGCAAGACCCTTCTGGTACAGACGCTGTGAAAGATGCAACATGTCCTTCTTTTAATACATGTTCTTCTCCAACATAAACATCTTAGCCTGAGAATAACATCTTTAGAAGTTTAAGCCTGAGATACTAGTAAGTTCTAATCTATCCTTTAGTCTAACTATTTGACTGCTTGGGCACCACAGAAGATCTGACAACCAGCTTTCTGCATCCTTCTCGGTTTTCTGTTCTTTTCAATGTTTCACTTACACTTAGTGTTTGCCTGTCCATTCTCTTATATTATCCTCCCATCTTTTCCGTTGCCTACCCCTCTTTCTAGTTAACAATTTCAAGGAACAAATAGTCTTCAATTCATCTCTACAAACTTGGTCTAGATGTTGCAAACGGGAATTATCTAAACAAGAAGTATTACCTTTCAGAAATCCTGTTAAAGACATGCATCCGAAAATACAAACGTCAAAACCTGATCATATTGTAAGTGACTCTTACACTCTAAAACCTAGTACTCTTTTCTATTGTTGAGTACTTTAGGGACCAGTGGAAACTTTGGAACACTTACATCACTCTGCATCCTGTTGGCTTCCAGCACACGCAAAACCTCGGGCGAGTCAGGGATGACCGAGTAGTTCTGTTTGTCTTCGTCCCACTTCTGGCGGTACTTTTTCTAAAAAGGGATGAATGTTACAATTGATAACAGTTATACTGCTACGTCATTTGAACAAAAACATATCTCTTAGTATGTCATCCATTGACATTGTAAATATATTTCCACCTGTGTCAGCTGGGAACGTAAATGGCAATGCATCACTGTGATACATGTAGAAAAGGAACCATGAGCAGTATGAATTTTGAACCTTGTTTTAATGCTATAAAACAGTCGTGGTGTCTAAGTGCACTAGTATCTAAGTATGCTTTAATATAAGTACATTGGTCTATCAACAACAAGAATCCCCATGTTGTTATGAAGGCATAGACTTTGGGCATAGTGAGAAGAAATTTCATCAAATCATAATCAATATCCATTTATTTATCAGACACCACAGTGCTATTTATGTTATTGCATATAACTTACAGCATCCTGCATCTCTGAGACCTTCTCCACCCTCTCAATCTCCACAGTGAAGGGGAACTGGCTGCAGCACTTCTCCACAATCTCCTTGGCCTCTTCCTTGTAGTAGTGGTCACTGACGATCTCAAGAAGAGACTTCAGCCGCCTTGTCTCAGGAGTGTCAATCTCAGAGGTGAAGCCGCCTGGCTCCTGCTTGTAGACTTTCTGTTGGTGTGGCAATTTCATGATGGAAGAAAAATTTACCTTTAGTTATACATTTGTATAATACATGTGTGTGTGGATGGGAAGATGAAAATTTTATGGGAAGGAAAGTTTTGTATTCAAAAGAGTTTGCAGCCACTCTCTTCTATCAAATTTCCTTTCTAGTGAGTGCAGAGAGGACATTTTCAAGCCAAGAGAAGGGTGTTGTTTGAAAAAAAGGTGAAAGAACTTTGTCTGTATGTTTACAACTTTCAATATATATACAAATTGACTTAGAGTCTCCCGTGTCGTCAGACACAAGAGGTTGGCCCAGCAGGCTTGATATAAATAGTATCAAATAATAGTACCATACAAAGTTCCCCCATTAGAATTTATTGCAATGTATTGATACTCTGTAAATGTACATGAGAAAAACTGGCACCATTATGGAAAATTTTACACAGTTACGTACGTCTTTCAGTGGCTCCAGGGACTTGACGCGTTCTCCTTCAATGGAGTCTGGGAACACCTTAGGCACTCCTGGCTTCTGCTTGTACTTGCGCTGAACAATAATGGCACCAAATTGTCAGAAAATACTGCACTGTCTAGTGCAGAGTCACAGCAAAACTAAAAAAGTAGGAATATGCACTACCAACAGCGAAAACAGGGTGTAAGATTTAAAAATCTACCACTACATAGTATTGTATCACATTGTATTGTAGAAAAAGGTTACACATGAATCAATTTTCCATAAAGATACATAAAACATACATATTAAGTACTACCATGATACCTACATCAGAAAACTGCTGATAAGCCTTTGCAGCGACAATGTCCACTCTGTCTGGCGGGAGGGAATATTTCACCTTCCCTGTTTCATAATCCTTGATATACAGAGCCTGAAAAAGACATAACATAAAATGATTATTTGATCTCCAGATATGTTGATGGTAAAATAAACTCTATCAGTATAGACAAAAGTATAGCACTTTCGTGAAATGCAAATTGTGTCTTACTGCAATAATTCATTAACAGAACGTATTCATACATACTAATATTTACTTTCTATCTATTGGTAAGGTGTCAAATGAAACATAACAAGGGCAATCAAGGCAGCATAGACAGAACTAATTCTTAGAGGCGCAAACAGAAGAAGTGATTCATCGTTAATAGTATCACAAAGCCCCTGAATTGTTTACTTGTACACCTTTGTTATAGTATCACCATCTGCCATTCTCAGTGTGTGTCTAGCATCCCATCTTGGCATTGTCAAAATTATACTGCTAATGGTGTCATAAGCGATGGAACAATTATGCTTGGGAAAGCAAAACATGGTTTTACAATATTTACCCCGGAAGCCAGCTGTGCAGAAAATTTGTTCTGCAGGTACAGTGGAGACTCATGGACATTCTTGTACTGCTTCTCTTGGGCCTCCTTCAGCGCAGTCTTATAGTTGTACTGTACAAAATGACAGTGTTTAATTAAGTATGCAGAAAAGGACACTAAAATTTGACATACATACACACACACACACACTGCTTTACTATTACTAAAACTTCTAAATTTCACATTGATCCAGTGACAGAATAAATTGAATAACTTAGTCAACATAATCAAGACAGCCATAACTTACTTCAGTATAGAATATCTTGTTATTCAATGTTTAGCAACAAAGATATTGCCGATAAATTACATAAAAAAACATAGCAGTTCTATTTGATATGCCACGTTCCCAACATACATTGTACTTGCAAGTTCCGGCAAACAACCTCTTACCCAGATCTAACCAGTACTTCATTTTTTGGCTGAATCTAATTTCTGACCCATTGAAAACTATCATGATGATTCTATATCTTGCCTCAAAGCAAGGGACAGCACTACAACATTTTCAGCACCAGGGACAGCAATCATTCTACTGCATAATAGAGAGAGAATACTAGAAAACAAAGGTCCTGTACTTACATCACTGGCTAGGGCAGCTGCATAAATAGCACGGTTATATTCTGGGGTGTCAGACACCATCTTGTAGCCTTCCTTCTTCTGTTTTTCCAATCCTTCCTTGTAGTGAAGCTATCGGAAGAATGACCACAATCATCAGGATTGAATATTTCATTGATAACAAATTCATATAAAAACACATCAACAGAACACAGTGCATCATTATCATCGTCAGTATGAACTGGGACGCAAAAGTGGGCCGATTCAAAGATTTACAGAATATCTTTTCAAGCTTACGTAGACAAGCTATGGATTAAGATACCTCAATCATAAGGACTGAATCTGCAATTATAACAATTATTGATAATCAAATCCTAGCTATAATAATCAAAGCTACTGATAATTATATCAGTATTTCCATATAGTTTTCATTTTTTCCTCAAATTCTGAGCGGTTGAAATACACAAAAGTGATGAAGCCCATATAGATGTACAGAAAATCTGTTCAAGCTTTTTTTTGTTTACTCCGGATTACCACAAAACTTTGATGTGCTGGTTTCCACTAAATGTGTTGAGCTTATTGAATGATAAGAAAACTTACATCACTCTGCATCCTAGCAGCCTCAATCACACGTAACACTTCAGGTGAGTCCGGAATGACCGTGTACTTCTGCTTCTCCTCATCATACTTCTCACGGTACTTTTTCTGAGGAGAAAAAAAGACATAATTGGTTACAAAACATTCCATTTTCACCAAAACATGCACCTAGATGTCTAAGGCATGTAAGATAATCTCTTTCAGACTCTGTCAGCAAGGAACTTAAGATGTGAAAGTGTATCACAACAATGTAAAAGGAACTGGAAAATGTATGGGTATTTTTAAGCTCCTTTTAATGCTGACAGTACTGTTGTCTGGCGAAAATGAACTAGTAGCATGCTTCTGGTTAAAGCCTTAAACACATTGTTCTATTAACACAATGAATGTGCCTATGTTATTGTGAATGCATCAGGTTTTGGCAAGTAGTCATTAGAATAACTTGTTGAAATCATCGCATGTAACTAAATACATAATGTGCCTAATAAATTATGTTATTATGAAGGCATTGAGTTTGGGCAAAGTGTAGTCATTGGTCAGGAATAACTTCTGTTCAAAAAAAAAGGCAGATTTAACTTACAGCATCCTGCATCTCTGTAACTTTCTCCACCCTCTCAATTTCCACAGTGAAGGGGAACTGGCTGCAGCATTTCTCCACAATCTCCTTGGCCTCTTCCTTGTAGTAGTTGTCACTGACAATCTCCAGGAGGGACCTCAGCCTCCTGGTCTCAGGAGTGTCAATCTCAGAGGTGAAGCCGCCTGGCTCGTGCTTGTAGACTTTCTGTTTGTTGGGCCAGAAAATGTTTAAACATTAAACAAACAAACAAACACACAAACAATCAATCATAATACGGAAATAAACATAATTGTTACAGTACTGTAGTTTTGTTTTGGAAACATTCTTTGTTTATAAACAACAGTCCTGTTGAAATTGGAATTTTGATAATGTTAGGGATGCCTGATTTAACAATTACTACTCAAAATTAATCACTGTGCTAATTACATACATCTTTCAGTGGATCCAGAGACTTGACGTGGAGTGGCACAATTATGGAAAATTTTACAGTTACGTACGTCTTTCAATGGCTCCAGGGACTTGATGCGTTCACCTTCAATGGAGTCTGGGAACACCTTTGGTACTCCTGGCTTCTGCTTGTACTTGCGCTAAATTAGAAAAGAAAATACAGACATTTAATGTGTTGAATGTGATGCCAATGCAGAAAGCTGTAAAAATGGTTGAAAGGCAACAATACTGTGCTGGAAGATTATTATATTTATATAAGGGGAAAGCCTACCTCAGACAAGTCCAGAATATTCTTGGCAGCCACCATGTCCACCCTGTCAGCAGGGAGGGTGTACTTCAGCTTCTGCTGCTGGTAGTCCTTGACATACAGAGGCTGTACAGCAAAAAGAGTAACAAATTCTTCAATATCGAGAAATCAAGTTCTCAGAAATACTTGAGATCTTCCATAGAAATTAACCAAATCTTGAGAAAGGCACTTTATTGCAGAGAGCTTCTCTGGATTTTTTCAAGCTAGAAACACAAAAGATTGCCACCTAAAGTCAAGAATAATACTAACCCCAGAGGCCAACTGTGCTGACAGTTTGTTCTGCAGGTACAGTGGAGACTCATGGACATTCTTGTACTGGGCCTCTTGTGCCTGCTTGATTGCTGTCTTGTAGACATACTGAAAAAAGGATACAAAGTGCAGGTGTTAGACCAAAAAAATCAGTAATCATCCGATTTCACTATTACAATCTCATTGATTTCAATTCTAAATGGAGTTTTTCAATCGGCATACAATCTTATAATGAAAAACATAAGTGTACAAGAAAGTCTTTTTGCTTACTAATACTTTCTCAGGAATGATGAATACAAATGTGGAATCCGGGTCATGAAATGAGGCATTGATATGCATAGAATTAGAAAAGGAGGATTGCTGTCATCCTTTACAATTTGGAAAACACAAATGCCAAAAGAAAGGTTTAAGCACTGTGCAACTCACGTCACTGGCATTCCTGGCCGAATCCCTGCATTGGTTGAAGAGGGGCGTATCAGACACCATCTTGTAGCCTTCCTTCTTCTGTTTTTCCAACCCGTCCTTGTAGTGAAGCTATGAAAAGAAAGACAACAGTTATCAGGATTGAATATGAAATTGATAACTTACTGATATAAAATCATAGCAACAGAACACAGTGCATCATTATTATCTAAATCTAATTTTCCCATGAAAATTTGAACATCTAAGTTAGCGATACGAAACTAACCCTGTTCATATATATGTTAAAAAAGGTCAAAACAGGTGCATAAAAACATTTACAAGTTGCCCTCCCTCACACCAAAACGATATAAACATTAAAAAATCAACAATATCAGATTCAACAAAATACAAAGCAGGTCATAAAATAGTGAATACATTGTATATCTACCGATCATCTGTTACTTCTCCCTGCTGCCTAACTTTGTAACTAACAGAGAATGGGGTGCCAAATGGCTACTTCAGCGTGCTAAAGGTTAAGCAAAACTTACATCACTTTGCATCTTAGCAGCCTCAATCACACGTAACACTTCAGGTGAGTCCGGAATGACCGTGTACTTCTGCTTCGCCTCATCATACTTCTCACGGTACTTTTTCTGAGGAGAAAAAATGAGAACTGGTTATAAAAGTTATTTTCACCAAAACATATCTATGGATGTGTTAGGCATGTAAATATATGTCAACAAGGAACGTAAAAGTGAGTGCATCACTATGATGTAAAAAGAATTATAAATACTTATAAATCTCCTCTAAAATTTAATGCTGCTGTGGCATTGGTGTGCCGAAATGTTTAGAGCATTGAGCTTCCAGATTCAATACTTGCCATGCCCCTACGTTGTGCCCTAGGCCTTGGGAAAGGCACTTAACACAATAATCCCACATGGAGTGACGCCTACCAAGCCTCTTTGGTTACTCTGTCAAGTGTGCCAAAACAAACATATGGATTTGGTGTGCCACTGTGGTAACATCTGGACAAATACCAAGAGCCATGATTTTAGTCTTTTTTAAATGCTGCTAATTTGTTTTGGTAAAAAGTGCACTCATAGCACGTTTTCAGTAAATACCTAAAGCACCTGTGCGTCAATACCTAAGGTGCCCATGTTATCATAAAGGTGTCAAGTTTGGGCAAAGTCTAGTCATTGGATTTTTAGACTTTTATTGAGAAAAAAAGAAGATTTAACTTACAGCATCCTGCATCTCTGTAACTTTCTCCACCCTCTCAATCTCCACAGTGAAGGGGAACTGGCTGCAGCATTTCTCCACAATCTCCTTGGCCTCTTCCTTGTAGTAGTTGTCGCTGACAATCTCCAGGAGGGACCTCAGCCTCCTTGTTTCAGGAGTGTCAATCTCAGAGGTGAAGCCGCCTGGCTCCTGCTTGTAGACTTTCTGTTGGTTGAGCAATATTGCAAATGTTGAATGAGTAAAAGCATTGCTTTTTGCAAGATCATGCATAACAAACATATCCATAGAACTGGGATTTACTTACAAGATATCCAGCATCTTCAAATTTGGAGTTATTGATGTTTAAATCAGTATGTAAAGCAAGATTCATTGTCAAGCAGAAAAAATGCAGCGCTCGATGGACATATACTGAAGGACATTATTAATCATTCCAATATAGTAATCATAAACATCTTTGCCCTAAGTAATCTTCAAATAATGTTCTAATGTTCCTTTTAGAAATTCATCACTCTGATCTAAAGCAATGACATGCTTAATCCTGATTTAATAGTAATTACTCAAAATTGATTAATAAATGACTGATTAGCTGATAACTAAAAGCACCCTACACAAGGATGCACAGATAAGGTATAAAAGGAGGACTGGTCTGACTGTTGTCATTCTTGAAAAGGTCAAAACCGGTCGAATACCATCTTCTACTCCGTCATCTTCACAATGATACAAACCCATTTAATTGTATTAATGATATGAGTCATATTACGTACATCCTTCAAAGGAGCCAGGGACTTGACGTGGAGTTGTTCAACCGAGTCTGGGAACACCTTTGGTACTCCTGGCTTCTGCTTGTACTTGCGCTGAAAAAAATACAGACAGTGAGTGGAAGGTAATAACAGACAGAAAAAGCTATAGAAATGATTGAAAGGCAACAATAGATCCACTGTGCTGAAAGATTATTATAGTTCAGGAGAAAACCTACCTCAGACAAGTCCAGAATATTCTTGGCAGCCACCATGTCCACCCTGTCAGCAGGGAGGGTGTACTTCAGCTTCTGCTGCTGGTAGTCCTTGACATACAGGGGCTGTACAAGCAAAGAAACAGGTTAATGAAATATGCTACGTCTAAAATTAACATTTGCATTAGACTTAACTTTTCAGGCTCAAATCTGTAGTACTCGGTAAGTGTTAATTTGGATTGTGGTACAAATTCGAATTGAGAGCACAAGAAGAAAGCATGATACTTGTACTTACCCCTGAAGCCAGCTGTGCTGACAGTTTGTTCTGCAGGTACAGTGGAGACTCATGGACATTCTTGTACTGGGCCTCTTGTGCCTGCTTGAGTGCTGTCTTGTAGACGTACTGAGGAAGTCATTGCACAACACAGTTACAACATCAGTTCATCATCTTCCCCGTCAATTTTCTTATTCGTAAGAACAGAGATGCTATTTATAGCTAATGTCAACCCTCATTATTGTGGCCATCTTAGGGCACCTAGTGGAAATATGAGAATAACTGTTAACGTTTTAGTTGTGGGCTTAGAATAAAATATAAGAATAAGAAATTTCAAAGAGTGCAAGGCTGTCAAGAGAATTACAAAAACCTAAACATTACTACTATACATAATTTATACCGAAAACTCACGTCACTGGCGTTCCTGGCTGAATCCCTGCATTGGAGGAAGAGGGGCGTATCAGACACCATCTTGTAGCCTTCCGTCTTCTGCTTCTCAAACCCTTCCTTGTACACCAACTGTGGAAAGACAAAGCTCAATCATAAGTATCTAATAGTCTTACGGCTAACAAAGTATTTTTCTACAAATCCCTTGGCATGAATTACAGGTATTACTCAACAGATCTAGCTTCCAGAATCTTTCCCCCTGACACAAGTGGTAACACAACCCAGTCGCTTGGTTATATGGATCAAATTCTGTGGATCCATGGTTTAATGATAGGGTCTAGCTGGACATGTAAAGGATTGCATTCATCGTTTTGTATGGCATAAAGCTGATGGCCACATGTACTAGGGAGCTTCAGGCGTAAGCCCTTGCATCTAAAGAACACATCACATTTATGAAGAAGAAAAGGGGTAACCAGGTGTGCTTTCCTATTAAAAGCGAGCCATAGCAAAGACGCATTTCATTTTCAGCTACTGATAAAGCATTACACTTCGTGTTTGAGTAAAGACAGAGAAGATAATCTTTGTTAGTGATAAAGAAAAAACTTACATCACTCTGCATCCTGGCAGCCTCCAACACGCGAGCGACCTCGGGGGAGTCCGGAATGACGGTGTAGTTGTGTCGGTCCCTTTCATAGTCTGCACGGTAGCGTTTCTGTGAGGGGGAGGGCAAAGAAAAGTTAAGTTACACAACGCAAACTGGTAGATAGCACATGACAATGTCTTGCCAACAATGGAGGCATTCAGACATTCATTTTTTTTTCACTACAAAACCTGATTACTGTCAATTGTTGTGACTATCAACTAATCTTTCAAGATGAGTCTTTATCTTTTTTCTAAACTCTTGGTTCTGATGGATATCTTCAACTATAAAATGTGTACTCTTACTCAGGAAAGAAAGGGAATTTATGCCCACAATATACACATTCAACAATTATTTTTCAATACAAACATGACTATCAACTATTCTTTCTAAATGATACCTTTATCTTTTTTCCAAGTATTGGCCCTAAAGAACATCCTCAGAATTAATACAAATGAATCCAGAATCATGAAAGAAAGGAAATTTATGCCTTTTAAAACAGATAGTAGTATGAGATATTTGAGAACTTTTGATGTGCTTTCAAACTGCCACACTTACATCATCCTGCATCTCTGTAACTTTCTCCACCCTCTCAATCTCAACAGTGAAGGGGAACTGGCTGCAGCACTTCTCCACAATCTCCTTGGCCTCTTCCTTGTAGTAGTTGTCACTGACAATCTCCAGAAGAGACCTCAGCCTCCTTGTCTCAGGAGTGTCAATCTCAGATGTGAAGCCGCCTGGCTCCTGCTTGTAGACTTTCTGTTGAGGTATGAGTAAAAAATGTTGCTTTAGCAAAGTTGCACTTTTTACATAATTAGAGAACTGGAATTTTATTCAACTTCAAAGATCTATTCACGACAACTTGTTCAAGCACACAAATGACACTGAAAATACATAAACCTTTTGGACAAAGATTGTCAACATTGTGTTTCTAAATATAACTTGTAAGTTGTATTACGTACATCTTTAAGTGGGTCCAGAGACTTGACGTGGAGCTGCTCAACTGAGTCTGGGAACACCTTTGGCACTCCTGGCTTCTGCTTGTACTTGCGCTGCAAGAAAAAGCACAGAAATTTTTAAAGAAGGTAAAAATGAAGAATGCGATAGAAATGCTTCCCAGAACACATCACAGTTCTAAAAGAATGATGATGACATTTGAAGAAGAAACCTACGTCAGACAAGTCCAGAATATTCTTGGCAGCCACCATGTCCACCCTGTCAGCAGGGAGGGTGTACTTCAGCTTCTGCTGCTGGTAGTCCTTGACATACAGAGGCTGTACAAAAAGCAAAGAATCAGCTAAGTCAAGTACTAATTCAAGGATTTACATTCTCGTCAAAAGAACTAAACTTTTAGGTTCGATTCTACAGTGCAACAGCATAGAAACTTCAGGACAAATCTGTGTCTTAAAACACATACAGAGAAACTGTGGTGCATACCCCTGAAGCCAGCTGTGCTGACAGTTTGTTCTGCAGGAACAGTGGAGACTCGTGGACATTTTTGAACTGCGTCCTGCGTGCCTCCTCAAGTGCCGTCTTGTAGTTGTACTAGGGAAAACAGGACAAAGAAATACAATTTTTATAGAAACTCAAGTCCACCATAAAGAACATGTAAGGACAATGGTACAAGCGGTGAAATAATACTTTTAGTTATACATGCTTATCTTTAACGTAATAATAATGATTATAATTTGAATCCCCGGGCGACCATATTGGCGGATAATTGGATTTAGCAACTTATAGCATCTTTGTGTGTTTTTCAGATGTATGCTAAAATCCAACATGGCACAGATGACGTTAAATGAATGTGAAGTGTGTTATAAGACATTCTCCTCCACTTAGTCTAGCTGTTTCCATGATGTACCAAAGGTGTGTAATTTTTACTAAATTTTTCAAAAGCAGTTGTCGACAAAAGCTTAGCTATAGGAACTTTGAAAGAAATAACAAGAACTGTACTCTGGTTTTAAAAAATTGCCATTAGGTGGCAAGGTGGTATTGAGGTTAAAGTTGTTGACTTAGAATCTAAAGGTTCTGGGTTTGAATCCCTAGTAGGCCCCAAAGTTGTGCCCCTTGGAAAGGCAATTTACACCTTAATTGTATTTCTTTACTTCACTCAAGTGAAAATGAGTACCTAGGTTCAGTTAGAGACATACTCATAGTGTTACGCCTGGATGCAGTTTATCGGTTATACAAAATCTAACAAACTCACATCACTGGCATTCCAGGCAGACTCCTTGCACTGGAGGAAGAGGGGTGTGTCAGACACCATCTTGTACCCTTCTTGCTTCTGCTTCTCATATCCTAGACGGTAGATACGCTAGAGAAAGAAGCAAATTAAAGTGATGACCAGCTTTAGAAAAAAAGCCCAGCAAATGCTGAATCAACACATTACATTGTGAACACTGTGAAAAGTGTTGATCTCCGATGTTGAATCATTACAAAACTTTTATGGATAGACAAAAGTCTCTTCTCAAACTACCATGAAACTATTAAAAGTCTCACAGTCAAGGCAGGAAATTATGATGAAAAAACTTGTTGATGCATATATTTCATTCCAAAAATATGCATCGTTTTCAGAGGGGAAAGAAATGACTGACAAAAAATTACTTACATCACTCTGCATCTTGTCAGCCTCAATCACACGAGCGACCTCGGGGGAGTCCGGAATGACGGTGTAGTTGTGTCGGTCCCTTTCATAGTCTGCACGGTAGCGTTTCTGGAGAGGGCAAAGAAAACTTAAACCACAGGACACAGACAAGTAGATTCACACTAAATATAAATGTTTAAATCCTTCGAACAACATTCAGTGTATAGGGGCGGTGGCCATCTCCAAATCTATAGCCCTTGAGCCACACAGGACACAACAAAGTGTAATTGTAGTCCAGTTGGGGGCTAGTCCATTGCTATTGAGGTGTCTTCTATATCTGTATCTATATAGCCGGCATAACCACCCTTCGGCGTAACACACCAGCTACGCAGGCACGCGGCGCAACAGCAGCTGGTTGTATTACACTGAATGACCTGTCATATCTAACCTTTGCATAGCTAACTTGATGCATTGTCTAAAGCTGTCTAATGAGGCTGCTTCTACAGTACTTGGTGGCAACAAGTTCCACACTACGATCGTTCTAGGAAAATATGAATTCTTTAACACCAGTACTTTTTCTCATAAGTTTTCCTAAACAAAGGAAACAGTATCTACCATTCTTTGGTATTTGTTGTGAACAATGTAAACA
The DNA here is from genome assembly GCF_035083965.1 of Branchiostoma lanceolatum. Taxonomy (NCBI): domain Eukaryota; kingdom Metazoa; phylum Chordata; class Leptocardii; order Amphioxiformes; family Branchiostomatidae; genus Branchiostoma; species Branchiostoma lanceolatum. The sequence continues at coordinate 12,228,324 of NC_089733.1, read as the reverse complement.
TTCAAAGTTATTTTTTCCCATACAAACCTGTCAACAAATCATCAGGACTATCAAAAATTCTTCTTGAGTTTTGTTGTGCTGTCAAACTGCCAAACTTATGTTGCGTGTAGAGGTTGATACTTAAATCACAATGTTCTATCACCAAGACCAGGGATTATACAGTCCTTAGGAAAAAGTTTGCCAGCTTAAAATGAATATCAATCATAAGGTGCCACAGGGTTCACTACTTGGCCCTCTTCTGTCTAGATCTTATTGCATGTAACTTACTTCATCCTGCATCTCCGTAACCTTCTCCACCCTCTCAATCTCCACGGTGAAGGGGAACTGGCTGCAGCACTTCTCCACAATCTCCTTGGCCTCTTCCTTGTAGTAATAGTCGCTCACGGTCTCCAGGAGGGTCCTCATCCTCCTGGTCTCAGGAGTGTCAATCTCAGAGGTGAAGCCGCCTGGCTCGTGCTTGTAGACTTTCTGTTGGCGCAGAAATTTGGTAATTTGATTAAAAATCTGCTTTCAGTAAGACAAAATGACACATTTTTGAAAACACACAATGTATTTCACCCAACATATTTGGCAAAATATAAGACAAAATCAACTTCTTCTCTTACATCATCAAACAGATAAGTAGGGATATGCACAATGTGAAAGGTTTGTAACTTACTCAGCTTGCAAACCTGAGAGAGTGTAGATTTTAGATAAGATTTAAAAAATTTGACAACCTTTTCGGAATTATTTGTTAATTATAGTGTTATTCCTTTGAACAGATAACTGTTGAAATTTACTTCAAATTTGACAAAAATAATATAAACTTGTGTCCAATGAAAGTGATATCACGTACATCCTTCAAAGGAGCCAGAGACTTGACGTGGAGTTGTTCAACCGAGTCTGGGAACACCTTTGGTACTCCTGGCTTCTGCTTGTACTTGCGCTGAAAAAAAGCAAAGATAGCAAGGGTGAATGGTATAATATAGTAGTGTCTAAAGTAATATAAAAAAAGTAACAAATTCTAACAATGAAACACATTAACACTTCTACATTCAGCACCGAGGACAAACCTGCGTCTGGACACCAAAAAGCCTTTTATAAGTAACCAGTTTACCTGACTAAAATTCAGTCAATGGAAAACAGATTTTTAAATCTAATAATCAAAAGATATTCAACACATCAGGTGTGCAATATATGCAAAAGTGTATGATTTAAGAAAAACCTACATCAGACAGGTCCAGAATACCCTTGGCAGCCACCATGTCCACCCTGTCAGCAGGGAGGGTGTACTTCAGCTTCTGCTGCTGGTAGTCCTTGGTATACAGAGCCTATAAAGAAATATCAAAGAATATTACGAAGATGCCAAATACAATTCACTTGTTCAAGCATATTCAAAAGTTACAACAGACTGATTGAAAAAATGAACATATTGTAATTTTTACGGCAGAGACTTTCTCTCAGATTTTTTCTAGCTTGAAACATGAGATAAGGATGAATACTTACCCCAGAGGCCAGCTGTGCTGACAGTTTGTTCTGCAGGAACAGTGGAGACTCCTGGAAGTTACTGAATCCCTTTCCCCTGGCATCCCTAAGTGCTGTCTGGTAAACATGCTGATGAACCAAAAATAGTTTAAGGATTAGTCTGATGCACAGTTTAAATGAAATCTTGTCCTATTAGGCTTTAATTCTTTACATATTACATTGTACATATCATACATTATATATTATAGTCCTAAATATATATATCAATGGTTTATTTGATCATACAAACTTTAAGTGTCCCACAGTGGCAGCCAATAGCCAATAAGCTGTATTGATGTCGTTACATGTTAAAATCATATCATAAAAATTTTGCAGTGGACAAAAATATAGTATACAAATATATATCTATTAACAACAAGTGTCTAACTCACATCACTGGCATTCTTCGCAGACTCCTTGCATTGAAGGAGGAGTGGCGTATCAGGTATCATCTTGTAACCTTCCAGCTTCTGCTTCTCGTAGCCTTCACGATAAATAAGCTGAAAAAAGGGGGAAAAACAAGAGGAATGAGATACCGATAGTCACTACTGAGTGAAACTTTTAAAATTCTTCAGTTCAATCTTTTTAAAATTCTATGCCAGTAAGAATTTGGCTTGACTACAACGTGAAATCAATACTTTATTACCTTTGCCGAGAAGGTTATGTTTGTTTTCCGTGCTGTTTGTTTGTGTGTGTGTGTTTGTGTGTGTGTTTGTTTGTTTGTTTTATCAAGATCTCCATAGGCAGCAAAACTCAAGGAGATGTCGATGGATCAGCATTTTATTTGGTTTGTGGGTAGGTGTTAGTAAAACAATGGACAAATTTGACAATGGGCCTTCTGGCAGCTTCCTATGGTACAGCAGGAAACCTCTGGATTTTGCTTTCTTGGGTTCTAGACATGCTATGGTCATGATTTCTCAAGGGTACATGTAGATAGCCCTGGTTGAAATGTCCAATAGCCTTCCTGGATTCCATTACTTTGCAGTACACATGTACGTGAGATGAAATATTGGCTCAGATAGATGTAGTTCTACTTACGTCGCTCTGCATCTTGGCAGCCTCGAGCACACGAGTGACCTCGGGGGAGTCCGGAATGACGGTGTAGTTCTGTCTGTCCTTATCCCACCGCTCACGGTACAGGCGCTGTGGAAAATAATACATGTTGTTGATGAATGATTTTTTTTCTACACCACCTATGATATCACACATGTTTCAGAATGTCTCAAAACCTTTACATTTAGGGCAACGTTGACGTACGTCGAGGGAATATGATTCATTAAAAAAAAAGTTAGAGCAGGCACCATTGTCAAGTCAATATGTCCAACAAAAATACAACAGATATTGAGGAAAATATTTAGATTGTATTTACTGCAGTAGACATAAAATCATTAACGTTTATGGCCTACAAGCCTGAGTGTCTTCATGTATCACAAGGTACCACAAGGATCAATACTTTGCCCTCTTGTTGTTTTGAAGATTTAAAAATGTGTATTTGTAACTTACCGGATCCTGCAGAGCTGAAACTTTGTGGACCCTGTCAATCTCCACAGAGAAGGGATACTGGCTGCTGCACTTCTCCACAATCTCCTTGGCCTCTTCCTTGTAGTAGTTGTCACTGACAATCTCCAGGAGGGACCTCATCCTCCTTGTCTCAGGAGTGTCAATCTCAGAGGTAAAACCGCCTGGCTCGTGCTTGTAGACACTCTGTTTGGAGAATTAAGTTTGAAAGTTGAATCTTTAACCTAATATTTACAGGCAACATCACTTACATTTAATTCCTTTGAGACACCAATATCAAACGATTATAACCGTCACAGTGATAAATTTGACCAAACATGTGTAAATACATAATGCCACCCTATGACAACGGTCGAGTACGGATCTCCCACTAAAAATTATATGCATGTATATAGAAAGCACCTGTGAACAATCATAATACAAAGACTTTGAGTTAGTTCATTCTGTCTTGATAAATAAAATTGATAAACTGAAAAACATATAACAATTCCCTGTATTGGAAACGGTTTATACGTTTGTGTTAATATCTTATGAGTTGTTTCACGTACATCTTTCAATGGGGCCAGAGACTTGAAGTGGACCTGTTCAACCGAGTCTGGGAACACCTTGGGCGCTGCCGGCTTCTGCTTGTACTTGCGCTGCAACAAAGAACAGTGAACAGGGTAAACCAAATGAAGCACAATCACTTCCAGTAAACAATTATAGTAATCACCTCATAATTGTTTTGCGAGATATTTACAAGTAAAAAAAAAAGACATACTTACATCAGACAAGTCCAGAATACCCTTGGCAGCCACCATGTCCACCCTGTCAGCAGGAAGGGTGTACTTCAGCTTCTGCTGCTGGTAGTCCTTGGTATACAGAGCCTACAATAACATATAAAATGAGATATTAAGACAAAGCCTCACACCAACAAATGAATAATTACACTTGTATCATACAAAAATACATTTACAGGACAAGTCACTGGCTAGTACTCAAAAGTAGACTGAATTCACATAGGGGACTTATGAAGAAAACAAGAGCTTTCTGGTGAGATTGAACAACGAGAGGCCTTTACTTACCCCAGAGGCCAGCTGTGCTGACAGTTTGTTCTGCAGGAACAGTGGAGACTCCTGGAAGTTGCTGAATCCCTTTCCTCTGGCATCCCTAAGTCCTGTCTGGTAGGCATACTGCAAGAAATTTTAAAAAGTCATCATTGAGGATATACATTGTATAATGGCTTAAAAGAACCTATGAATATAATGTTGATTGGAATGTTTTTTCATTAAAAAAAATCAAAAATTCACTTACATCACTGGCATTCTTAGCAGATTCCTTAGCTGTCAGGAAGAGAGGAGCATCAGCAGCCAGCTTGTAGCCTCCCTGCTTCTGCTTCTCATAGCCTTGGTGGTACACAAGCTGTGGAAAAGATTGTATGACATTGGAGATGAATCTCACAGAAACTACTCTTTAATAAAATGCTGTTGTGCACAAAATTCAGCAAAAAATAAGAATGTGAGATAACAAATCAAGCTTACATCACTCTGCAACTTGGCAACCTCGCAAACACGTGCAACCTCGGGGGAATCCGGAATGACCGTGTAGTTCTGTCTGTCTCTATCCCACTCCTCACGGTACAACCGCTGCAAAAGGAAGAAAAGTCTGACTTAAAGAGTGCAATTAATCAGGAAACATGGTACTAAAAATCACCAGACAGACGAACAGCTGTAAAAGTCATACCACACATACTAAGGTTTTAAAAGACAAAAAACAACATTTAGTTTTGAAAAATAGCCACTTACCGGATCCTGAATTTGAGATACTTTGTGGACCCTGTCGATCTCCACAGAGAAGGGATACTGGCTCAGACATCTCTCTACAAGTTCCTTGGCTTCCTCCTTGTAGTAGTGGTCACTGACAATCTCTTGTAGAGACTTCAGACGAAGAATTTCAGGACTGTCTTTGATTGAAATGAAGCGGCCGGGCTCCTGCTTGTAGTTTTTCTGTTGGAAGGATTGCAAGAACTGTTATCTGTCTGGAACTCTTTGACACTTGCTGTATCCTAAGACTTTTTGACACTAAACTTCAGTCATGTAGACCGATTGCGATCTATTGCCAAAACAAAGAGCAGTAGAAAATTTGCCTACATGTGTGTTATAATCATATCAACTTTTGATATCTTTTAATTTAATTGCTACATGCCATTGTACAGTTTATATCAGTTTATATAATATTGCAACCACAATCATATATAGTATATATATTAGTCAGATTCAAGTTTTCCTCCAAGCCATCTGTTTTCTTCTTGAGTACGGTAGATGCTTAATTCCTACTTGACAATGTTAGAAAAATATGAAAATATATTGGTGTGGCTGTGAAAATGATTGTTATGGAACTATTTCTGACTGACTGTTTGGCCTTATATCAATGTTGACACTGTAAAAAAAAAAGCAGTGTTGGTTGTCCAATACTACACCTTATGACGACTGTCATAGCATGTTTTCTGTGCATTTTTGACCCCGTGCAACTGTGCTGTGAGGCACACTTACATAGCTCTATGACCTTACTTACATCACTGGCGAGCTTGGCCACCTCGTTGCAGCGGACCTGTTCAACTGTGTCTGGGATGGAGATGGGCTTTCCTGGTTTCTGCCTGTACTTACGCTGTGAAACAATACAAAAATGTTTGAAATCCTAGAAACCATCTTTTCTTACAAAGTTTATTTGTATTATTATGTGTTTTTTTAGCACCATTTAAGTTTAATAAACTTAAATGGTGCTAAAAAAACACCTTACAACCGTAACAAACATTAGTATAGTTGGACGTAAAAGAGATATTGTTCTGCACATCAAGGCAAATAATCATTTTCAGCACTAGAAATACCTACATCAGACAAGTCCAGAATTCCCTTGGCAGCCACCATGTCCACTCTGTCAGCAGGGAGGGTGTACTTCAGCTTCTGCTGCTGGTAGTCCTTTGTGTACAAAGCCTGAAAAAACAAGTGGGACATTTAAGAAGAATGTACTCAGTCTGACAGCTTTAGGTTGTCAAGAAGGCATGAACGTAATCAGAATTATCAAGTTGTTAGCAAAAACTGATTATATAACTTTATGTGGAGAGAGGTGTTATACAATTGTCAGCAAGAAATGCTGTCGATTCCCAAAGATTCAAGGACACCTTTTATAAATTACTTACCCCAGAGGCTAGCTGTGCTGACAGTTTGTTCTGCAGGAACAGTGGAGACTCCTGGAAGTTGGGGAATCCCTTCCCTCGGGCCTCCCGAAGTCCTGTCTGGTAGACATGCTGTAAAACAAATGATACATAGATGTGAATAATTGACCCTCAATACATGAAATTCAATAAAGAATGGATAACCTTGCTTGACTCAGACTGGTGCACCTAATGATTAAATGACAATAATTATTTCACATCCTTTATTTTGAATTTTCGATCAACCACGTACACAAACATTGAAGTCCAAAAAATTATAAGAAAGGCATTGAAAATAATAATATTAGGAACATCACTTACATCACTGGCATTCTTAGCTGATTCCTTGGCTGTCAGGAAGAGAGGAGCATCAGCAGCCAGCTTGTAGCCTCCCTGCTTCTGCTTCTCATAGCCTTGGTGGTACACAAGCTGTGGAAAAGAATGTATGACGTTGGAGATGAATTTCACAGAAACTTTTTCAAAACACAAAAATGCTGTCATGTACAAAATTCAGCAAAAATATGAAGAAGAGAAACCATAATAAGCTTACATCGCTCTGCATCTTGGCAACCTCGCAAACTCGAGCGACCTCGGGAGAATCTGGAATAACCGTGTAGTTCTGTCTGTCCCTGTCCCACTCCTCACGGTACAGACGCTGTGGACAAAAGAATGTTTAAAATGAGACTAAGGAAGTAGAAATATTATCATGTTGATAAAGGTTAGACTTCCAGGTATATCTTTATCATTAATTTTGAACATTGAATGAACGGAAAAGCAAAATCATTCTACTAAGTCAATGTTGTCTTGCAAGTGTCTTACCGGGTCTTGCATCGCTGACACTTTGTGGACCCTGTCGATCTCCACAGAGAAGGGATACTGGCTCAGACATCTCTCCACAAGCTCCTTGGCTTCCTCCTTGTAGTAGTAGTCACTGGTGATATCTTGAAGAGTCTTCACTCTCTCCATCTCTATAGAGTCTGGGATTGAGATGAACTTGCCAGGCTCTTGCTTGTAATGTTTCTGTTGAGAAATTGAAAGATTGTGAATCATATAAAACACATTTCTGGCAACTCACTCAAAAAGATGTATTTCTGCATGTATGTAGTAATGTTGTAACATTAAATTGTCTTCACTGAAACCCAAACATCTTACTTACATCACTGGCGAGCTTGGCCACAGCATTGCAGCGGACCTGCTCAACATTGTCTGGGATGGAGATGAACTTTCCTGGCCTCTGCCTGTACTTTTTCTGTAGGAGAAAAAGTATGAACTTGTTAGTCAGTAAACAAAAATGATTTCAGAAAAAATGTATTGATAAAGAAAATACGCTAAATTTCTATAAAAAAAATGTCCAAAATATCACCGTTCTCACACTAAACAACTTGTATTTACCTCAGACAAGTCCAGAACTGCCTTGGCAGCCACCATGTCCACCCTGTCAGCAGGGAGGGTGTACTTCAGCTTCTGCTGCTGGTAGTCCTTGGTATACAGAGCCTGTGAAAGCACAAAGACATTAAAGAACAGAACAATTGTAAGACTTAGGAAAATAACCTAATTTCTCGAAATTGCATGAAAACTGGTCATAACATTTTGCCTGACAAGGCAGCTTTTGCAAACACACACAGATCTTGTCGAGCAACGATTGTAGATATTTGTGTTATTATCAAATACATTTAGTGAAATAACTTGAACATACCCCAGAGGCCAGCTGTGCTGACAGTTTGTTCTGCAGGAACAGTGGAGACTCCTGGAAGTTGGGGAATCCCTTCCCTCTGGCCTCCCGAAGGCCTGTCTGGTAGTTATACTGCAAAAACATAATTATGCAAAAATGTTAATCATTTCCTACAGCTTTATGGTATCGTATGGTGTCTTTCTGGTAACTTAACTTTGGTGTTACATGACAACTATTCATACACATATACATTGTATCTATCAAATTTGCATGCTGAAAGGATATGATATGACAATTAAATATCATTCTTTACAACATCTAGTGCTACGAGAAGGAAATATACATTACATGACATATGAACATGTAATACATGTGCAATATATCATACCTGTATATTGTATATGGCTGCCAAGCGATTGTGACCAGAACTGTTTTGACTATGGTTGAGTAATTGTAGATGCAAGATGAAACCGCTTGTTTACCAATAGATTACTGTCTAGTCACTGCTTTTATCCTCAATTTATTTTCAAAAAGTGCAAAGGTGTACATGTGCATCCTATTCGTTCCTAACTCTTTATTTGGAAAAGTCTGTATACTACAAACTGAAGCAAATAGTAACATACAACATAGGTATACCATACATGACAAAAGAACGTAACATTATCTAATTTAAAGGCATGTTCGAATGATGATGCACCCTTAAAACCGGAAAAGGTATTACTTACATCACTGGCATTCTTAGCCGATTCCTTGGCATTGAAAATAATAATATTAGGAACATCACTTACATCACTGGCATTCTTAGCTGATTCCTTGGCTGTCAGGAAGAGAGGAGCATCAGCAGCCAGCTTGTATCCTCCCTGCTTCTGTTTCTCATAGCCTTCATGGTACACAAGCTGTGGACAAAAGGGACCATTGTAATTTTCAAAAGTACAAAGTTTTAAACTCCCAACGAAAGGAATAAAGTATGTCTTAAATATACAGAAATGTAAAAGATCAAAATCTTACATCGCTCTGCATCTTGGCAACCTCACAAACTCGGGTAACTTCGGGAGAGTCTGCCAGGACCGTGTAGTTCTGTCTGTCCCTATCCCACTCCTCACGGTACAGACGCTGTATGGAAAAAGACAAACCATTTTAGAATAGAGAGCAAATATTTAGCTTTAAAGCAGATCAGAAATAATGCACTTCACTTTTCTTAATTATCAAGTGAGCAAACAATGAGTTATGAAAATGTTTTTACCGGATCCTGCATCATTGACACTTTGTTGACCCTGTCAAGCTCGACAGAGAAGGGATACTGGCTCAGACATCTCTGCACAAGCCACTCAGCGTCCTCCTTGTAGTATTTGTCACTTGTGATTTCCTCAAGAGTCTTCACCCTCTCCATCTCAATAGAGTCTGGGATTGAGATGAACTTGCCGGGCTCTTGCTTGTAGTGTTTCTGTTTGGATGAAGGGCAAAAGTTAGTTGTAATTAGTATCGTTTCTGTAAAATGTGACCCTTTTGCTGGTTAATCAAGGCATTTGTAGAAAGTTAAGAACATCTTAGAATGTCCTCTAAGAATGTTCCCTTTAAGTTTCTTTCTTCCATAAATTTTTCCCATCGTTGCATCAGCAACAAATAATTTAGTCAGCAAGCTACAGTTATGTAGAATGCTGTTACCAGTACTAAGAGTTGTTCTATCCAAGATGGGCATTTTGTGCTTTCTGGCGAAAATGAAATTAAAAACAAATGTTGGACGTACGTCACTAGCAAGCTTGGCCACAGCGTTGCATCGGACCTGCTCCATATTGTCAGGGATAGAGATGAACTTTCCAGGCTTCTGCCTGTACTTTTTCTGTAGGAGAACATACAAGAAAAGAAGTCATAAATTGTCAAAGAAAGAATTTCAACATTTACAATGTCATCAATGATATAAAAGATCACGTTTCAATTATACAGATTGGCACCTACCTCAGACAAGTCCAGAACAGCCTTGGCAGCCACCATGTCCACCCTGTCAGCAGGGAGGGTGTACTTCAGCTTCTGCTTCTCATAGTCCTTCGTGTATAAAGCCTACAGTGGTGTCCAAACATCAAAATATAATGAGATGACAATTAACATTATGGCTGGATATTCTTCTTAATAGTATACATCTATAAGGCAAGAAATCTGTTTATAAAACGTTTGAAGTAAATTATTAATTAAATAAGACCATTGATTAATAGTGATCAAACAAAAACAACAGCAGATGAACATCATCCTTTAATATCAAGTCTACTTGATAACAAAATTGTTCTATTACAGACGATCAATACTACTGAAGAATATCAAGAATACAAAAAATTGTGAATAAATCAAATGCTGTCTGCACTTACGACATATTGGTCATTAGGTATGATTTCAACTTACCCCAGAGGCCAGCTGTGCTGACAGTTTGTTCTGCAGGAACAGTGGAGACTCCTGGAAGTTGGGGAATCCCTTTCCTCGGGCCTCCTGAAGTCCAGTCTGGTAGGCATACTGCAAAAATATATGCATAAATATTTGTTATTTCCTACTGTAACAGCTTTATGGTATCATACTAATGAATGCAAACATTATCAACCCAACAAAAATTTGGTGTTACATGACAACTATCTATATTACAAAATTTGCATACCTGCATAATTTTACACAAATCTTTCTTTCAGTATTAGAGTAATAAGGATACCTTAGACTTTATTTGATAATACAATCAACATTCATCATATCAACAGTATAGATTCTATAACATTTTACTTTTGGTTGGGAACTTTTGGTGGGGAAAGGATTAGAGTTTTCATATATCAATACATTCGTATCATATCAAAGTTAGCAATGAAGAATCGGCGAACAATACCAGTCCTCTGATGGTCTTTATCAGAAAGTTAGACATATACATGTAAGACATCACTCACGTCACTGGCATTCTTAGCAGATTCCTTGGCTGTCAGGAACACAGGAGCATCAGCGGCCAGCTTGTAGCCTGCCTGCTTCTGCTTCTCATAGCCTTGGTGATAGACGAGCTGTAAAGATAAAAAGATTATCATAAATTCCAAGGCTACCTTAATGTTTGCTAATACATGTACCACCTCAAATACAAATAAATGAGAGCTATTTTAACAAAGTATGCCATTAATAAAAATGACATATAAAAAAGCAAAAACTTACATCGCTCTGCAGCTTGGCAACCTCACAAACTCGGGTAACTTCGGGAGAGTCTGCCAGGACTGTGTAGTTCTGTCTGTCCCTATCCCACTCCTCACGGTACAGTTGCTACAAGAAAAAAGACAAACCCAGCTTAGAAAGTACGTAGTACATAATTACATTTAAAGCAAATCAGAAATTACACTCTTCACTATTCCTAATCATCAAAATCTTAACTACATGGAATGTGAGTATAGAACTAAGTTGAGCAAAAGTTTTAACAGGATCTTTCTTCAGTGACACTCAAAATTAGTAATATGAAAAATACTACAGCTTGGCAAGACAGCACTTACCGGATCATTTTGGAACTTGACTTTGTTGACCCTGTCTAGCTCCACAGAGTAGGGATACTGGCTCAGACATCTCTGCACAAGCCACTCAGCGTCCTCCTTGTAGTATTTGTCACTGGTAATTTCCTGTAGAGTCTTCACCCTCTCCATCTCAATAGAGTCTGGGATTGAAATGAACTTGCCGGGCTCTTGCTTGTAATGTTTCTGTTTGGATGAAAGGTTAGAAGTTAACAACTTGAATTTAGTTAAAGGCATTCCGACACCATATTGTGCATTGGACAGTGCAGGTGCTCTGGACAAGTCTAGCAATACTGATTCTATTTCATTTAGATTTTCTGGACATTAAGTACATTTTCTCGAGATAAATTATCCATTATCATTAAGGTTCAGTTAAGTGTTAGACGTACGTCACTGGCAAGCTTGGCCACAGCGTTACAGCGGACTTGCTCCATATTGTCAGGGATAGAGATGAACTTTCCTGGCTTCTGCCTGTACTTTTTCTGTAAAAGAAACATAGACATACATAATGGTAAATCAGCAAATATAGCAGAACTTTTCCTTACAAATGTCGAGAACTAAATGTACATGTATATACCTACAATGACATTTTTAGCAACAGTTACTGAAATTAGGTACAACATTAACATTTTTGACACCAGTTTACTTACCTCAGACAAATCAAGAACGGCCTTAGCAGCCACCATGTCCACCCTGTCAGCAGGGAGGGTGTACTTCAGCTTCTGCTTCTCATAGTCCTTTGTATACAAAGCCTGTGAAAACACATATCATATAGACATTAGAAGCACATAGACATTACACAATCGAAAAACAATCGGAAGCTTTCTCCAAATCTTATCAAAAACTGAAACCACTTTGTAACATTTTGCCAGATGAGGCAGATTTTGCAAACACACACATATCTTGTCAAGCGATAATTGTAGATATCAGATGAAGCAGCATAGTGTTATCATCGAAACAAATTAGTAAATTAACTTGAACATACCCCAGAGGCCAGCTGTGCAGACAGTTTGTTCTGCAGGAACAGTGGAGACTCCTGGAAGTTGGGGAATCCCTTCCCTCGGGCCTCCCGAAGACCTGTCTGGTAGGCATACTGCAAGAACATGTACAAAAACCTTTACAACTTCTATTGCTGGAAAAAGGAATGTCATTATTTGTGTTTATGGATGTGTTTGTATAATATATATTACATTGTATATGGCTGACCAGCAATTGTGACTAGAACTGTGTTGACAATGGCTAAGTAATTGTAGACAAGACTAGACTTTAGTGATCATTGATTCTGTTCTAATAACTGTTTTTATCTACAGACAGGTGTGAATTATCTTCAAAAGGTGAAAAAGTGGCAATCTATCTCTTCAAACTTCTTTATTATGAAAGTCTGTATACTACAAAAACAATGAGTCCTGTGCATGATATAAGAATGTGACATAATCTCAAGTCGTGTTCTCACTGATAACTTGACAAGAAACTGAAAATGATAGATCAATCTGAAAGAGACATCACTCACATCACTAGCATTCTTGGCTGATTCCTTGGCTGTCAGGAAGAGAGGAGCATCAGCAGCCAGCTTGTAGCCTGCCTGCTTCTGCTTCTCATAGCCTTGGTGGTAGACAAGCTGTAATTCAAAAGAAAAAGAGAATGATTATTATGATAATTTCCAAAACTACCTTATGTTAACCTCAAGAGCCAAAAAACAATGAAGTATCCCTTCAAGAAATAAAAATATAACAGATCAAAAACTCACATCGCTCTGCAGCTTGGCAACCTCACAAACTCGAGTGACTTCGGGAGAGTCTGCCAGGACTGTGTAGTTCTGTCTGTCCCTATCCCACTCCTCACGGTACAGTTGCTACAAGAAAAAAATACAAACCCATGTTAGTAAATCAGAAATAACATGTATGCAGTTCACTATTCTTAATCATCAACATCTTGACTAAATAAGGAAATGGAACTGTTTATCGACCATGCAAGTATAGCACTTGGTTAAGTTTTTACGGGATCCTGTATCAGTGACAATTTTAAGTTCGACAAATACTGCATTTATCACTTACCGGATCATTTTGGAACTTGACTTTGTTGACCCTGTCGAGCTCCACAGAGTAGGGATACTGGCTCAGACATCTCTGCACAAGCCACTCAGCGTCCTCCTTGTAGTATTGGTCACTGGTAATCTCCTGTAGAGTCTTCACCCTCTCCATCTCCATAGAGTCTGGGATTGAGATGAAGCTACCTGGCTCTTGCTTGTAGTGTTTCTGTGAAAAACAAATGAAGAAATTTCAACCATTGTAACATTACATACATGTACATTTCGCATGTATGCTGGTTAAAGAATTAAAGGTATTGTATTCTTGATCACACAGAACCTAATTTGCAGAAGGTAAAGATGAATGAATATCTTAGAACTCATGAATATCTTGGACTGCCCCATTTCTTTCTTTCTTTGCCCATCAACAACAAATTAATCTTTTTGCCAGCAAGCATCAACTAATGTACAGATTGCTATTATAGATTACCAGTACTATAGTAGTAAAGTGCTATCCAAGATTGGATTTTCCTGCCTTCCAGCCAAAAGGAAATTACACAAAAATGGTGGACGTACATCACTGGCGAGCTTGGCCACAGCGTTGCAGCGGACCTGCTCCATATTGTCAGGGATAGAGATGAACTTTCCTGGCTTCTGCCTGTACTTTTTCTGTAGAAAGAAACATTGACATACACATTGGTTAGTCAGTAGATATCACAGCACTTTTCCTTACAAAACTCAAGAAAAACATGTATAAATGCCTTTTTAGCAACTGAAAATTATACACAACATCAACATTTTCGACATTGGTTAACCATGTACTTACCTCAGACAGGTCCAGAACAGCCTTGGCAGCCACCATGTCCACCCTGTCAGCAGGGAGGGTGTACTTCAGCTTCTGCTTCTCATAGTCCTTTGTGTACAAAGCCTATAAAGAAATATAGAAAATACAACATGTATTGAGAGAAGATAATCAACATCTTGACTGGATATGATGTAAGTTAGAGGGCAAATTATTTTCAAAAAAAGTTTGATGATATATTTTGTACTTACCCCAGAGGCCAGCTGTGCCGACAGTTTGTTCTGCAGGAACAGTGGAGACTCCTGGAAGTTGGGGAATCCCTTCCCTCGGGCCTCCCGAAGTCCTGTCTGGTAGACATGCTGAAAGAGAATGTGTGATTTTTGTTACTGTCAGCTTCAAATCTAAACATTGCCTTAAAAACATCATTTGCACACCAATTCTACCAATGCCTTCTACGATTTCCTTTTCATTAATTTCCTTTAAAAAATGAAAGGTGAATTCACTCACATCACTGGCATTCAAGGCAGCTTCCTTCGCTGTCAGGAACACAGGAGCATCAGCGGCCAGCTTGTAGCCTCCCTCTTTCTGCTTCTCGTAGCCTTGCTGATAAATACGCTATAAGGGGTAAAAATAACATTGAATATTTAACTATAAGTATCAGATATGTCAGCAAAGTCATGTTCAACTTAACTTCGTGACTAAACATAAATGAATAAAAGAAAGCAAGTGGAGAAATTCTCAGCACTTATTTTGACACTTGTCTAGTCTTGCACCGGTGAAATTATCTTGTATCGTGCAAGTTATCAACTTGAAGATTGTAACGTACGTCACTCTGCATCTTGGCAGCGTTCACCACACGAGTGATCTCGGGGGAGTCTGCCAGGACTGTGTACTTCTGCTTCTCCCTATCTGCTTCCTCGCTGTAGAGACGCTGTATAAAAATTTTTTAAAAGAAGAAAAATTTGACTTTAATACACTTTTGACAACAGGATATCACTAAAAGTATGATCAAAGAGGAAATCCTGAAGAAATTAGGTATTAGCCTGTGAGTTCATCTGTTTTGGGACAAGTCATTGTATATGGAAATGTTTTTAGAACTTACCGGATCATTTTGGAACTTGACTTTGTTGACCCTGTCTAGCTCCACAGAGAAGGGATACTGGCTCAGACATCTCTGCACAAGCCACTCAGCGTCCTCTTTGTAGTATCGCTCACTTGTGATTTCCTGTAGAGTCTTCACCCTCTCCATCTCAATAGAGTCTGGGATTGAGATGAACTTGCCGGGCTCTTGCTTGTAGTGTTTCTGTTTACAAATAGGTAAAAAATTATAAGAAGGTAAATATTGTTGAAGTCCTTCCCACACCATGCGGTGTGTTAGGCAGTGCCCATCTCCATGGCCTTAGTCCTTGGGCCACAGAGATGTTCAAGCACTACATGGAGCTAGTCCACTGGTAGTGTTTGTTTGTTTAAGTCCCATATACTTTCCCAAGAGGACTGAGTGACAGGCAGAGAAGCATAATGTACAATTTTTAAAGTCTTCAGTGTGGATCTTTGGTACAATTGCAGTAAAAACATATCTGCCGACTTAAAAATATACTTGTGGCCATTATCTCAACAGATGCAATATACATGTACATAAATAACTTCCTATTAAAAGGACACAAAATAAATGTAAAGGTTACAGACGAGAAATATTTCAAACCCATTCTAGAAATAGTTTAATATATTTTGTACATCCCACTGAGAAACTCTATCACTTGAGGTCAAAACAATTTCCGTATTCTATTTCATCTAAATTTTCTAGACATCAACTATATTTTCTTAAGAACGCATCACCTATCAGCGCAAGTGAGTGCGACTCGCATACAACATGTATGCGACCAGTTTTTTGAGAATGCGACTAGATTTAAAATCACGGTCGCACGGTGCGACAATCAAAAATTAAGACCTGCGCCAGGATAATGCCTGCAGAACTAAGCGGTAAGCCGAAAATATAGGTATTCCAACTCTACCGCGAATATCGTCGGTGAATTTTCTATCATGTTCCCACACCCGCGGTACAAAAACTATCCGTTCCTAGTGGCAAAGTTACCCATAGAAATAAAGGATATAAGTTTCTCTCCTTTGTGGTGTATTTGTTTGATTTGTAAAATGTTTCAAACGCCAAAACTTTGTCGATGAAAGCGAGCGCTCGCCGGACGCTCGCTGTTTTCAATGGCGGCCATGATGTTTATGAAAAATAGACCGCAGCAGAATAAAAGGCCTGTTTCCTGCGGTCATATTTATACCTTTTCAAGCGATGATTTTTACGATCAAAAATTTATGAATCAATTCAAACGGAGTTTTATTCAAAAATATATCAAATTTTCATTTTGTCACCGGTATCATTTCAAAGCTCATTACCTGCCCGTTGTTATGTTGCTATTTTCATTCTGCTTCTGTCTATACTGCACAGCGGCGAATCACAAAGCTTTCTCCATGCGGTCGGCCTGTCATTGGATGGCGGCGCCGCGCGGTCCTGACGCGCGAAATTTGAACTGTGCGTTTCGAAGGAACCGAAGATATTTGACTGGTTCGGCACAAACAGATCATTTTTGATACTATTGAGCAAGAATTTTAACGATATTAAAGTATTTTGGATTATTTGTAGACAGAGGGTGAGGGTAAAAGGAAAAGAAATGCCTGTAAAAATGTTGAACTTGATGCCAGCAGTGAAGTTTCAAATTATGGAATGTGACTTTATTTGTTTTGGTCATGAACCCAATAGATAAGTTTTAGAGTTATCTATTTATTTATCATTCAAGGTTATGTGAGTCATTACATGTACTTGCCTTGTTCCAAGTAAAAAATACCATTGTGTATTTTTCAACTTGTTGAACTTGAGGCACCGTGGCCCCCGGATAGGGGCCAGCCGGGGAACCTATGCCGAATTTTTCTAAAAATCCATCGTACTAGTATCAGTATGTAGGAAGTTACATGTATTGAATGAATTGAATTGCCAATTGTTCTGCACCATCAATGTAGGCTTTTATCTTTTATGATCTATTCAAATACTTTATTCCCGGGTGTTAACATTGATTAATAGGAGTATTACTTGGTATAGCCAAGACTTTTGCATGTTCTTTCAACTTTTTGTAGTGGTGCTCCTAGATTTTTGCTGGTGCTCCTAACTTTTTTGAGTTAGGAACACAGTGCTCCTAGGCCTAAAAGTTAGTCTGGAGCCCTGCCTATGGCCAACATATACTCAAAGCTAAATCAAAAAAATTAAAGTTCAGCGTGCAGCAATTAAGTTAAAAGCTAAGTCTTCGACTTACGTCGCTGGCGAGCTTGGCCACAGCGTTGCAGCGGACCTGCTCCATATTGTCGGGGATAGAGATGAACTTTCCTGGCTTCTGCCTGTACTTTTTCTGTAGAAAGAAACATAGACATGTACATATTGGTAAGTCAGTTCCTTCCAAATCTCAAGAACTTCATGTATATATAAATTATCTATAATGGCTTTCTTAGCAACTGAAAAGATGTACAAAATTTTTCCGTGTGCTTACCTCAGACAAGTCCAGAACAGCCTTGGCAGCCACCATATCCACCCTGTCAGCAGGGAGGGTGTACTTCAGCTTCTGCTTCTCATAGTCCTTGGTGTACAGAGCCTGTAAAAACATAAAGACAGAACAACACACAATGAAGTACTTACAGTATACAACACAGTTCATGAAATGAAACAATAGAGGCAGCAACACTTAACAAATATGACAAAGTTCACATGACATAAAATCATGGAAATTTTTAAAAATTGTTCAATAATAAACGTTTCTTTATATGTATACTTACCCCAGAGGCCAGCTGTGCTGACAGTTTGTTCTGCAGGAACAGTGGAGACTCCTGGAAGTTGGGGAATCCCTTCCCTCGGGCCTCCCGAAGTCCTGTCTGGTAGACATGCTGAAAGAGGATGATGTTTTTTTTGTTACTGTCAGTTTTAAATCTAAACATTGCCTAAATAACATTATTCATATACCAATTTACCATGATGCCTTCTACGATTTCGTTTTCATTAATTTCCTTTTGAAATGAATGAATGCCCAAGACACATGGGTATGGATAATTGCATCTTTATCGAGTAAATTCAGGTTCACTCACATCACTGGCATTTATGGCAGCTTCCTTGGCTGTCAGGAACACAGGAGCATCAGCGGCCAGCTTGTAGCCTCCCCCTTTCTGTTTCTCATAGCCTTGGTGGTAAATACGCTGTAATAGTGTAAAGGGTAAAAACAAAAATCAGCCTTTAATAATAGCATTCGGTACATGTATGTCAGCAAAGAACTTCATGACTAAGCCTACAATTGATAAAACAAAGCAAGTGGAGAACTTATTTTCACACTAGTCTTGCACTGATGAAATATCTTGTATCATGTTTGGAAGTTATCAAGATTCTGACTTACGTCACTCTGCATCTTGGCAGCGTTCACCACACGAGTGATCTCGGGGGAGTCTGCCAGGACTGTGTACTTCTGCTTCTCCCTATCTGCTTCCTCACAGTACAGACGCTGTATAAAAAAAAACAGCAGAAATTAGACTTTTGTATTTTCAGTAATATTCACAAGCAGTATGTTTGGTCAAAGAGCAAATCTTAAAGAAATTAGATATTAACTTCAAGTTCAGATTTGTTGGTACAAGCTATTATATGAATATGGATTTTAGCACTTACCGGATCATTTTGGAACTTGACTTTGTTGACCCTGTCAATCTCCACAGAGAAGGGATACTGGCTCAGACATCTCTGTACAAGCCACTCAGCGTCTTCTTTGTACATTTGGTCGCTGGTAATTTCCTGTAGAGTCTTCACCCTCTCCATCTCAATGGAGTCTGGGATTGAGATGAACTTGCCAGGCTCTTGCTTGTAGTATTTCTGTTTGGACGAAAGGGGATGGTTACAAAACAACCTCTACGGATTCTCTACTTAGTTTTCTGGAGATTAAGAAAATGTTCTTTGTCACAGAAAAGGGAGGATATCAAATAAACCAGGCCAAAATATTATTTCATTACCATTTATCTATTTATTATTCTATTTCATTTCATAATATCCTCACCATTTAATTTGAAAACAAAAATCAATGGATGTGAGCCCCATCTCTTATCTACAATTCTTGAGACTGGAAGAAATTAATGATGTCAAAAAAATAAGATGATTTTCTGGCAATCAGCAGTGGTGTATTACAAAACCCACTTCAGATGTCATACAATTATCCCTTCTACAAACTTTATCTTTGTTTGCCCTTGACTTTGCTCTGGGTCAAATCTGACAAATCAGCATCCAAGCATGCATTCGATTATCATTGCCTGTATTACAATACAGTATTTCTGAATCCCCTGCCAAGGAAGAAAATAAAGAGTAGATGTTGGAGGAATAGACGTACATCACTGGCGAGCTTGGCCACAGCGTTGCAGCGGACCTGCTCCATATTGTCTGGGATAGAGATAAACTTTCCTGGCTTCTGCCTGTACTTTTTCTGTAAAAAGAAACACAGACATACACATTGGTAAGTCAGCAAATATCACAGCACTTTTCCTTACAAATCTAAAGAACTATGAAATAAAATTGGTGAGTCCTTTAGATGCAGAAACAAATGTTTCTAAAGGCCTCTATCTATACCTTTTCCATCACTGTTTTCCTAAACACATAATGGAAAGTTCCAACAACAGAAATCCATGTTTTTACCTCAGACAAGTCCAGAACAGCCTTGGCAGCCACCATGTCCACCCTGTCAGCAGGGAGGGTGTACTTCAGCTTCTGCTTCTCATAGTCCTTTGTGTACAAAGCCTGTAAAATCATAAAACAATACATAAGAAAGGATTGAACAACAAGTCTTCATGTGCCAACAGCATAGGAGCAGCAATCTAAAATCATGATCAAAGCACAGAGGGGTTCGTACATCAATGTTTTTGAGAAAATTGAACACTGGACACAGGTATACTTTTATGTACATAATTACTTACCCCAGAGGCCAGCTGTGCGGACAGTTTGTTCTGCAGGAACAGTGGAGACTCCTGGAAGTTGGGGAATCCCTTCCCTCGGGCCTCCCGAAGTCCTGTTTGGTAGACATGCTGCAAAGAGAATTTCGTCGTTTGATCAGAATCTACTTTCAATTTCCCATGGATTAAAATGTCTCTTAGCCAGTAAGCCAGCCCAACAACACAATAAGTCCATTACAATCACAAAACATTTTTACCATGTCTTATACTCATTTTACTAACTAAAAAAGATACATAATAGTCTTAAACAAATCTTACAAAACTACTTCGGATCCTTAATCCTTATTACTATGGTAATCCTTATTACTATGGTATTTTGTTTGTTTGAACCTTTGATGATGAAATAAGATGTACTTACATCACTGGCATTCAAAGCAGCTTCCTTAGCTGTCAGGAACACAGGAGCATCAGCAGCAAGCCTGTAGCCTCCCTCTTTCTGTTTCTCATAGCCTTGGTGGTAGATACGCTAGTAAGAGTAAATATGATTGTTTTTACTAATTTTAGATCTAATTTTGAAATAGAGCATCTTCATGAGTAATATTTAACCCAAGTTGGTGACTCAAAGGACAGAACTTCTGGGGATTTTGTGTGATCTTACTATTGGGATGACAATGAAAGAATACATATCTAAGAAAAGATATCATTCAAGAAACTATCATTCTGACTTACGTCACTCTGCATCTTGGCAGCGTTCACCACACGAGTGATCTCGGGGGAGTCTGCCAGGACTGTGTACTTCTGCTTCTCCCTCTCAGCTTCCTCATTGTACAGACGCTAAACAAAGAAACATTTCTCTTAGAAAATGTATGCTTGGCTACAAACATTTTCAAAATGATGCTGAATACAATTTACCTTTAGTTAGTTGCATGTAAGTCATAAATTCAATAGTTCAACCTCGAAAGCTTCAAGAGATCCTGCATCACTGAACTCAACGTATCAAATAAAAGCAGCCTGGCATTTAGTTATCACTTACCGGATCATTTTGGAACTTGACTTTGTTGACCCTGTCTAGCTCCACAGAGTAGGGATACTGGCTCAGACATCTCTGCACAAGCCACTCAGCGTCCTCTTTGTAGTATCGCTCACTTGTGATTTCCTCAAGAGTCTTCACTCTCTCCATCTCCATAGAGTCTGGGATTGAGATGAAGCCACCGGGGTCTTGCTTGTAGTTTTTCTGTTTGGATGAAAGGCAACTCAATTATCGTAAGAACTTTCTGCTGTAGCTACATACATTGTACATGTAATACGGTAAAGCACTTTTCTGTCACTGACATAACTTTTGGCCTCTTCTCTCCAGCCAGCTAAAGTTGTGACTGTTAGTGACTTTGGGAGATTAAAGTTCATCACGCAAAATTTAGATGAAGAGCCCTGAATTCCCTCTTTCTTTTGTCTACCCTTATAAACAATATACTCATTGGCAATGAATGACTTCCCCAGCATTTTCAATATTTCTGTTATCCACTCTCCTAAGTCATAGGCCATCATAAATAAGATCACTGTACGTTGCATACGCCAGAGTACCATAAACAAACACTAAATGTTTGACGTACGTCGCTTGCAAGCTTGGCAGCAGCCGTGCAGCGGACCTGCTCCATTGTGTCTGGGATAGAGATGAACTTTCCTGGCTTCTGCTTGTACTTTTTCTGTAAAAGAAACATAGACATACATAGCTGTACAAAAAGAAGAAGAAAAGGACTGGTACACCTACATTGACAAATACCAATGACGACAAAGCATGGCACTTTTTCATTAGCTGGTAGTGCAATGCATGGGTATTCAAAATAGTTTCTGTTAAAGGAGGATACTAGACCTATGATACAAAATGTAACTTACGTCAGACTGTTCCAGAACAGCCTTGGCAGCCACCATGTCCACCCTGTCAGCAGGGAGGGTGTACTTCAGCTTCAGCTTCTCATAGTCCTTTGTGTACTCAGTCTGCAAAAACATTGTTTGAAACCTTGATTAAGTCTACTGAGTAGCTGATTAAAAATATAAACCAATATAGGAGCAAGGAATATTTTCTAAGATCATAACAGCGTTAACTTTACAGGATACAAAAACACAGAAGGGTCTCAATATTACTAACCCCAGAGGCCAACTGTGCTGACAGTTTGTTCTGCAGGAACAGTGGAGACTCCTGGAAGTTGGGGAATCCCTTCCCTCGGGCCTCCCGAAGTCCTGTCTGGTAGACATGCTGAAAGAGAATTTTTTTGTTAATGTCAGCTTAAATCTAAACATTACCTTAAAAACATCATTCGTACACCAGTTTTACCATGTCTTCTACAATTACATTTTCATTAATTTCCTATAAAAAATGAATGAATGCCCAAGACACATGGGTATGTAAAATTGCACCTATATATTCAGTGAATTCACTCACATCACTGGCATTCAAGGCAGCTTCCTTCGCTGTCAGGAACACAGGAGCATCAGCAGCCAGCTTGTAGCCTCCCTCTTTCTGTTTCTCATAACCTTGGTGGTAGACACGCTAGATAGAAAAAAATCAGTCAGTTAGTTTCAGAATAGGAATATGAAACATCTGCAAAACAGTGTCACTTGATGAGTACACTCATAACAAAGCAAAGGAATATTTATTTCCTTTGCCAGAAGGTAATGTTTTTGGTTGGTTAGGTGTGTGATTTGGTGTCTGCATACAGTATGCACACAGGAAAGCTGCTGCTGCCCAGTCTCTATTCTCCAAGCAGAGGCTTCGATCGAGAGGGGTAGTTTTGTCCGGGATTTTAACGTTCCTCTCCTCTCACCTCTGCCTCAGAACGCATAAGGGCGGGGCTGTTCTTTCAGAATCGGTGTGGCTGCCCCTCCCTTTGTACCATTAATTTATCGTTAGGCAAAGAGTTTTACTGCCCGGGGATTAGCGCGGCTCCGGTAACTTGGGGGAGTGTGCAGCCACCCGGCCGGGCACCCTGCTGTCTCCTCTACAATCAGTTTGAATGGCTCCCGCCAGATTGAAAGCATCATAACATAACGTAAACATTCCACACATGATGATAAATGTTTTTAAGGAATCAAAGTAGGCGTTATACTGTTACACTGAACTGTCTACAGTAGTTCTAAACGACCATTTTCTTTTCCCAAAGTATGTACAGTGGGTCACTGCGTTTCTGGACCGGTAGACCGGAAACACCTGTGGCGCGAGGGCAGAAACACTAGAATCCCTTGGCAGACTTAGCACCTACTTTCAAAATGGCCTTTATGTGTCAAAGTGATTAGATTTAAAAGGCTTGATGCCTTCCGATATCTTGCAGAGGTGAGAGGAGAGGAACGTTAAAATCCCGGACAAAACTACCCCTCTCGATCGAAGCCTCTGCTTGGAGAATACCCAGTCTCCACCTACACAGGGCTTTACATGCCCGGCATGCAGCAGAGTGTGCAGATCAAGGATTGGGTTACACAGCCACAGAAGAGCCTGCAGAGGAGGACAACCTTCCCAATGATCTTCGTAACGAAGAAGCAGCCATCATCAACAGTATGCACATGACAGTCAAGAATGCCTCTGCGGATTGTGTTGATATTCGACATGTGGTTAGT
This sequence comes from Branchiostoma lanceolatum, assembly GCF_035083965.1. Classification (NCBI taxonomy): domain Eukaryota; kingdom Metazoa; phylum Chordata; class Leptocardii; order Amphioxiformes; family Branchiostomatidae; genus Branchiostoma; species Branchiostoma lanceolatum. The sequence continues at coordinate 12,204,519 of NC_089733.1, read as the reverse complement.
TTTTGATGAGCCGTCAAAATGATTAGATTACAGGCCCTCTAGCAGCTTGTTATGGTACCATAGCGGAACTTTCTAGGACTTCTGAGTTTTGTATTTTTTTGTTTGTAAATATCTTCACACTTTGACAGACAATTAGTAAAGTATTTACAGAATAGTTGGTGCAGGAGAATATGAAAAGGTCTGACTTACGTCACTCTGCATCTTGGCAGCGTTCACCACACGAGTGATCTCGGGGGAGTCTGCCAGGACTGTGTACTTCTGCTTGTCCCTGTCCGCCTCCCATTGGTACACACGCTAAACAAACAAACAAAAATTTCTCTTACTAAGTAATGTTTTCTTGTGCTGACAAAAAAAAAAAATGATGCTAGATACAATTTCACTAACACTTAATCATGAAGTTAATAGTTCGAATTATAAGTACATATAGCTTTATTGCAGAAGTGCCTAGAAAAATACTGCAGCTTGGCAAGTTGGCACTTACCGGATCATTTTGGAACTTGACTTTGTTGACCCTGTCGATCTCCACAGAGAAGGGATACTGGCTCAGACATCTCTGCACAAGCCACTCAGCGTCCTCCTTGTAGTATCGCTCACTTGTGATTTCCTGTAGAGTCTTCACTCTCTCCATCTCCATGGAGTCTGGGATTGAGATGAAGCCACCGGGGTCTTGCTTGTAATCTTTCTATTTGGACGAAAGGTAACACATACATGTATTATTGTAATGTTTCCAGAAGCTTAGATAAAATTGACAAGTATATTTGCACCACAAGTGTAACAAATATGCCTCTCTCGTGGAAATGTTTGGAGTTATTGATAACAAAAGCATTCATGATAAATCAAACTAGTTTTAAAATTGATTCAAAAGATCTTTTTAGAATATCTAACGCTGTAATGGTGGCAAAAACGGTATCATCTCTTATGTCATTCAGATTTTGGAAATGCAGATCACATTTCCTTTTACAAAGGCTGATGTTACTTGTAGCAATAGTTGTGTTATCAAATAGAGTCAAAACTGCCCAAGAAGACCACTCAGGGGATTGACAAAATCCCAGTCTATTTGAACAGGTGGTTACTATAGACAGGATTCTATATGCTTGTGTAAAAATTGGACACATTGGTCAGGTGGTCCTTAAGTAGAGGTGGTCATTTGCACAGGTTGACACAATTTCTGTCCCCCATGCTACCGATAAACTTAAAGGTAAATGTTTGACGTACGTCGCTGGCAAGCTTGGCAGCAGCTGTGCATCGGACCTGCTCCATTGTGTCTGGGATAGAGATGAACTTTCCTGGCTTCTGCTTGTACTTTTTCTGTACAAAAAGAAGAAAAAGGATTGGTACACTTACAAAGGTACGTTGACAAATATCAAGAACGACAAAGCATGACACTTTTTCATTATCTGGTAGTGCAATGCATGGGTATTGAAAATAGTGTCTGTTAAAAGAGGATACTAGCCCTGTGATACAAAATGTAACTTACGTCAGACTGTTCCAGAACAGCCTTAGCAGACACCATGTCCACCCTGTCAGCAGGGAGGGTGTACTTCAGCTTCTGCTTCTCATAGTCCTTTGTATACAAAGCCTGTAAAAACACATAGACATAACGCAATTGGAAGATTTGTCGTAATCATATAAAAAACTGGATTATTTTCTAATGTTTTACCAGGTGAGGCAGCCTTTGCAAACACACAGTGTTGCATATCTTGTCAAGCAACAATTGTAGATATCAGAAGCAGCATAGTGTTATCATCTATACAGATTGCGCCACTATCAAAAATTACAAATACCAGATTCGGATGTTGGAATCAATGTTTTAATTTTTTTGTTTGAGGACACAAAACTCTCTCAACTGTTAACTTACCCCAGAGGCCAGCTGTGCTGACAGTTTGTTCTGCAGGAACAGCGGAGACTCCTGGAAGTTGGGGAATCCCTTCCCTCGGGCCTCCCGAAGTCCTGTCTGGTAGACATGCTGAAAAAGAATATCGTCTTCATCACTTTCAACTTCAAATGTAACAATGAAAGACTGACTCTGCTAGTAGTTATATGTAAAGCACAGCATGTGAATATCAGACTAAAATCTGATGTACTTACATCACTGGCATTCAAAGCAGCTTCCTTAGCTGTCAGGAACACAGGAGCATCAGCGGCCAGCCTGTAGCCTCCCTCTTTCTGTTTCTCATAGCCTTGGTGGTAGACACGCTATTGGAAGTAAGAACATTACATATATCGCATTAGAGAATAGTGTCAAAATGTCAGCAGGTGATTATGTACTGTTTGTGTGTACTAAAGAACTTTGTATGAAGTAAAGACAACGACTAAACTCGCAATGATTTTAAACAAGCAGTTAAAAACGTCCGCCACTTCACTTTAAACTTAGACTGACCAAGGAAACACCTATGGAAGACTGTTGTATGAGAGTACGTAAAGTTCTGACTTACGTCACTCTGCATCTTGGCAGCGTTCACCACACGAGTGATCTCGGGGGAGTCTGCCAGGAATGTGTACTTCTGCTTGTCCCTGTCCGCCTCCCATTGGTACACACGCTGAAGGAAAGAAACACTTATTAATAAGTCAAAAAGTAACAAACCTGTGCCTGCATGCTTGCTACACTTGCCAAATATCCTTTTCACATCTGCTTAAAAACTAAATTAAAATCTGCAATTATATAAATTGATACAGCTATACAATGTGTTAGGTACAAATGCACAATAGAGCAAGAAATAGACTGAAGATATGATTTGTCATTACAGTGCAATCTTGACCTTACCCAACTTAATTAGTATAACGAATACTGCAGCTTGGCACGTTAGCACTTACCGGATCATTCTGGAACTTGACTTTGTTGACCCTGTCGATCTCCACAGAGAAGGGATACTGGCTCAGACATCTCTGCACAAGCCACTCAGCGTCCTCCTTGTAGTATCGCTCACTTGTGATTTCCTGTAGAGTCTTCACCCTCTCCATTTCGATAGAGTCTGAGGTTGAAATGAAAGGACCAGGCTCCTGCTTGTAGAATTGCTGTTAGGATAGAGGAAAAAGGAAAAAAATGTTAAGACCAAGGTTTATGATAACAAAGATACATTTTTTACAGATGATTTTATTAATTAGCCATGAGTGAAACACAAAATAGCAAATGTGGAAAAGACATGTCACAAATATTTTTGAATGCACAAGTATAATCTAACATTGTTTCAATAGCTGATTTGCAAAATATCCTGGAATTCTTGCAAAATGCACAGTACTAGGATAATTGGAGTTTCTTTTTTCACAACCAGGAATCTCACCTGCTGAAGTTTCGGTGTCTGTCAGACACCTTCTTCAGAGCTTCTGACTGAAGTACTGCTTCTCGCTGCTATAAGTAGCCGATGTAGGTGGCGCTTTTGCGGCGAGAACGCAACCCAAAACGTGGCTGAGCTTGCATCCCGTTGTTCTCACCGCAAAAGTGTCACCTTCACCGGCTACTTATAGCGGCGAGAAGCAGTACTCCAGTCTGAAGAAGGTGTCTGTCAGACACCGAAACGTCAGCAGGTGAGAATCCTGGTTGTGAAAAAAGAAACTCCAAATATCCTACCAACCTGATGAAATTATTTTCGGATGCACACAGTACTGCTTTAAGGCTCGCTCCCTAAGGGGGTTACCAAAAAGTGGTATTCTACTTACATCCTTGAGGTTTTCCAATTTTTGGCTGCGCACAATCTCTGGTGTGTCGGGGATGGAGATGGGTTTGCCTGGTTTTTGCCTGTATTTACGCTGCATTGGAAGAAACACAGTCTTGTTAAAACACTACTGCAAGGAAACAAAACTCTCAAGATCTTCAAAAATTTTGATCCAGAAACAAAGAAGTGAGAACTTCTTTTTTTTTATTTTTATATTCATTAAAAAAAATTTGACTGGTGACAACTACAGGTTATGATTTACAATATTGTAAGAGCATGCATGCACTGTCAATCTTGAAACTTTTGCTGTTATTTTACTTTCCAGGTTTTAACCTCTCCACTGTTAAGTATGACACCGTGAATATGCATTTCCAATGTACATGCATTTCTACTGTACTACAGAATCGATTTAACCATGCACTAAAAACACCACAAAAACCTCATTTTCCCTCCTACTACAAATAAAACCACCACAAATATGGTGCAAACAAATGTGACTGATTGCTTACCTCGGACATGCCACTGACAGCCTTAGCTGCAACAAAGTCAACTCTGTCTGCCGGTGTCAGGTAGTGAACCTTCTCCTTCTCATAGTCCTTTATGTACTTGATCTGAAAGGGGTAAAAGGGATAATTAGTTCCCATCTGCAACAAGCATATTGAAAATTGCACTGTGACATGTCATGTATGAAGAAACTTAACAAACATCGTAGTTCTAAGATTGAATGTTACAAAATGTATTAAAGAAGTAGGAACAACAGAAGTACACTACTGTAAATTTCAAACTCACTGAATAACTCAGTGGTAAGACAATATTGAGCATGACACAAAAGCAAGATAGGAACTGCAAAATGGATTAGATATCTGCCAGTACAGATAATACTACAGCGGGAGGCTAATCTACCTACATGTAATCTATGCATTTAACTTCCATATATTCGTTAGTACGGATATGCTGAGTTTAATGACTTATTTTTCATTTGTTTGTTTGTTTGTTCTGTGTGTACTTACCCCTGAGGCATTTTCTGCAGAAAGCTTGGCCTGTAGGTACCAAGGGGACTCGTGGACGTTTTTGTAGCTTGTCTTCCGCATGTCGATCAGACCTTTGGTCTTGTACTCCACGTCGCTGGAGATCCTAGCAGCTTCCTTCGCCGTCACGAAGGCTGTGGAGTCGGCCGCCAGGTGGTAACCCTTCTTCTGCTGCTTCTCGACTCCTTTCTTGTATTCCAGCTGAAGACAAACAACAACAACAACAACATGAGCACACTATTAACACCCAGGGCTCTATCTAGCATCTGTCACTGGACAGAGTTTTGCTGACAAAAATTTCAACCTTTATCAGGGTACATGTATCAACTGTACCACAAACTTAAGATGAAGCTATTTTTGAAATTTTCCCTTCAAAATACAGGCAATATTTTACGTTCAAGAACAGCCATGCCAGTGAACTTTTCCCCACACACACATTTGATGCATGCATGGCTTCTCCATCAGGATAGGACAGACAAAACTTTAGGGACAATTTTTCCAGTCCTGAAGTTTCGTAACTCCAAATCAACTTATCACAATTCCCTCACCACATTAACTGACAAAGGTGAAAATCAGTAACTAGCTTTGGTTAGGCAAGGTTGAATTGGTAGAAAGAGAAGGATGGGCTTCGCCTTCTATACTACCAGGGTGTCAAGACAGAGAATTAATATCGCTGTAATCTCCAAGCAGATGTTTGGGGAGGTTAAATTGTTTCGTTTAGTAGCTGCATTTTTCTGATACAAATCACCTCCCTGGTTTGTGACGGAAATGAGTAGCTAGAAAACAAAACAATTTAGCCTCCCTAACATCTGCTTGGAGATCAATGTCACTGCCCCTATGGCTCCTTCGGTAACAATGGGGCCTTCAACCTTTAAAGTTTAAGACTTACATCACTCTGTTGCTTGCCAGTCTCCACAACACGGATGATCTCGGGTGAGTCGGTGAGGACGGTGTACTTCTGCTTGTCCATGTCCCACTTCTCACGGTACTGGTGCTGCAAGAAGACAAATAAATAGATAAACAAACACCAACGTCAGTTGTTTTTCGAAGTCATACAAAAACAAGGTATACAAATATCTGGCTTCCACTGCAGCTCCTAGAAAAAAGAGCAAGCATGGAATATACACTGTAATACAGGTTTATTCCTGTTCCAAATTATTGCAGATACAATAATAGCACTCAGGCTCTGCTTCAGAGCAGAAAATAACGGCTCCCCCTACCATGTTGAGCAGGTCCTGCAGTCTTGCCATGCGATCCATCTCCAAGTAGATAGGGGCCTGGCTGCAGCACCTTTCGACGATCTCCTTGGCCTCCTCCTTGTAGAAGATATCGCTGACAATGTCCTGGAGGGAGGCAATCTTCCTCATCTCTGGAGTGTCCGAGACTACGGTGTAAACGTCACATGGCTGTTTGTAATCAATCTGTTGGGCAAGAAAGAAAATGTCTTGAACCTTTTGATAGTCTTGACTTAGACCTTAGATGTTCTTCACTTTGAACTTACCATTAGGAATCCAGATATCAGTTATCATGATGTATGTTTAAAGTGGCTGTTTGTACTTAATCTGTCAAAGGGAAAAGAGAAATCTGTTCATAGTCCCGAGTGTGTGTGTGTGTGTGTGTATATACATGTATATGTATAGAATATGATATAATATATTCAAATGTATACTTTTTTTAGAATCAAGATTGTGACCTAGCAGAGTAGGTGATTCTACCAGCAAATATCACTATCAGAGTTTCTGTCGACAGAGACTCTGATAGTCTGGTAGAATTACCAACTCTACTGGCAGAAAAATACAAACATCTTGATCCTGCTGACTGTCTTGACTTTTACATCGCAATTGTCCTTAGTACGTACCAATTACAGAGTAATAGATACTGAAGGGGGTGATATGTGTCTTGCAAAATAAACAATAGACCATACGTACGTTGCTCTGGAGCTTGCTGGCTTCAGCGCAATGGACCTCACGCATACCGTCACATATCTGCTCAAACTTGGCCCCTTTGACCAGAGGCCGCTGGTACTTAAACTGCAAGGAAAACAGAGTCATTAGCATATCAGAAGAGCTTCAACTGGCCCTATTTTCTCAATGGAGGGAATTACAGAGACACAGTCTACAGAAATTTTAATTGCATGCTGTGTGCAAAGATATAACACTACATTGTGGTAAACAATAGATCAGTAACAGTTACTGTAACAAACATTTTTTGTCACAAAGGAGAATATTCCACCTTTCTCTCATTCATCTAAAATGTGAACATCATATCGAGCTGATCAAAGTAGATACATTGTGTATTGTCTGATAACTATCTAGTCCATTGTCTAACAATTGACCAGCCCATTGTCCAACAATTCACTTGACCATTGTATGGTCCATTGTACCACAATTGACTAGTCCATTGTAGCAGTATGATAACTGACTACTTCATTGTACCACAATTAACTAGTCCATTGTACCACAATTGCCTTACCACAATTGACTAGTCCATTGTAGCAGTTTGATAACTGACTACTTCATTGTACCACAATTAACTAATCCATTGTACCACAATTGACTTACCACAATTGACTAGTCCATTGTAAAAGTTTGATAACTGACTACTTCATTGTACCACAATTGACTAGTCCATTGTACCACAATTGACTTACCATAATTGACTAGTCCATTATTCTTCATTCAAATAAAAATCATTTAGGGTTATCTAAGATGATACATACCTCGCTTGCCAGATTTGAAGACGCCCTTGCTGTCTTCATGAGGGGGTTGTCTGCGCTAATGTTGTATTTGGTCTTCTTCTTTTCATAATCCTTCTTATAGTCCCACTGATGTAGTCATGACAACAGTGGACGGAAACAAGAAACGTGAGACAAGACAAAATACAAACAAGGCTCACATATACAAATACACTAACATATACAACAAGAAGATACGTATATCTGAAGAACATCTAGCTTCACAATATATTGGAGTTAAGGATAGGTTGTTGATAGGTTTATGAAAAACAGAACAAGCAAGAAACTTGCAGAACTAGATCATGATATGAAGTAAAAGACAAATGACAGAAAGTAACATTTTAAGATATCTTTAAGAGCAATAAACAGAGGCAATATCAAGCAATATAAGAATACATGATTGTGGAAAATTGAGAGTATTGAGATGATATTGCTTGGCATAATGTTGCACAAAACATGAAAACAGGAGAGCATGATATTCAATGAAAGAGCAATTAATATATTTAATATATTATTTCATGCAGTTATAAAGATAAATAATAAGGTACAATCACACAAAAAGAGAGGTTCCAGAATCTGGCAGCTGAGAAGAGAACTGAGGAAAGAGAAACTGCTGAGAGAAAAGATGGAATTAAGATTGCTGCAGGTGTGTGCAGATGTGAGGAGGAGAGAATGTAGAATGTAGCAAGTGGAGTGTCAAAATGTGGCAGAAATGAATGCAGAATGTAGCAAAGAATCGCAGGAAGGAATGAACAAAGACGGAAATGAGTGGGCGACAGAGACAGGACGAGGAACAGTTTTATTACAAGAAAAGAAAACATTTCCGAAGAGACTTATACAAAACGATGAAAGCATGCAATACAACATAAACTATACACATGCCTATATCTATCACAATCACTAACACTGTCAAAACCATATATAAATTTTACACAAATTCTTGCACTTAGCTATGGACTCCTACAACATAACAGTATTGAATCTACACACAATGGCTTTGTTAAAGAAGAACAAACTGAATATTTTGTATATGATATTTTTTTTCAATAACATCAGACCTGGGAACATATAATTATACAGATACATGTATATGCAACTGAAATGGCTATAAGACAGATACTACATCTAAACGAACATTAAACAAGACATAACGTACCAGACACTATGAGTACACTTAAACCACATGGGAAGACGGAAGATGGCTCGACATTCCACCCACGAAGACAGAACATAGCTCCACATTCCACCCATGATACCTCGCTGGTGTGCTCAGTTGCCTCCACTGCTGTCTTGAACACAGGTGTCTCGGCCACAGCGTCAAACTTCTTTCCCTCTGCGGACTTGCGGGCCTCTTCAGTGTATTTGATCTGCATTGTTGATAAAAATAAATACTTAAACATTGTATCTTGCAGAATACTTGTAACAGAGTTTTCCAAAAATCATGCAAAAAAAACATTTCTGTTGTAATTTTCAAACAACTTGTTTTGTTGAATATTACTGATTGCTACAGGTTCTAGTATTTCTTCTGTTCGCTTTATTGCACACTTCATCAATATTTCCGGAAGATGTACAAGACAGACCAAAATATTTGCTGAATACATCAATTTTGATGGTGGATTCTTGTTTTTCTTCCTCACTACATTTGCTGGTCACAATCATTTATGACAATAACATTGTACATTCCAAAACAAAAGCTTTAAATTTGCAATACAAATATACAAATATTCAATCAAATATGTATAGAGAGCTTACTACTTTTCATCCTCTGCATGGATATCAATGAGTTTCTATAAAGTATCATTCTAATTGCTAGAACATAACAGAGGAGATAAATTAGAAGTTCTGATTTGTCATGTTGAACGGTGGGTATGTATTAAGACCGACCTGGCTGGCTAGCAGGTTGGCTTCCTTTGCTCGCAGGTTTTCCATAGCATCCGGAGGAAGATGGAGTCCCTTGCCTCTCTCCTTCTGGTACTCCTCCTTGTACTGTTTCTGTAAGGAGACGGAAACAGTAAACATGAAGTTCAACTAAAACACTTTTCAGTAAATATCAATGACACCAATGAAGCCTTATATTTTCAGCAAGGGATCATATTAAAAGGAAATGTTGTAGATTTTCAAATGTCTGTCTTACAATTTACTTTTGCATTCTCCTAACATTACATCCAACTTTAAGCATACAATTTACAAATGGTTTCTTGTGTGATTTGCATCCAAAAACTTAGAGTTGACCAAGAATGATATGTGACATGCAGTAACTTATACACATGTTTTAAGCCCATATACTTGTACCATTATACTATGTTAAAAGTATACAAAAAGGCTTTGTCTCGAGTTTGAAGGAAGAAGAAGTATAGAAAACTATCATAATGAATTCAGATTATGGGGAGCAGAATATAGCAGACTGCTTACCTCACTCTGGAGTTTAGCGACTTCCTTTGCTAAGGTGACCTCAGGAGTTTCTGGAAGGATTGTGAACTTCTGTTTCTGGTTCTTTGAATCCCTCGTGTACAGGCGCTGGAATGGCAAAGATTCATGTCATTGTGACCTAAAGAGGAACTGAATAATTAAAGATGTTGCACAATTATATCATACAGATTGACTAGTGAATACGCTTTAATAAGTATTTGTAATATCTTTCTAAAACTGTCTATAGTCACAGTGGCAACTCAAGCTTAAAGAAGGAGTCGTACACAGGTGATCACTATAGATAGGACTCTTAACACTTGGACCAATGGGGAACACAATCTGACCACCAAAAAGTGCCCACAATGGCCAGGTGGTCCTTATACAGAGGTGGTAGGACAGGTTTGACTGTATATCAATGGCCAGGTGGTCTTTATGCAGAGATGGTCACTTGCACAGGTTTAACTGTTATAAGTTCATTTACATATTCAGTATTTTACCTTAAAACACTGCTCTACACAATTTCTCAGAGCTCCACCTTACCTCAGACTTGATGGTCTCTGCCTCCTGTACCCTGGCCATGTCGGGGGTCCACGGGTACTGGCTGTGTCCCAGCAACATGATGTGTCTAGCATCGGCCTTGTACACCACGTCACTCTGTATCTCCGACACTTTCTTCACTCTGTCCATCACAGGAGTGTCCTGCGCTGCGAAGGCCTTGTTCCTTATCATGTCTTCAGCTTCTTCTTTGTAAGGAAGCTGCAATACATCACACGAAGTTAGTTTCTGTCAGGTTGAAACCTTTTACATCTAAGCAATACTCAAAGATTTGACATCACAACTTTATGTTACTTATAATGTCCTCAGCTTCTTCTTTGTAAGGAAGCTACAAAACATGGGAAAATCACATTTTATACAATACAATGAAGGTGTCAAAAGTATCCCGTGATAAACTAGAAATCTGAACATGTACAGTTGATATAATGTATTCCAAATGTCTTCATGGTATTACCATTAGCGTATTATAGTCCATTGTCGTTGCTGTTGTTTTAAGCCCAGTGCAAAAGCAGATCGTGATATACAAGACCTAAGTGTAGGTACTGGTAAAACAAAAAAGTGAAAGTGACTGCATGGCAAAAGCTTTAAGTCGACAAAAGCTGTGAAACCCTGTAGTTACCTGACTGGTGAGCCTGGTGGCCTCCACTGCATGGCGGTTGCTAGGCGTGTCCAGCACAGCGGTGTACTGGTTAGTTTTGTCCTTGGCATACTGCAACTGGAGGGGGACAGGCCAACATTAGAACGTCAAGAAAAACCAGAGATTATTTAAAACACATGCACACCACACTTTACATCTTATTTTCAAAGCAAGAATTAGTTATAATCGGTATGCTTATTGTATTCCTCTTCTACCTGAAATGGGATCTAATTTGTTTAGGAAAATCCACCAAACTATCTTATACGGTGCAGTTTTTGTTCAGACAGAATTGTGAACTTATCCCCCCCCTTTCTGTTTCTTCACTTCAAGATAGAATTAGAATATCAATTAAAAATGCCTATTTCGTGAGAAATGCATATTGCAACCAATCCTTTTAACTTAAGGACAGATAGCATGGCTTTTTAAAGAGTTACCTGGCTTTGCAGCTGTCCGACTTCCTTGGCCCTCTGTATCTCAGGAGCGTCAGGAGGCATCTTGTGCTGCGACTTGGTCTTCTCTGCCTGCTCTGAGTACTTCACCTCACTGGTGAGTTCTGAGATGGCCTGTGCTGTGAGCAGAGTCAGGGATGACACCAGGTTGTAGGGTTTGGTCTGGGCTTCCTTCTGGGCATCGTGGGTGTACAGCATCTGGGAGATTCAAAAGCAAAGAAAAAAATTCATTATCAACATACTTGTGAACTATGTTCAACAAGACAGCCTACTAAAGGAATCCTACTTGATAATCAAGGGCTATCATCAACTAGGTATTAGACCAGATCCTGTACATATGTACAGGATCTGGGAGATTCAAAACTAGAGACAATCATGTTTTTTTTTCCTGCATATCTTTGTTTTTAAACACTTGTACATATGCAAATAAATAAACAATAATAAACTATAAAACAATCATCAAGTTTGTTTGCAAGCAAGAAAAAGGAAAGAATATTTCACTTTTGAAACAATCATTAAAAAAAAAACCTGAAACAATCATCAAAAAAAAACCTGCCAAAGAGTTGAAAAATCAAGTTTACATGCCTTACACGTACATACTCACAGAAACACTGTCAAAGAAATGCATGCTTTGTCTTTTTGGTACATACCTGACTAGCCAGCTGACTAGCTTCCTTTGCCCTGACGTTTTCCACTGAGTCTGCTGGAAGGAAGTAGCCGTGACCTTTGTCCTTCTCGTACTGCTCACGGTACTTCATCTGGGGGGGGGGATACCTCAATTAGCAGCTTGTAAGGAATATATTACTAGTATTTTCAAAACATTCGAATCTATAATAAGAAAAGGAGATCACATGTTTGTCAAAATCCCTCATCATCAACAGTTTTAAATATTAATCTCTTAAAACAGTTATTAAGTATTCCTAATAAACCATTCATCATCATCACAATTGTGTGAAAATTAGACATCTTATAATCCTAGAATAGCAAAGAAAATACTTATTACATGATTTTACATTATTGTAGTTCAGCATAGTTGCCATATGATAATTGAATAGCAAAGTTTCTAAGCAAAATTATACTTGGAGCAATCTTGTCTGTCAACTTGCAAGTCAAACTGTTAACTAAAGCCATTGTATCTTAATGTATACAGATTATTCATCTAAAGAATAAACCATTCATCGTCATTATCATCTTACCTCGCTCTGCAATTCCCCAGCCTCCTTACACGCTATGATGCGGGCTGTGTCCGGGGTATGTGTGTACTCCTGCTTTTGCTTCTCATAGTTGGCCTTGTACAGATTCTAGTGCCAGAACAATACAAGAAAAATGTTTGAAAATAACATCACAATATCAGAATACCTACACTCTCTAAGAATACAACCGTTATTGGAAACTAAAAGAATTGCAAATTATTAACTGGAATCCACTGTAACAGTTACAATCCATCTTATGATGAAATAATGAAGTGGAATGTTTGAACATGAGGTCACTATGCACATTCCTCAACACTTTGTCTTTCAGGCATACTCTGTACATGTGCATGTGCAAGTACTACATTTCTAAGTTCTGTAAATGCATTTAATTTTGCAGTGATTTGATTTCCCGATAGGGAGAAAATGGTTTGCAGTGGTTTTTAGTTGAAACAAGGTGATAGGCGAGCAGAAGACAGAAAGATACCTCGGATTTGAGTTTCTCAGCTTCCTCCACCCTGGACATCTCAGGAGTGAATGGGTACTGACTGTGTCCCTTCTGCATGATCTCCTTAGCCTCATCCTTGTAAATGACATCACTGATCATGCTCTGGACTTCGTCTGTGTGCTTCTTCTCCAGAGTGACCAGCGGCGTGTAGCGCTGACCGCGGTACTCCGAGAACAGCGTACCAGCGTTGCGGTTGCTGTATGGGAGCTGTGTGTTGAGTGATAGAAAATACAAGTCATGTATTACAGTAACAATTCACACAGTTCTAGGCGGAATTTTCTCAACAGTACCTAACACAATTTGCAAGAAACATATCTATCTTCCCAAAATATAAAATAAACTTTATACTATTGATACCAGGATGTTGTATACCCAACAATCTTTCCCATTGTATGCCCAACAATTTTTCCCTCTTGTCTCAATATCCGCAGTCTGCATCTTTGCAAAATAAGTTGTCAGTTGTCGTTTGTTTTATTTAGGGGAGCTAACAGCCAAAAGTGGTAACAACATTAACTTCATGGCCAAATCTCTATCTGCCACATACTGGACATGCATTTGTAAAGAGTGAATTTCTAAAGAGTGCAACATATCAGCTGCATGCAAACTGGGTGCCCTGTTCTTCTTGACTTACGCTTAAGACAAAGCATGCACAAGACTAAGGAAGAGGATGACTCACATGGCTCTGTAGGCTGCCAGCCTCCTTAGCGTGTAGGTTGACTGGAGTGTCCAGTACAGGGACATACTTGTTTGACTTGTCTTTTGCATACAAGCGCTGTAAAAGAACATTTCCAAAAAAGATTACTACATATAAAAGAGATCAAACAAACTACTTTAAGATATTGTAAGAATACAAGACTGATCTGTAATTCTTTGACTCGTTCGTGATTGAAAACGGATTCAGAATGAAATAGTTTTACAACCCTGACTCAAAGTCATATCCTGACTTACAGGCATGATTTCATTGGCCCCCTCACTATGGTTAACATTTTTTGCAGGGTTTTCTGCAGTTTGGCAATGAACCACCAGAGGGCACTTTACCTGGTTCTGTAGCTCTCCCACCTCCTTGGCCCAGATGAAGTCAGGTGCATCAGCAGGCACCTTGTGCTGAGACTTGATCTTCTCAGCCTGCTCCTTGTACTTGACCTGAAGAAAGTCCAAAGATTGGTCAGTTTTCCATTGTAACACTGTGATTTTGCACCTATATATTCCTATTCCAGGTCCTGTCCTTGGTACTAAAGCACTAGTATTAACAACCACTAATCTGTGACTCTCAAGCATCCAAAATGAGGCCGCTTTATGTTTCCCATTTAAAATAATTTTTACAATATTGTGATCTTGCACCTAGAAACATATCTACTCCTTGGTGCTGAACCAATAGATTAAACAACAACTAATCTACAGTGTGTATTTCTAGCATCAAAAATGTAGAAGGTTTCAATAAAGCTCTTGTTGTACAGATTTTTTTCAAGCTCCAGAGGATTTCACACCTACATGAACAACTTGTAATACAATGTAAACAAAATTTCACAACACTACACAAGAGACAGCTCCTGAATAGGTCCTAAGATCTAGCAAGGTTCTGGTCTTGTACATGCCCTGCTAGTCTATCAGAAGATAATTTTCTCTCGCAGGGGGCTTTAGAATGCCACACTTTAACTTCAAATTCACACACTATAAAAGAAAGGAATCCCCCATCCCCTTGGTCAGTTGTTTGATACATTCCCTTCTGTGTAGTAAAAAGGATTGAAAGAAGAGTCTCATACCTCACTTGTCAGCTCTGAGACCTCCTGAGCAGTCTTCACCACCACTGAGTCCCCAGCTGCATCAAACTTCTTGGACTGAGCCTCTTTCAGCGCATCTTGGGAATATTTCACCTGAATCATTAGAAACAACATTCCCATCAGTTAAGCTAGTTTCCCAACTATCTATGTATGATAATACTCCTACAATGCAAACTATTATCTAATATATAAAACAACTGGTCCAATACATTTTTTACATCTATAGTGGTTAGTAATGCTTTATAGATGATTCTGGATCCAAACAAAGTTAAACAGTTCCCTAGTACAAACATATGAGATATCTCTTTTAAAAATATAGACATAATACTAGTAGACATTTATGATAAGTAAAGCCATACAGTCAGTTGTGAATGGAACATACATACATAATGTAAGTCAAGAATCACATTCAAAATCTTTTCGTGTGCAACTTTGACATAGATTGTATCTAGTCACTGACGAAAGGTAGTAGATACTATCTGACAAGTCTGTTTACAAAATATATTCAGTTGCTTGAGTAACTTTTATATTTTGCAAGTTGACATATGTTTCGAACATTAGTTACAAAAATTCAAACTAATAAACCCTTTCTAAAAGTCAAGATGTAACATCTACCCACCTCACTGGCTAGTTCCGTAGCTTCCTTTACTCGTACATCCACAACATTATCAGCTGGGACAAAGTACCCCGTGCCCCTCTCCTTCCAGTACTTCTCACGATATTTGGACTGAAACAGTGACACATAACAACAGTTCATACAAATAAACATCATCATAATATCACAACAGGATACTTGGATACTTTATTGGCTCCATTAGCTATCATACAAGTAACAAACAAGTACTTAGTAGCTAATCTTCCTGGATTACAAGTCAAATAAAAATACATCTAACAAACTACAACAGGGATACCAACAATACAGTAACAGTAGCTATTAGCTTGTAAGATGGTGGCAACTAATAAGCAATGCCAGGAAATAGGCAAATGTATTATTTCTAAAGTGGCTTGGTGAAACAGAGTGTTTTCATTCAAGAAACAAGATTCAGGACCTGCCCTGTTCCTGGTGCTGAACAACCTTCTTGCACTTTCTAAGTGCTACTCTAGATGTAACTTTAAAGGTTTATCATATATAATTGAAGTTGGCATAAATACACAAGACAGCTTGGCACACATATGCCAAGTTCTGGAAGCTATTAAGTTTCCCTTTGTTGTGCAGGTAACTTTGAAGCTACAAGAACCTCAACTCAAGATGCTGTCCTTGGTGCTGAATTGTTTGTGTTGTTAACAACTCTGCATAACCAAAGGATTTCCAGCTTTCTAAAACCATTAAACAACAAAAAGTATCACATTCATATTCAAAGTGCATGCAAGAACCTCTTTCCTACTTTGTGCAAATACCAAAGACAGGTAGTCAGTCTTTACAGTCTGTTTTGGAGAAACACCTATTTTTGTGAGAAGCAGGAAACCTGTCTTACCTCGCTCTGAACCTCTGCAATCTCCTTAGCAGTGACAAAGCCCAGCTGGTTAGGGTGACAGGTGAAGTTTTGCTTCCACTTTTCATAGTTCTCCTTGTACAGATGCTGGAGTAAAAAAATTATCAGTTAGTAAATTATTCTCAATAAATGTTAACATATACCATCTATTTACTTAGCCTTAAATCCTTGTGTAGAAGTACCAGTCACAGTTGTTTCTCTATTTGTTTGTTGTCATGTAGATACCGCAACAAACACGATCATAAAACCACAATCTGCATTTAGAGTATATCGTTTGGGCTTATACATTTTCTTACGTCAGATTTGAGTTTCTCAGCCTCCTCCACCCTGGACATCTCAGGAGTGAAGGGGTACTGACTGTGTCCCTGCTCCATGATGGTTTTTGCATCATCCCTGTACACATGGTCGCTCTGGTACCCAGACACCTGTAGCATGTACTTGTACTGCTCTGTCTCGTGTACAGGGAACTGCTTCCCTACCAGATTCTTCACTTCGTACTTGTATGGAATCTGCAGAAAAACAAGGTTTGGCATGTACAGTCAACCCCGTGTAAAATGACAACTCTAGGACTTGAAAAATGGTCAAAATTGACGGGTGGCAAATTCAGACAGGAGTAAAGCTCAGATTAATGGGGAAAAATCTAACAGTAGCACCAAAAAGTGGCCATAATGTCCGGATGGTCATTATACAAAGGCAACTATTACGTCAGTTTTGTATGAAGTAATATGAAAATTCTACTCCTGTTTGTACTGATCATCAATAGTCTTTGTGTACAATGTGTAAACATTGTCAGGCCACACCAATTTATTTTTTGGGTTTGCAGACATATTTAAGTACAAATTTAGTAAGTGGTCAAGTTGAAAACAGAGGGCTGGTAGGAAAACCTGTATGGTACTACATGTATATTCAGACTCTGTTTTATCCTTAACATTTCAATTTGTTTATTATTTCTTCAAGTCCAAGAATGAACATATAAGATCAGTGTGTCTTATTCTAAAAAATGTTCACATTTCTAAGACATACTGGTTTTAAGGTACTTACATCACTCTGTAGTCTGGATGCCTCGTCCGCTTGCCGTATGGCCGGTGTATCAAACACTGGAGTGTATTGGGTGTTTTTTTCTTTGGTATATTCATTCTGAAACGAAAGAACATATTGTAGAACGTACATAACAAGCCTCTGAAGACTCAAGATCACTACTTGCCCTTGTTATCTTACAAGGAGTATACACCTCAGGTACTGTTTTTCAGCTTAACCTGGATATAGCTAGAAGTATGAGAACTTAATGAACAGAATCACCTAAAACAGGTGCAAGAACTACACAAGTGACATGAAAGCCATTAAAACTATTAGAGATTTACATACATTGTATATTACCATAGATTGTAAATGCTGTACGAAATACAACACCGTACGGTATAGTATTGTCCATCTCTGAAGACCTGCTAGGTGCAGTTGTAGGTCTATGATACACCAAAGTTGTAGGTCTATGATACACTCTTCTTCCTTATTAGGAAGACAACCATAAAACAGAAAGGTTCACCATAACAAGAAGATACTGTAACGATTCCATACCTGGCTCTGTAGCTTCCCCACCTCCTTTGCCCAGAGGATTTCAGGTGTGTCTGGTGGCATCTTGTGTTGAGCCAGTGTGGACTGGACCTGTTCTCTGTACTTTGCCTGGAAAATGATAATGCATATTTAAGTTTTTACCATCATGGCAAATGGGAGAAATAGATGAACAGAAGAGAGCAGTGGAGACAATAGAAGAAAAGTGGTCCCCAACAAAGGAAGGAGAAACAGAAAAAAAAACTTTGACATCTTGCACAACATTTGCAGGACATGTATATGGCATTTGTTTTGATGTGACATAGGATATACCTGTCAGACTTCTGTACTTGGAGTTGAACTGTATTGTATTGCGTTGGGCAAATCAGTCCAATCCCAAAACAATACAATGCAATTTAAAGTGTAGAAGACCAATTAAAGGGATTTGATTTGATAGAATTTAACTTTGTGAAATATTGCTCCTTACCTGGCTGGTTAGATCGGAGACCATCTTGGCCGTCATGAGAGTGAGGGAGTTTACGGGAGTGTACATCTTCTCCTGGGCTTCCTTACGAGCGTCTTGAGTGTACTTAACCTGTAGGAGAATGAAGGAATGAATGAATGAATGGATGGACGAATGACAATGAACAAACGAATGGATGAAAGACTACATTTCACAAGAGTAGCACATCATCATGTTATTTTCTACAATTGATAGTATACATTAATATCAGCCCATGAAATGCACAAAATATAATGAAACTTTGTAACACGAACCTCGCTAGCCAGTGCTACAGCCTCCTTAGCATGGAGGTTGTCCATGGTATCCAGGGGCATTATAAGGCCTTGTCCCTTTTCCTTGTTGTACAGCTCACGATATTTGTTCTGAAAGCAAAGGCAAACAAAAAAGCACTATAAACAGTAGCTAACTCCCTACTACCAACTGGATTTGGGGTTAAACATATGTTTTGGGGGTCCTCGTCCCATTTTACCTGGACCCATGCAAGGAGTGACGAGGGGTTATAAGGAGTCACCTTTCACCCCTTTTCCCCTATCATTTGGGGTGAGGACAACCAAAATGTCTCTGTAACCCCAAGTTATGACTTCTGACATATAAGGTATTTATATGGAAATATTATTTTCTTTTCTACACTGAATGTAAGAATAGATGAAAGATTGAATGTCAAAGGTCATCAATAAAGCAAGAAAAATTGAATCAGATCTTTCTTGTTTTACATGGCCCAAACAGCTCCAGAACATAACATATTCTCATCAGGCTTTTTTTTAAATCGCCAGAGCATTGCCACTTGCTTTGAGAGAACATAGCATACATGCAAAGTTCTAAATGTTCTATCCGAATTGCTCTAAATATTCCAATGTTTTAAATAATGTTCTAAAGTTCTTACCTCACTCTGCAGATCTGAAGTTTCCTTGGCAAACACAAATTCTGGGTAGTCAGCACGGATGGTGAAGTTTGTCAGGTACTTCTTGTAGTTCTCCTGGTACAGATGCTGTGAAGAAGACATTCCATACTTTAAATCAGGTTTCATAAAACAAAAACAGATCATAACATATTGACCCTAAGTTGGAAACATCCAACACTGTTCCACATTTTTGCTCCTGCCCACCCAAAAAGTGAAAAAATGTGCAACTTAAACTAAGATACATTTATAATATCATAACTTTATGAGAATCCTCCAAATATATTTCCAACTTGACCTAATTGTCCCAAAGGTATTGCCAAAAAATTATGCAAGCAATCTAAACAACATGCGTTCAATTCTTCGCTGAAAGAAAGGTCAAGTACTTACATCTGATTTAAGTTTCTCAGCTTCCTCCACTCGAGACATCTCAGGAGTGAAGGGGTACTGACTGTGTCCCTTCTGCATGATCTCCTTAGCCTCATCCTTGTACACCACATCGCTGACGATGTTCCTGATGTCGTCCGTGTGCTTTTTCTCCAGAGTTTCCAGAGGCGTGTAGCGCTGACCGCGGTACTCTGAGTGTAGAGTGCCGGCATCACGGTCGCTGTACTTGAGCTGTTTTTCAAACAATCAAAGAAAAAGACAATCAGAGATGGCAGACCTCACCCCCTTCACGTAAATGTAGAGGCCGTGATGTAATCACAGACACATGCATGCACCCCCCCCCACACACACACACATACACAAACACACAGACAAGCCGAAAAGTGCTCTTTAGTTTTCAGGCAGTCCTTTTTAAAATCTTTTCATAATCTATCATTGCTTCATACTATTCTTCTTATTTGTATGACTCAAATATTTACACACAAAAAAACACTATTTGTCAGATTTGCTGAAACTTTATAGAATTTTCTCTTACAAGTAATGATGAAAGATGCTACTTACATAGCTCTGCAGTTTGGTGGCCTCCTCTGCCTGTTTGATGTAGGGAGAGTCGTACACAGGGATGTAGTTGGTTGGCCTGTCCTTGGTGTAGCTTTTCTGTAAAAGACAATCGTGGTCATGAGCAACATTTTTAGTCAGACCCAAAAAGCGTAGATTGTATCCCGTAGTAGTTCTTAGAATAGCCATTTATTCCACTTGTCAACATTGTTAACTCACACTATCGGTACAATATACCATTCCTATGCATTGTTTCATGTTGCAATTAGCCCTCGGGCAAGAACTTTCAAACAAAACATTGATTATTAGAGACTATCTGTAGGACTAGTAAGAAGTTTGGGACTCCTCAAACACACCTGGCTCTGAAGACGCTGCACCTCCTTAGCCCAGGCAATCTCAGGTGTGTCCGCAGGCACCTTGTGCTGAGACCTCTCCTTGTCGGCCTTCTCTTTGTACTTCACCTGTTGGAAGATTCAAGCATACCATGTTTACTTGCACTTTGGGGACCAATACTAAGATACACACTTATTACATAACCTTCTCCCTGCTGCCTAACTCTGTAACCAAGAGGGAATGGGGTGCCAAACAGCTACTTCAGAGAGCTAAAGGTTATATACACAGTCACATCTGTTGTAAAATTGTTTATTTGTCATTTTGTTTTCAGCAAGAATTTGACAGAACTGAACGTCAAAAAGAATCTAGAACAACGGTTAATTTTTCCATCACACGACAACTAAATTTCATATTACACATCCACAACTTTCCCAAGACGTTCCTAAACTTTTAGTTTTTGTCTTATTCTAAAGTATTATGAAATATAAAACC
Organism: Branchiostoma lanceolatum; assembly: GCF_035083965.1. Taxonomy (NCBI): domain Eukaryota; kingdom Metazoa; phylum Chordata; class Leptocardii; order Amphioxiformes; family Branchiostomatidae; genus Branchiostoma; species Branchiostoma lanceolatum. Next base: position 12,183,343 of record NC_089733.1, on the reverse strand, counting down.
CTTATACCAAGGGGAAGTGGGTACAAAAGAAAAAAGTAAAAAACTAAACTGGTCATCAAAAAAATATTTAGTCTGTAGTACTATTTTTTTTCCCTACCTGACTGGTGAGTTGTGAGACAACCTGAGCTGTCATACTGGTCAGGGAGTCCACAGTGTTGAACATTTTCTCCTGAGCTTCCCTACGAGCATCCTGGACATACTTCACCTGCAAATCAAAAGTAAAAATTGCTTTAATTGTTCCAAATCCATACATTTCTGAAAAAAACGGCAAATATATATATATATCTAAAATCTGCTAATTATTATAAGTCTGCCAGGACAGACATACATGCCAACTTGCAAAACTTTGTTGAAAGATATTTCCAACCCAGCGTCCTCCAGTATAATGCACTCCTGTATAGACTGCATACTTGGGAGTGCTACACCAGAGGTCTCTCAAACCCACTGGTTTTTGCTTTGAATTGTCAATCATAATGTTATCCAACAGATAAATGTTAATGGAGGTTAGACTTAAAACAAAGGCCGATCCTTCTGTTCCTGTTTCTGTTCCTTTGTTGCAAGTTTAGTTGTATGCACTGGATTGAAAATTAAGTTTCCACAATACCCACCTCACTAACAAACTCAGAAACCTCCTTAGCCCGTTGGTTGTCCATGGAGTCCAGAGGTAACATGAGACCCTGACCTTTCTCCTTCAAGTACTGCTCACGATACTTGTTCTGTAGAGAAAATAAAAAATTATGACACAAACTCTTTATCAAATTCTGCACATTTTCTACTCGAAATATGCAAGTTTGTCAAAAAAAATTCAACCATGCTTTTTTTAGTTAAAAATTAAATCTAGAGCCTTCTGATGCCCTATCTGTTTTAACACCTGACTTCTCACAGTTCACTAACTACATGTACTAGGAAAAAATTACAGCAAAACCCGTACTAGAATTAGTAGTAACAACCTCTGCACAAGGACCACCTGGTCCATTAGATTACCTTGTCCATTCCATTAAGAAAGCATTAAGTTTATAGTGATCACTTTCCTAGTGCGAATATTTTCTTTAAGTCCCTTAAGTGGTCATTGTACAACAAAGGGATGGACATCAGAATTTAGTTAGTTACCTCGCTCTGAAGCATGTCAGCCTCCTTTGCGTGCAGGATCTGTGGGTCGTCCACACGGACAGAGTACTGACCACGCTGCTTCTCAAACGTCTCCTTGTAAAGTTTCTGAAATGAAGATTAAAACATTTTTAAAAGACCTTTTTTTAGTGTTAGCCTTGAGCATGTGAAAGAATCCATCCCACCTATCAAGAAGAGTAGTGGTGACTCGGTGTGCTTGACTGAAAACGCAAGTCGTAGTGAAGCCAAGGAAAAACTGCATTGCACTATTCAGGTACTACTGGCTCCTTCAAAAAAACTTCTTAATGATTTATCTCAGTTGAGGAATCTCATGCTTTATTACCTTTACCTTAATGACCATTTTTTCAGTTCTGTTTTCTGCAGTCAAAACAGATTTTAAAATATTATAAATCAACATTAAAATTACTTCTTTACTTTCCAATGAATTACAAATGATAGACTTGTTCTTGAAAGTACGATGGCTTAGTATGAAGACAGTCAACCTACCTCTGATTTGAGTTTCTCAGCTTCCTCCACCCTGGTCATCTCAGGAGTGAAGGGGTACTGACTGTGCCCCTTCTCCATGATGTACTTTGCCTCATCCTTGTAGTTGTGGTCGCTCTGGTACCCGGACACTTGTAACATGAACTCGTACTGCGATGTCTCGTGTACAGGGAACTGTTTCACCTCTGCTTCTTTTACCTCCTTCTTGTATGGGATCTAGTAGAGAAGTATCAACAACATTATACATCATGTTGTTTTAAATCAAGAACAGAAGGAAGGAAGGAACAAAGGTAGGAACAAAGGAACAAAGCAAGAAGAAAGGAAGCATGAAGAAATGAAGCAATGAACAAAGAAAAAAACAAAAAGAAACCAAAAAGGAAGGAAGGAACATAGATAAAACATAAACATGAAGTGTTTGTTTTCCACATCTTAAAAATATACAAACATATGACATGAACTTACATCACTCTGCATCAAGGTTGCCTGCTCTGCCTGTTTGATTGCCGGAGTGTCGTACACAGTAGTGTAGTTGGTCGGCCGGTCCATGATGTAGTTTTTCTGCAAGCAACAAATTACAGTGTTAGGGTGAGTCAGGTTGTCAACACCAAAACACATACATGTGCCATGTTCATACTGTGTGTTGTAGGAAATACTCTGACAAATGTGATTTTTAGAAAGTATCTTTAGTCTACAGAATCACAGGAAAGGACTAAATAATTTTCAAAAAATGCATTGTCAAGTTCAATAAAGTTCATACATGGCTCTGTAGCCGTTGGACTTCCTTAGCCCACTTGACTTCAGGGAGGTCTGGAGGCATCTTGAGCTGCGGCCTCATCTTCTCAGCCTCATGTTTGTACTTAACCTGCAGTTGTAAGTCACAGAAATCATAAGTCACCAGAGTTATCAACCCAACATTGAAATTTAGAAATAATTTCTCTCCTATAAGATTAACTACATGTATTACAGTGGAACTCAATATATCATTGTCACCAATGTAATGTACGTAGAGGCATCCTCACTAGATACAGTGTAGCTTTAAAACACTTTTAGTTACACAATGTAAAATATAGGTGTGACAAATTGTTTGATATTACAACTGTTTTGTACCAGTTGTACACATTGTGGAGTTGTTTGCAAGAATATAGAAATGATAGTAACCACAAGCAATAAAGACATGCAAATACAGTCTATCATTATATAACTCTATCTAGATTGGAAGTAAAGCTTGTCATTACAAAAAACAGAAGACAACTAGACATACCTGGCTGACGAGATCGTGAACAAGTTTGGCGGACATGTTAGTCAGGGAGTCCACAGCCTGGTACATCTGATTCTGCATCTCTTTGCGAGCCTTGTCAGTATATTTCACCTGAGACAATACAAAGGAATAAAAATCTAGTTGTTGAAGCCATTTACTTCCAGAAAGTATTTGAGGACAATATTACAAATATCAAGGAATTGTGAGACCGTAACAAGGGATATTTGCAAGAGGAATATTATAGAAGCTAATTTTTCTAAGTTGTTTGTTAATAATATTGTATAATTATACACACCTCACTAGCAATGTCCATGGCATCCTTAGCCCTCATGTTCTCCATGGCATCAAGGGGCAGGAACTGACTTTTCAGTTTGTCCTGTAGGTACTGTTCTTTGTATTTCCGCTGTAAAGGCATCAACAAATGTTTTAGTAGTATATCTCCTACATGTACCTTCCTATTCATAGCAGTCTTAGTACACAGATAAGTCCCCGCTCAATTGAAATCTTTGGCATAACAAAGTATTGTAACAGAATAAAATGTTTGTTCTCTCCCTACTATCATTCTTGTTCAAAGCTTTGCTGGATTGACAGTTTAGAAAGTGGTAACTTGGGCAGCCATAATTACCATGAAATTACCATGGAATTTGGCACTAATGCAGAAGTCAACTACCATGAAATTACCATGATAGCATTTGGCACCAATGCAAGACTGCATCCAAACGTTCATCATCTGGCAGCATTACATCTACACAATGTCATCACTTTTGCAACAGAAGAAACAGATCCTTAAGAGTTTGTACCTCACTCTGAAGATCAGCTACTTCCCTGGCATGGATGATGTCAGGATGGTCCAAACGGACAGAGAACTGGCCCTTCATCTTCTCAAAGTTTTCCTTGTATAGTTTCTTAAAGGAAAAAGATAACACAATCACTTTCTTGCAAACTTGGGAATAATCGATAGAAAACAATAATCGTCTATGTTGCAGGACAAGGTTTTTTATCCTTGCCGCTCTAAATTTTCTCTCAAAATGATCATCATAAAGTTAAGAGTTCTTACATCAGATTTGAGTTTCTCAGCCTCCTCCACCCTGGTCATCTCGGGAGTGAAGGGGTACTGACTGTGTCCCTGCTCCATGATGGTCTTTGCATCATCCCTGTACACATGATCACTCTGGTACCCAGACACCTGTAACTGGTTCAGGTACACGGGGGTCTCGTGGACTGGGAACTGCTTTACTTCAGCTTCTTTCATCTCCTTCCTATAAGGAATCTGATAGAAAAATAAGAGTAGCAAGAGAACATCATTAATCTCTTACAAACTAGAAAAGTTTGAGGTATAAGAGGTATAAGAACAGGAAGACATCATAATATTTTACTTTTTAGCTCATCCTTAGTTACATCTTTCCTCCCCAAGAAAACATTATGCCCGTCAAACCACAGAGAAATCAATTGGTCTGCCAACTCTACATTACATTTTAAGCAATAATCCATCATTGTGCGGGTTTTAGAGATTGGCCAATGTTACATGTAATAGGTCCGTGAGCCCCATTCAAATATGGCCGATGCTACAATGTAGTCGGCTGTGACAGGGCCTTTGTAGAATTTATCTCAAATACATCTCAGTTACAGTAATGTTTATGTCCTTAAATACAGACAGTCTTCAAGAAGCATTGCAAGAAAAATACATTTTCCCAATTTAAGGACATGACACCTACATCACTTTGCAGTTGTGCCACCAGCTCTGCTTGCTTGATGAGTGGGGTATCATACACAGTGGTGTAGCTGGTTGGCCTGTCTTTTGTGTAGTTTTGCTGTAAAACAAATTTTGCCAAGTATATACACACAATTCATTCCTCAATTAACTATTTCAACACAGATTGCAGACTTCACAACAAAGATACACGATAATCTCCAAAAGTGAAAGCATTTTGAGAAAAAAAAAACTTCTTACATGGCTCTGCAGCCGTTGGACTTCCTTGGCCCACTTGACTTCAGGAAGATCCGCAGGCATCTTGAGCTGTGGCCTCATCTTCTCAGCCTCCTCCTTGTACTTGACCATGCTGACCATGTCCATACAGGCCTTGGCTGTCAAGTTACCCAGGGTGTCCACAGACGTGAACATCTGATTCTGCATCTCATCACGAGTTGGCCTGGTGTACTTGACCTAAAAATGGTCAAAATATTGCAGTCCATTACCATGGCAACCATAGACCTAGATCATTTCTTTTAAAAACGACAACATCAACTGAAACCGTTAAAGTCATTTCTTCTCCTCTTCCAGAGGTGCAGTGTTCACAATATTTAGTCCCAAATACAACTGAAACAGATACAACAGTCTAGCCAGTATCCTACATTGCCTTCATCAGTCAGTACTGACCATGGATAAGTCCTACATGTACATTGTAGTTCACATCTACACTACAGCATTGTCTGTGACTAAACAGTCCCATTCATCAGTGACAATCTCAGCAAACTATGCTCCTGGTGATGATGATGATGACATACCTCGCTGGCAATGTCCATGGCCTCCTTTGCCCTCATGTTGTCCATGGCATCAAGGGGCAGCATTTGACCTTTCCCCCGATCCTGTAGGTACTGTTCTTTGTACTTGTTCTGCAAAGATTAATAGAAGACATTGAAGAGCAGTCTTTAAACCTTCTCCCTGCTGCCTAACTCTCTAACCAATAGAGAATGGGATGCAAAGCGACTACTTTGGTGTGCTAAAGGTTAAATACAGCTCTAAGTACAATGTACTTCATCATTTTGAAACAATGATCTAGATAGAATCAGTCCAGAATTTTTGATCAGCCCTAAAAGATACCAACAAAGCAGCGAGCAGGAGAAAGACCTAAAACAAAAGCAAAGAGGTAAACAGACAAAATTCAGTCAACAATGACCATGACTACATGTAAAAATGACAACCCAAAGTATGACAAATGTCTAACAACTGTCAAACATAATATGGTGACCATACACATTACAAAAAGAAGCAACCATATAAATATTTATATCTGGTTGGTACATAATCATATAGATCCTAGGATGGTTGAAGCTTTCTTGCATACCATCAAGTTCCTTCAACCTGCCAATGCAGCTATATAATCATAGCCCTGAAGATGGTAGCAGGTATACTACAGATATCTTGTCAGGTATGAAGAACTTGTTTTTGTCCAAGAAAACTCCTTAAAACTCATACAAAGGAACGGGGAGTCTTACCTCACTCTGCAGAGCTGTAGTTTCCTTGGCATGGATGATTTCCGGATCGTCCACACGAACAGTGAACTGTCCCCTTTGCTTCTCAAAGTTCTCCTTGTACAGTTTCTGTATGTGGAATGGAGGGATGTTAAATTAAAGATACTTTATCTAAATTTTGTACCTTAACCTTCTTCCTGCTGGATAACTGTGTAATCAATAGGAAAAGGGTGCTAAACGGCTACTTCAGAGTGCTTAAGGTTAAAGTACATCAGTCAAGAATACAAGGTCATAAGACATTCTACTGCATTAAAAAGGTGCTTCATCCCTAAATTATTGCATATGATTCATTGGTCCACTTCAGAATATCATCATTGTGCTTAACACAAATATGTGACAACAGCATGTTCCTTGATATTTCAAAATGTGTCAACAACATCTGTATGAATTACATATCAATAAACAAAGCATGTTTTTCGATCAACTTATTAAAGTTTTATGATTAATATCACACCTCAGACTTGACTTTCTCAGCTTCTTCCACCCTGGACATCTCAGGAGTGAAGGGGTACTGACTGTGTCCCTTCTCCATGATGTACCTAGCCTCGTCTTTGTAGTTGTGGTCGCTCTGGTACCCGGACACTTGTAACATGAACTGATACTGCGATGTCTCGTGTACAGGGAACTGTTTCACCTCAGCCTCTTTTACACCCTTCCTATAAGGAATCTGTTGGAAGACATCAGAACAAGGAGTCACAGTTAGTCTGTTACAGTCTGACAAAATGTTTAACCTTCTCCCTGCTGCCTAACTCTGTAACCTACAGAGAAAGGGGTGCCAAATGGATACTTCAGTGTGCTAAAGGTTTAATGGGCAAACATAGAGATTTCTTTCAACTCTGCATGTCATCAACTGTTAAATATTACCCTAACAAAAAAATGAAATTATAATCTCAAAATAGTTTAACTGAAGCCCTTATTTAGACCGTATTCTTGATTTGTTAACAGCAACTTAATTTTAGCTACTTGAACGGTCAATACTCAACCGCTAAAATGTCATCATCACAAATATTTGATTACTAACATTTGAGACAGTGAAGTTTGTTTCTATCATTGGAATTAAATGCAGTGAACTAATTATTTTTGTCAACCACTAAAATTACCAACTGCAATATTAAATGGATTTACAGTATACCTTTAGGCAAAATTTAGACTTTTTGACATGAATCAAATGATAATTCAACACTCACATCACTTTGCAGTTGGGCCACCAACTCAGCCTGCTTGATAAGCGGTGTCTCGTACACCGTAGTATAGCTGGTTGGTCTGTCCTTTGTGTAGTTTTGCTGTGGAAAAAATGAACAAGGTTTAATTATACAAAGTGATTAAAAAATGCTTTTTAGTTAAACAAAAGAAATTACAGAATCGACAGACAAATGAAACATTGTGGTCTTCTTGGTCAAAAACAAAAGTTCGTACATAGCTCTGATTCTGCTGGACTTCCTTAGCCCACTTGACTTCAGGAAGATCCGCAGGCATCTTGAGCTGCGGCCTCATCTTCTCAGCCTCCTCCTTGTACTTGACCATGCTGACCATGTCCATACAGGCCTTGGCTGTCAGGTTACCCAGGGTGTCCACAGACGTGAACATCTGATTCTGCATCTCATCTCGAGTTTTCTTCACATATTTGACCTGGATAGTAGAGGATTTCTTAGTACAGTACTGAATCCCACCACTTTTACTGGGACTGTCTTCTACTTGAAATATGAGAGATGGTTTTGCTTATGTTAGATAACTGGTAGACTCTCACAGGGTACAACACACTGTTTTTTTGTACAGTACAGTAAGTATAGCTATAAGACTGGAATGATACTATTATTAGGTTTGATATCAGTTATACCAAGACATATTCCTACTCTTATTGACAAGTGCGGTGGGTTCTTTATTGCTACGTAGTGGAGAAAGGAAGTCTACCCACTTCACTAGCGATGTCCATGGCATCCTTAGCTCTCATGTTCTCCATGGCATCAGGGGGCAACATGTGGCCTTTGAGCTTATCCTGTAGGTACTGTTCCTTGTACTTGTTCTGCAAAGATTAATAGAGAACAATTAATATACATTTTTAGATCATAAGTGTAGACGTCTACTCCATATAATATGCTTTACATAATGCCAGTTGTACATACAAGAAATTCACTACAAATTCCAAAAGCCACATAATCATTGCTGTATTAACATCATCCAAACAAATATGTAAAATTTAAAGATACTTGCACCATTGTGTAAAACAAATGCTTCCAAGAGAAGTAGTAAGACTTTTCGTACCTCGCTTTGGAGATCTGCGACTTCCTTTGCATGCGTGATCTGAGGGTCATCCACACGGACAGTGAAGTGGCCTCGTTGCTTCTCAGAAGCTTCTTTGTACAGTTTCTGTTTTGAGTAAGATACAGAAGACAACAAATTACACAAGTCATTCCATACAAACATCACAGTTAGATGGTTCATATTTGACATTTTGTATACTATCAGAAGAACAATTACTACAACAACACATAGGAAATTATGCAAAGTAATCCAAAATCGAACCTCTGATTTGACTTTCTCAGCCTCCTCTACCCTGGACATCTCAGGAGTGAAGGGGTACTGACTATGTCCCTTCTCCATGATGTACTTGGCTTCGTCTCTGTAGTTACGGTCGCTCTGGTACCCAGACACCTGTAACTGGTTCAGGTACACGGGGGTCTCGTGGACAGGGAACTGTGTCACTTCAGCTTCTTTCACATCCTTTCTGTAGGGGATCTGACGGGTGATAACAGAATAACAAGAAATAGTTAGATCACAATTTTTCAGAAGTTTCAACAGGTAAATTTGAACTTCTTGTAGCTATTTTTAATAGTTCTTTTCAAATATCTTCAAGCAAAAAAAAACTTAAAGATCTTGAACCATACTTCATAAATTTCTACATAGACTTCAAGAAAACTAACAGATCATCAAATTTCAAACATACAAATGAACAAGAAAGAAAGAAAAGAGATGTAACAATATAACACCTACATCACTTTGCAGTTGGGCCACCAACTTAGCAGTCTTCGTATAAGGAGTGTCATACACGGTGGTGTAGCTTGTCGGCCTGTCCTTTGTGTAGTTTTGCTGTAAGAAAATTGTACCATGTTTATATAGTGTGCTGTCCCCTGCAGAAAAAATACTTTGGTAGAAGAACTTTGCCTGACAATCGTACATGGTACAAAGTATGGCAACAACTATTAAACGTAGTACAATTAAAGAGAAGTATAGATGTAATGACGTAAAGTGACTTATACAGAAATTACAAGAAAGAAAACATTACAGTGATCTGATATTCGTATGAAAGCTCATCTCTGATTGTAATAGACAAAACAATAAATCTACACTCTATTTCCGTACCCAAAGTAAAGCGATTACCAATTTGAGAAGGACCAGGGGACTAGTCAAAAGCTTGTTGGTAAGCACTTTACTTTGTGTAAACTCAATACTGTAATTTACAGTGATCTTTTAGGACAAACCTGACTTTGAAGCCGTTGGACTTCCTTAGCCAACTTGACTTCTGGAAGATCCGCAGGCATCTTGAGCTGCGGCCTCATCTTCTCAGCCTCCTCCTTGTACTTGACCATGCTGACCATGTCCATACAGGCCTTGGCTGTCAGGTTACCCAGGGTGTCCACAGACGTGAACATCTGATTCTGCATCTCATCGCGAGTTTTCTTCACATATTTGACCTGGAAAGAATTGAAAATATGTTCCCTGTCAACATGGTATCCACCTGTACTTCTCTGATTGTCAGTACAAGCATCTTTCTAATCAAAACGACAAACAAAAAAGAAAAATTCAAAGTTTTCACATCTCCCTGGCAATGTCTCTTTCAACATGGTTATAAATCATCGTACTTCAAAGATTGCCAATACATATATCTTGTCAATTGTAATGAAAGAGAGAAAAAGAAACTGCAAAGACGCACACATACATTGGCTAATACAATGTCCCAAGTTTAGAGTTGTCGACATCTTTAAGACTGACTGCAAACGGCCATCATCAGAAAAAAAACATCTACCCACCTCACTAGCGATGTCCATGGCCTCCTTAGCCCTCATGTTCTCCATAGCATCAGGGGGCAACATGTGGCCTTTGAGCTTATCCTGTAGGTACTGTTCTTTGTACTTGTTCTGGAAAGTTGAGGTACAAAAAAATGTCACCAGTGAATTCAGGATTTTACTCATCACAATTAACTCCAATATGTGTCTTTTTTCAATCCTTTGATAGACACAAATTGACAGATCCTTAACTTATGCAGTTACCAAAAAAAGGGCTAGAAGCTAGCTAACCAAAGGTGAGAATTTTGCAATACAAATACATGACTTGTGTAGTATCCTAGTAATGATTGTTAATATGTAATCTTTGCAATTTTCATGGTGATACAATGTATCTCAATAGGAAAAAATTGTTCTAAAAAATTATACTGAACATGTACCTCGCTTTGTAAATCGGCTGTTTCCTTTGCATGAGTGATTTGCGGGTCATCCACACGGACGGTGAAGTGGCCTCGTTGCTTCTCAGAAGCTTCCTTGTACAGTTTCTGTAAACAACAAGAAACACACAATAGCATGTTAGCTCTTTATTTTTAGAAAATGAAGATGACAGATACGGTTTATCCATCAAAAGACAAGGAATTGGTCTAAGCAATTACGGTTCAAAAAAGGTCTTACATCCGATTTGACTTTTTCAGCTTCCTCCACTCTGGACATCTCAGGAGTGAAGGGGTACTGACTGTGTCCCTTCTCCATGATGTACCTGGCCTCATCTTTGTAGTTACGGTCGCTCTGGTACCCAGACACCTGTAACTGGTTCAGGTACACGGGGGTCTCGTGTACAGGGAACTGAGTCACCTCAGCTTCCTTCACGTCCTTCTTATAGGGAATCTGATTGGACGAATCAGAATAAGAAGACACTACTGTTAGTCCTCAACACGTAAACAACCTTAGAGTTTGTAAAACTTTCAAAGACCTCAATCTAATGTTCAATCTTAACCAACAAGATAAGCTGTGTACCTAGCGCAAGCCATGGCAAAGCTGTATTGCACTACTTGCTAACGGAAAAGCGTCATGCATTGTCCTCAGTCTAAGGTGCGACCGCTTTTCTTAACAGCGGTATCTCAACAACAGTTTACAAGTTTTGACTTTCCCTACTTGCACGTCATACCTCTTTATAAAAAATTAGAGGAAACAGTTAATCACTTATAATAGGAATGAGCACCTACATCACTTTGCAGTTGGGCCACCAACTTAGCCGTCTTGGTATAAGGAGTGTCATACACAGTGGTGTAGCTGGTTGGTCTGTCTTTTGTGTAATTTTGCTGTAAGAAAAATAATGACAGATTTTAAAAGCAATTCAACTTATACAATATTCTTAAAATGATAACAAAATTTACCAAACAAATGAAACATGAAAAGGAGCAAAGACTGATAAACATGGATAAGCTTATTGATACTAAATGATAAGCTTATTTATAAGACTATTGATAAGCTTATTGATAAGCAAGGTTCGTACATGGCTCTGATTCTGCTGGACTTCCTTAGCCCACTTGACTTCAGGAAGATCCGCAGGCATCTTGAGCTGCGGCCTCATCTTCTCAGCCTCCTCCTTGTACTTGACCATGCTGACCATGTCCATACAGGCCTTGGCTGTCAGGTTACCCAGGGTGTCCACAGACGTGAACATCTGATTCTGCATCTCATCACGAGTTTTCTTCCTGTACTTCACCTAGATGGTGAAGACAGCATAAAAACAATATTATAGATGCCATTTGAGAAAGAAGGATGAGGTGGTTTGGCCATGTACAAATGAGACTAACACAGTTCCACAGTAGAGGCAATCACCAAGACTTCCCTAACCAGAGACTACAAGGAAAACCATTAAAATGGTTTAAAGATCATATCAAAGAGCACACTGGACTAGTGGCTAGGATAGGAGCAGTAGAAACAATGGTCAAGGATTGTGCAGCCTGGCAAGTCATAATAGGGACAAAAACATATACATACCTCACTAGCGATGTCCATGGCCTCCTTGGCCCTCATGTTCTCCATGGCATCAGGGGGCAACATGTGGCCTTTGAGCTTATCCTGTAGGTACTGTTCTTTGTACTTGTTCTGCAAAAATTGGGATGAAAAAAATCTTACTAATTGAATTATCTGCACAGTAAATATAAGCAGTAATTTACCCCCAAGAGCATGTTTCCCTTGCATCAGTCCTACACAGTGCACATTGATATTGTAACAAAGCTTTAGAAAGATGCGGAAATAAAAAGAACAGAAGTACAGATCAGAATACATAACCAAACAAGAATAGTACCATACAAAGACAAAATTTCACATATACAACATAATGATTCTGAGAGATGATAAAATCTTATACCTCGCTTTGCAGGTCAGTTGTTTCCCTTGCGTGGGTGATTTGAGGGTCATCAACAGAAACAGTGAATTGGCTTTTGTGTTTCTCGAAGGCTTCCTTGTACAGTTTCTGTCAGAAACAAACAAAACAAGACAACAACTAATGAAATACCATAACAGTTAACACTATCATCAACTCCTGTTGGACACTTCATATTTGAATTGTAACATTTGAAAACATATATCACAAATGAGTACAAGGGGAATTAATCAAAGTAATCAAACTATGTATGTAGTAGAGCGTTCCTACATCAGATTTAATTTTCTCAGCTTCCTCCACCCTGGACATCTCAGGAGTGAAGGGGTACTGACTGTGTCCCTTTTCCATGATGTGAGTAGCCTCTTCTCTATAGTTACGGTCGCTCTGGTACCCAGACACCTGTAACTGGTTCAGGTACACGGGGGTCTCGTGTACAGGGAACTGAGTCACTTCAGCTTCTTTCACATCCTTTTTATAGGGGATCTAATACAAAATACGGAAAAGAAACAGAATAAACATTTAAACTTAAGAAGATTAACGTTATAGACCAATGAAAAATGGTTTGGAACTGGAAGAAATTGGAAAAGAATAGAAAGAATTCTAAATATCTTACATCACTCTGCAACTTGGCTACATGCTCTGCTTGCTTCATATAAGGAGTGTCGTACACTGTAGTGTAGGTTGTCGGTCGATCCTTGGTGTAGAGATACTGAAAGAACAGAAAAACGTTTACATTAGTTCAGTTCAAATGAAACAGAAATTGAGGATTCCTAACATAAGAAATACAGTTTGATGAAATTCTGTCCTGTATGCTTTTCCTCTTAATACTGTCAGAACAGTTAACACATAATCTAACCTTTCCTTCCCACAATCATCAAAAATAAACAGGACATGACAGAAGACAAGACAAGGCTCAATAACAGTGATTACTTTACCTCACTCTGCAGCTCTTGGACCCTCTTTGCTTCCTTGATGGTGGGAGTGTCTGCCGGCATGTTGAAGCGGGAACGAATCCTGGCTGCTCTGTCTGTGTACTTCACCTGTTAAGAAAGTCAGTGGAAATTGAGAAGTCGTTAGATAACACCATATGTTCGACTTTGCAAAAATTCTGTAGTCAAAATATCAGCAAGGAAGGGGGAAGACTTCATTGCAAAATACACACATTTTTGATGGACCAGCGAGGGTACTTAACCACTTCAAGAAGTTTGCCTGCCTACTGCATTACTGTTAACTGGCCCCTTATTGCTCTTATTACTTTTTGTCTTAGTCCTGTTTTCAGGGTCATATAGCCCTTATAATGGTGAGCTATCATTAAATCAGGAAGCAAGAAGTTAACATAACAGGCAAGAGTCTAGAGAAAAGAATCTAGTAACGGATGCTTGAAAAAAAAACAGCATCATTTTCAGTATCATGGAGAGAGAAGCACACTGCATGATATGTAAGCCATCAACACACCATGCAGAAAGTGTGCAGTTCTACAAAACATGAAATCTATAAAACTTGAGTAGCGGATGCCAAAAAACAATAACCACCCTTTCAGAACCAAGCAGAGAGCTGCACACTGTACAGAATGGTGAGCTATCATTACACCATGCAAAAAGTGTGCAGTTCTACAAAACATAAAGTCTAAATAAATATCGAGTAGCGGATGCAAAAAAATAATAACCACCCTTTCAGTACCAAGGAGAGATCTGCACACTGTAAAGCATAGTAAAGAGATGGTTACCTGACTTGTTATGCCTGCCACAACCTTGGCTGTAAGGCTGGCAAGTGACATCATGGCGTTGAAGGGCTTACTGCGGGCTTCCTTCTGAGCATCCTGAGTATACCTGACCTATGATGGGCAAATGAAAACATTTTGAGTAACACTTTCACCTATAGATCCAGAAATGGAAGACACTGCAAGAACCTACTGAGTCTGCTGAGGGCAGACCTGAAAGAAAGAGGACAAGGAATGTTGCGATGAACCGGACAATGTGGGGAGATTTGAAGAAAGACTGATTGCAGCTGTAGGGTGTTCAGACCACTGTAGCAGAATAACACAGTGGACTACTACTGTTTACAAACAGTAATTAACATGGAACAACTGCCAAAATTGAATGGTGTGCCACTCATGGGGGCAATTTATGAATATGAAAATACAAGAAAAACACAGATGGAATCAGGTTTATTCAAACAAATGAATACAGTTAAAAGCAGAGTAACGTTTTTTTCTATATTAGTGACAGCTACGCACCTCACTGGAGATTTCTGAAGCAGCCTTTGCCCTGACATTGTCCATGGTGTCAGGAGGTAGAGCGTTTGCCTGTCCACGTTCCTTCCTGTAGAGCTCACGATATTTGTTCTGAAACAGAAAAACGATCATCAACACTATGCAAAGAAAGGTACATTTCAGTATTAAGCTACATCAAATGTAAAACCTTCCAACAGGACAGAATCACCTTTAACATAAAAAAAAAAAAACTTCTAAGTTTGAAAATGAAAGTATCCAAGTACCTCGCTTTGCTGCTCTCCAGCTTCCCTGGCATGAATGATGTCAGGATCATCGATGCTCTTGGAGTATTGTGCCCTCCACTTCTCATAGTTAGCCTTGTACAAGCGCTGAAGAAAAAGAAAAAATAAAGCTTCATTTTACCAGGAGCGAATGTTAAAGTCATTCATTCAACCTGCTTTTCAGGAATCCCTGTGGTACAACATCATTACATTTGGAACAACAATTTTTAACTTAACTTGTACTGTTGGTCAGTTGCTCAAGACCAAAGAAATACAATGCTTACAGAATACTTCAAAAGGAATAGAAAGCTTGGTAGAAAACATTAAGATTGAACTAGACATAATACCTCAGATTTGATCTTTTCTGCGTCTTCCACTCTGAACATCTCAGGAGTGAAGGGGTACTGACTGTGTCCCTTTTCCATGATGTACTTAGCTTCATCCTTATAGACACGGTCGCTCTGGTATTTTGTCAGCTGAAGCATGTGTTCGTAGGTTGGAGTGTCATGAACAGGGAACTGCGTCCGAACACTCTCTTTCAGCTCTTTCTTGTAAGGAATCTATGATGAGGCCGACAGAAAACATTTTGTCAGCATTAGAACAACAAATTTCTGATAGATGTCTTTAACATGGTAAATCCTATAAAAACAGCTACATATATCAATGTTATTGAACAAGGGTCTTAACCAATAAGTCCAATCAATCAATCAATCAATCACTCAATATTTATACAATAAAGATTCGCTTCATCTGTTAGAGGCAAAAACATGTCTGACTACCTCAGAGTCATGTATATTTGATACAAAGTCTTGGAGTATGGCAAAGGCCTGTGTGTCCAAAATACAACAGAAATACCCAGTATCTACCTTCGAATTTGTTGATACTAACTGTTCTTGAATACTTACATCACTTTGCAGCTTGGCCACCAGCTCTGCTTGCTTGATAAGAGGAGTCTCATACACAGTGGTGTAGCTGGTAGGTCTATCCTTGGTGTAGTTATACTGGACAAAAATGTTCCATCATCAATTTTCATTACTCATAGAAAGTCTATTAGTACCAACAGAAAGATTGCTAAAAAAATGTTTGAATGCTCAAATCAGAAATATTTCATTACTCATAGAAAATCATTCAGTACCCAAGAAAGATTACTACAAAAATGGTTGGATGTTCAAATCAGAAATATTTCATTACCCATAGAAAGTCTTCATGCAGTACCCATAGAAAGACTACTACAAAATATGTTTTAATGTTCAAATCAGAAATACTCTGTTTATCTGTTCATTTTTTCAGCCAATCCTAACAAGTGATCAATTCCCAAGTTCTTAACCTTTCGCACACTTAAGTAGCCATTTGGCACCCCATTCTCTATTGGTTACAGAGTTAGGCAGCTGGGAGAAGGTTAAGAATGTAAAATCTCTACCTCGCTCTGGATTTGCTGAGCCTTTCGTGCCTCCAGAATGGCAGGTACGTCGTGTGTGATCAGGTACTGGGACAGAGCCTCACGCAGCTTCTCTGTGTACTTCACCTGTTCAACACAAATGTGCCAAGGGAAAAATAAGTGTGGATCTATACAGTAAGGAGGAGAAAAGAGATCTGTTGCATTTGGGTAAAATCCTTAAAAGTGCTCAAAATACTTTATTTCTGTGTCCTGCAATATATGAATCATAATACCAGGCCGGCATCTTTCTAGCCTTCAAAATTGCAAAATCTCAACAAAAAAGTTCTACCATTTCAAGCTCTTATTTTTGTATATTTGTGCATGACTTTAGAGAAGTTTTGCTACGTGTAGCTATCGCCAATAAACAAGCCATATCAAATATCAGTGGATACTTTCTACGTAAAGGACATGAAATCACACCTTGACACATATGTTAACATGTTATCAAGAACAAACAATAACAACAATGAAACAAACACAGTACCTCGCTGCTAATCTCAGCAGCTGCCTTGGCAGTCACATAGGGGACTGAGTCCACTGCATTGTACGCATTACTGTGGGCTGCACTGAGGGCTTCTTTAGTATAGTTAACCTGCCAAAGAAATCAAACAAAATGGTATGAGTTGCCATACAAAATCTGACAAATCTCGCACTAGGTTTTCAGTGTTTTTTTCACACAAACAAGTTGTTTTTGCAGCAACATTACTGCCACAATCTTTTATCTTAACCTTTATCACACTGAAGTAGCTGTTTGGCACCCCATTCTCTATCGGTTACAGGTTAGGCAGCAGGTACATGTAGAAGGTTAAACAATCAAAACTCAACAGACGGGTTCTGATACCCTTTTGTTTAGCAGAAGCTGTTTGTGAATGTAACAAAATTGCTGCAAACCCTCTATTTGCATATTCTATAATTATAGCAATTTGAGTAATAGTTTACTACAGAACAATAGATACATAGAGAATGAATTTGTGAAATTGTAATTCGCTACAACACACCTCACTGGCCATTTCCATGGCATCTTTGGCTCTCTGGATGTTCACGGAATCCACAGTTAGGGACTTCCCCTGTTCTTTGTCCTTCTCATACTGCTCCTTGTACTTGTTCTGAAAAGAGAGTTTGAAGATGTTTGTTAAGAATTGGGAAGACCATGCACTCACTGACTCATCATCTTCAAAAATAATGTAAGTAGAGGAAAGCCAAAGAATAACATCATCTGCTCGTGACAGTCTCACAAGTGCCCATGGCCCTTCTCCTCAATCCCTCCCTACCCTCCATTGCACTGGGCATGGCCTCCAAAGTACAGTTCAAATCTAGGCAAGGTTGATGAATGTAGGTAGGAATAACACTTGACCACATGTACGCCAGAAAGATGTAAATACTGTAAAAGGGATCATTTACCTCACTCTGAAGAATAGCCACTTCTTTGGCATGGAGGATGCTGGGATCATCAACAAGCGTGGTGTACCTGGTCTTCCACTTCTGGTAGTTTTCCTGGTACAAGCGCTGTAGCAAAACAAACAAGTTAACATTCAATGAAACAATTTCATGCCTGACATGTATTAACAACCATCAGGAAGAGAAGGATAATATTTGCAAAAATTGAAGTCAAAGTAAGTAGCAGTGTTACTAGGTACCTCAGATTTGATCTTTTCAGCATCTTCTACTCTGAACACCTCAGGAGTGAAGGGGTACTGACTGTGTCCCTTCTCCATGATGTACTTAGCTTCATCCTTATAGACACGATCGCTCTGGTACTTTGTAAGCTGAAGCATGTGCTCGTAGGTTGGAGTGTCATGGACAGGGAACTGCTTTACTTCAGCTTCCTTCATAGCCTTCTTGTAGGGAATCTGGTGGGGGAAAACGGAACAACAAGAAACTACAGTTATTACAAAAAAGGAAAGCATTTTCTCACTCTCTGTCACATTTTTCTTGAAGGAAATTTACCAATATCATCCAACTCATTATGGGTACTGAAGACATGCATACCAGAAAAAATGCTAAGTAAGTCACAGTACATGTAAATCAATAGTGCATTGGTTTTGAACAAGAGAAAACGGCATACTTACATCACTCTGCAGCTTGGCCACATTGGCAGCCTGCTTAATGAGAGGGGTCTCATACACTGTGGTGTACTTGGTAGGCCTGTCCTTGGTGTAGTTGTGCTGCAGACAAATTTTCATACATCAGAAAAAATGTTACAAGATGAAATGTACAAAAGACTTCATGGGCATATTTTTTTTAGAATGGAAAAACACAAGGATTTTCATTAGAGTAGTCTAGAGTAGATGTATAAATCTAGAGAATCAAATACTTCAGGAAAGGAATAAAGGCACACAGAGATTTACAAATTCTGATACATTAAGTTGTATACATGCATGTATCTACCTCGCTCTGTATCTCCTGAGCCTTCCTGGCATCCTGGATAGCAGGCATGTCTGCTGTGATGTGGTACTGAGTAAGGGCATCACGCAGCTTCTCTGTGTACTTCACCTGTCAAATCAAACAGAAACCAAAATCAGGTCAAAAGATAGTATATGAAATATAGCATCATTATAAAAGTAGTACTGTCAAAAGAACTAACAAAGGAAACCATGTAAAAGACAGACACAAAAGTAAACATTACACCATCCTAGCAGTAAGTCTGGCTGCCTAGAGATAGTTTCATGGTACAAATGTGTACAGGAACAATTATCCAAAAACGTAAAAGACATGAAAGAATGTGTACCCATTTTGAGCTAATCTGACAGCAAGGACAGTTATCCAAAACCATAAGAAGACATGAAAGAATGTACCTGACTATTTAGCTGTGTAACAGCCTTAGCTGTCAAGTACGTCAATGAATCCACAGCACTGAAAGGCTTCCTCTGTGCCTCTTTACGAGCGTCTTTGACGTAATTGAGCTGTAAACAAAACAAAATATCTTGGTCAACTCTGTCAAATTCCCCCTACCATCAAAATATATATCTAAACAATATTCATGAACAAAATACACATGATCATCCTATACTTGTCCACAAAAAAATGATAACAAATTATATGCTGATAGTCAAAAAATATTTCCATTTTGTGTGTTAATGCAAGTTCTAAATAACAGCCATTCACTTAAGAATTTATAAACCCACCTCACTGGCCATTTCCATGGCATCTTTAGCTCTTTGGATGTTCACAGAATCCACAGTTAGAGACTTCCCCTGTCCTTTGTCCCTCTCATACTGCTCCTTGTACTTGTTCTGAAGAGGAGTTTTTAGAGTTTTGTTTATTGAAAATTCAAAAAAAGTCAGGAAATTCCAGGAAGATCAAGAAAAATAAGCTTTTATAATACCAGGTTTTCAAAACAATTTATCAGGAATTTATGGAAAAAGAGATAATAGATAGATAGCTGTCTAATCTTAACAGCATACCTCGCTCTGCAACAAGGCCACTTCTTTGGCATGGACAACCATGGGGTCATCAACAAGCATGGTGTACCTGGACTTCCACTTCTCATAGTTCTCCCTGTACAAGCGCTAAAGAGAAAAAAAAACATCAGCTTTGAAGAAAATTTTCAACTATAATTAAAAAATGTTTCAGCAAGAAAGAAACCACCACAAATAGATGACTTTAGAAACATCAAATAAAAGTTTTCTTAACAATGTTTGCTAAGATTGCTGTACCTCAGATTTAATCTTCTCAGCATCATCTACCCTGAACATCTCAGGAGTGAAGGGGTACTGACTGTGTCCCTGCTCCATGATCACTTTAGCTTCTTCTTTGTAGTTACGGTCGCTTTCATATTTAGTGAGCTCCAACATGTGTTGGTATGTCGGGGTGACTTGGACAGGAAAGAACTTGCCTGTACTCTCCTTTACTTCCTTTTTGTAGAGATTCTAAAAATGCAATGCACAGATATGAAACAGTCTAAAAGAATAACAGTCACCAATTGAAAAGGAAAGTTTTAGCTGCATAAAAACCTTACAAATGCGCATTAGATAGATACATTGGTACAAAAGAAACTGAAACAGACAAAAAATGATTATGCAACAAAGTTCGTAACTGTAAACATACATCACTTTGCAGCTTGGCCACCAGCTCTGCTTGCTTCATGAGAGGAGTCTCATACACAGTGGTGTAGCTGGTAGGCCTGTCCTTGGTGTAGTTATGCTGGAAAAGGGGTTGAATTTTTTTTTAGCCAACAACACTCTAGATCAACATGTATAAATGTAGCGTGAATAGGAATCAAAACACTTCAGGAAAAGAAAAACCATCTACAGTAGCTCTACAGATCAGACTGTTAAATGTTCGTATATCTACCTGGCTTTGTATCTGCTGAGCCCTTCTGGCATCCTGAATGGCAGGTATGTCGTGTGTGATCTGGTACTGGGTAAGAGCCTCTTTCAGCTTCTCTGTGTACTTAACCTGTAATGGTTACATAACAAGTGGAATCAATATAAAACCAGATACATGTATTTCTATGTGAAGTTTATCAAAAGAGTTAACTGTCTTAATAAAAAAATAAACATGCTACACACAGCATGAGTATGTCAATAGCCCATCAAGCCACGTGTGCTTGTGTGGCAAAATGGTAGGGGTTTTGGCCCAGAACCCGCAGCGGTCCCGGGTTCGAATCCCCTGATGCCACCTGATGCCTGATGTTGGGAAAAGGGTACTTTACAGGACTTCCCTCACTCCACCCAAGTGCAAAAACGGGTATATCATGTGAGTGGGTCACGACACAAGCAATAGCTGCCTGTGTCCCATGTGTATTGCACTGTTGCAAATCAAAAAAGCCGCATGTAACATTTTCAGTAGAGAATGATTTTTGGAAAGCTGAAAGGGCAAAAGAAAAACCACACAACAAGAGCTGTAGAAGACCAGAATCTACCTGGCTGTTGAGGTCAGAAACTGCTTTAGCTGTCAGATAGCCCAAAGAGTCCACACCACCGTGAGTGTTCCTCTGAGCGAATTTCCGAGCCTCCTTGACATAATTGATCTGTTGACAAACAAACAAACAAACTAGGAATCAACCTTGGACTTGGTATATCATATAAAATGAATATCATAAACCACATTGTGCAAACATCTGACTTCATCAAAACAATATTGCGGCATTTTCTATGGCTAAAATCTTTGTACAATAAAAAGGAAGGTAACACGGTACCATTTTACTTACAATACCATTTGTAAGACAGCATAGAACAGTTCCGTCTACAATGTTAACAATCTTAAGACAGGTTGTTGTTAGTGGTAACATTTTTTCACCCACCTCGCTCGCCAATTCCATGGCATCTTTGGCTCTCAGTACATTCACAGAATCCACAGTTAGAGACTTCCCCTGTTCTTTGTCCTTCTCATACTGCTCCTTGTACTTGTTCTGAGGAAAGAAGAGATATTTCACACCTGCTAACTTGCCACATCATAATTACTGAAAGGCATAAACCAACTATTAAGCTTAAAATTATCATATTTTCTGAAAACAACTGACTATATTTTATACGTTTGATTGTTTACAAAGTCTATCCAGCTGCTTAAGTTACTTTTAATATGTATTATGTACTGACTATTTGATACATGAAAATCTCTGTAAGCACATAAATAGCTGTAGTACCTCACTCTGTAGAGAAGCCACCTCCTTAGCATGGACAATCTTGGGGTCATCAACGAGCATGGTGTACCTGGACTTCCACTTCTCATAGTTTTCCCTATACAAGCGCTAAAGAAGACAACAAATGTACAATGTAGTTTAATCACTAACTAAAAAAAAGAACTTTTTTAACATAAAACTTAGAACTCACTGGCAAAGATGACATTCCTGTAAATTCATATTTGCACAAGGTAAATTTCTTGTGATTTCTCTTTGAGTTTGAGTGTGAGGGTTCCTACATGTACCTCAGACTTGACCTTTTCAGCATCCTCCACCCTAAACATCTCAGGAGTGAAGGGGTACTGACTGTGTCCCTTCTCCATGATGTACCTAGCCTCATCCTTGTACTTATGGTCGCTTTCATATTTGGTGAGGTCCAACATATGCTGGTATGTCGGGGTGACTTGGACAGGGAAGAACTTGCCTGTACTCTCCTTCACATCTTTTTTGTAGAGATTCTGAAAATAAAATATGTAGGATAACTTTAGTTCAACTTTGATACAGGATATGACTGCATATTTGATACATACAACTTCAGAGGAAAATCTACAACCAAAATTTGCCCAAAAGAAGCATTTTCTTACATCACTCTGCAGCTTGGCCACCAGCTCTGCTTGCTTCATGAGAGGAGTCTCATACACAGTGGTGTAGCTGGTAGGCCTGTCCTTGGTGTAGTTGTGCTGGAAAAATATCAATGATCAATCTTTATTACTCATAAAAAATCTAAAACAGTAACATGTAGAAATTTGTTTAAAAAAGGGAATCAAAATACTTCAGGGACAAAAGAAACAAAATACACAAAAAGATCTACAGACTAGATTCTAATACATGACATACATAATAAGTGTATCTACCTGGCTTTGAATCTGCTGAGCTCTTCTGGCATCCTGAATGGCAGGTATGTCATGTGTGATCTGGTACTGGGTAAGAGCCTCTTGCATCTTCTCTGTGTACTTCACCTGTTACATGTGAATGCAAGTACTATCAGTGTGTTGCCAGAATGACTAAGGTATTCATCACAGGAGAAAACATGTAATGAGAAATATGCAACTAAAAGCAGCATAGACTTAAACATGGTCAAACTTTTGAGCCTCTTGGAGCTGTAGATATCATCATCATCAGAGAATAATGCTGGGAAAGCAGAACAAGAACCATATAAGTGAGAGATGCAGAAGACCAGAATCTACCTGACTGGTGAGGTTGGAAACTGCTTTAGCTGTCAGATAGCCCAAAGAGTCCACACCACCGTGAGTGTTCCGATGAGCAACTTTCCGAGCCTCCTTGACGTAGTTGATCTGTTAAAACAGAAAACAATCTCAGCACTGCAAATCAATTTCAAAATCAATGACAACTAAAACTGATGGAACATGAAATAAACCAAAAACATCAAATAATTCACCAAGAGTCAATTTTGACCCACCTCACTTGCCAATTCCATGGCATCTTTGGCTCTCAGGACATTCACAGAATCCACAGTTAGAGACTTCCCCTGTCCTTTGTCCCTCTCATACTGCTCCTTGTATTTGTTCTAAAAAGAAATAATGTTAATCAGCACCAACTTGCCACTCAAATATATTTCCCAATGATAAGAGATGAACAGATACTAATAAAGACAATAACTTTAAGGAAATCCAAGAAGCATATAGTAGTACATGTACCTCGCTCTGCAATATAGCCACTTCTTTGGCCTGGACAATCTTGGGGTCGTCAACGAGCATGGTGTACCTGGACTTCCACTTCTCATAGTTTTCCCTATACAAGCGCTAAAGAAGACAAAAAAAGACTTTTAGTTTCATCATGTACTCACTAACACATTGACTACAAAAAATTACCTGTTCCAAAGCTACATGTACTTCTAAAACACTGATAATTCGACAAGAATTTCTTTTTTTAAATCAGCTGTTTCAAAGCTACTTCTGAAACACTGATAAGTCAACAGGAAAAAAAATTACTTCTCTTCTAAAAAGCCATACCTCAGACTTGACTTTTTCTGCATCCTCTACCCTGGTCATCTCAGGAGTGAAGGGGTACTGACTGTGTCCTTGCTCCATGATCACTTTAGCTTCCTCTTTGTACTTATGGTCGCTCTCATATTTAGTGAGGTCCAGCATGTGCTGGTATGTCGGGGTGACTTGGACAGGGAAGAACTTGCCTGTACTCTCCTTTACTTCCTTTTTGTAGAGATGCTGAAAATTTAACACCCGGAAATTAATTGTGATGGTAACAATGAAATGCTTTTATGTATATGTAAATTTGATTATTGATATTGTAAACAAGCCTGTTAATTCAGCCCTAGGGCTGCCATGAGGCCTGTACCTGTTTGTCTACTGAATAAACCTGTCAAAATGAAACAGTCACTAAAAAGAATGAAAGTTACCGAAGGAAAGTTTTTGCCAAATAAAAACTTTATAAATGCCCATTTAATTGATGCATGAGTACAAAATAAACTTAAACAGACAAAAAATGACAATGCAACAAAGTTTGTAACTGAAAACATACATCACTTTGCTGCTTGGCCACTAGCTCTGCTTGCTTCATGAGAGGAGTCTCATACACAGTGGTGTAGCTGGTAGGCCTGTCCTTGGTGTAGTTATACTGGAAAAGATAAGAAAATGTAAAGTTTACGTGGAGGCAACCTAAGATGGTGAAGGACAGTTACACCGGCTAAATAGATGTACAGATACAGAAGAAGAAAAATGCTAACATCTTAATCAAAGGAGAAACCAGAATCAGATTATTTAGAGTTTCTAGATGGTCTACCTGGCTTTGAATCTCCTGAGCCCTCCGAGCCTCTTTGATGGCAGGGATGTCAGCAGAGATGTGGTACTGACTCAAAGCCTTGGGAAGCTTCTCCGTGTACTTCACCTGAAAAGAACGAACACAATTTCAAATCGTTGCAGAATAATCACAAAGTGAGGTTCTTTAAATCCCATTTCTTGAAACTTTCCAAGTGTAATAGGATAGGAGCTTCAAAACAACAATGAACTTTGTTTCATTCACTCGCTGAACTTTATTCCTGAAAAGCTGAGCACCTCACACAACAAGAACAAAACCTAAACAAGGCAGTCTATACTATATACCTGGCTGTTAAGGTCTGAAACTGCTTTGACCGTCAGATAGGCCAATGAGTCCACTGCATTGAATGGTTTCTTCTGGGCCTCTTTGCGAGCTTCCTCCATGTACTTGATCTGTCAGGAAATCAAAATTTTCAGTCCACAAGACACCTCAATGAACAGATGTTAAAGTATTTAAGGTAGTTATCTAAATACAAAAAAAATCACTTCTTCAACAATTTTCTATTATAATCTTTAATACAAAAGACTGAATATCACAAATACATTACAAGTAACTAACATGTGTCATATTGACCATTTCTCTTTCACTTTTATCTATGGCCTACTATAAGCAGACTTGACCAAGACTTGAATGTGTGAAAACAAATATATTTAACCCACCTCACTAGCCATTTCCATGGCATCTTTGGCTCCCCGAATGATCACAGCATCCACAGTTAGAGACTTCCCCTGTTCTTTGTCCTTCTCATACTGCTCCTTGTATTTGTTCTAAGGGGTTCCAAGAGGTACATTGTTGTACAACATCATAAGCTTCCTTTATAAAACAGATCAATGAAAAGAACAAGTTCAAATATGACTATCTTTTCCAATATCTGCTGTCAAATACATGTATGTCCATAGGTAATGATATATAAATTCCTGCATAGCATGTAAAAATGATTGACATTTTACGAATCTATAGTACACATACCTCGCTCTGCAATGATGCCACCTCCCTGGCATGGACAATGTGGGGGTCATCAACAAGCATGGTGTAGCCTGTCTTATACTTCTCATAGTTGGCCTTGTACAGGTGCTACAATAAGAATAAAAAGCACATTACTTTTTAATATGTTATGAATGTACTATATCATGTCTTTAAAAATTTGATTTATAATAAATCTGACTCCTAGAATTTCTCTTCAATCCCTTTGAAAGAAAACTTGAGTAATCATTCAGACACATCATCTTTTATCTTACCTCAGATTTGATCTTTTCAGCATCATCGACTCTGAACATCTCAGGAGTGAAGGGGTACTGACTGTGTCCATGCTCCATGATGTACTTTGCCTCGTCCTTGTACTTATGGTCGCTTTCATACTTGGTGAGCTCCAACATGTGCTGGTATGTCGGGGTGACTTGGACAGGGAAGAACTTGCCTGTACTCTCCTTTACATCTTTTTTGTATGGTACCTGTAACCATAAACCAGGGAGGTTATGTATAGACAATAACTAAGACAAAGTTATGGCTATGGTAAAAGCAAGACTCTAAAGGATATACTTTTTATCAGAAACTTAAAATTTTTCTGAGGAAACATTATGATACATGTAGTTTTCTTCAAAGATTACATACATACAATGTCTGAAACGGAGTGACCTAAACCAAAGAAAAGCAGCAAGAGAATTGTCTCAAAGTGTGGAAATCTACACTTACATCACTCTGCCATTTGGCCATGTTGGCAGCTTGCTTTAAGAGAGGGGTGTCATGTACAGTAGTGTACTTTGTAGGCCTGTCCTTTGTGTAGTTGTGCTGAAAAAAATATCAACATTTTCCCAGTTGTTTTGCATCAAATTCAATACTGATGAAATCAGCAACAGGTAGAAAAACAACCAAAACATTCAGAGAAAAATAATGGGAACATTAAAGACATTGTTTACCTGACTTTGTATGTCCTGCACCCTTCGTGCCTCCAGAATCGATGGCATGTCTGGTGTGATCTGGAACTGTGACAGAGCCTCGCGGAGCTTCTCTGTGTACTTCACCTACGAGTAGGTTGAAGAAGCATCCAATGTTATAATGCATTAGGCCCATGGTACAAACCAACAATCATAAACAAATGTTCTAATACAAATCCCTTTCTATAATAATTGGCAATCAGAGATGGCAGATTTTACTGGGTCCACGAAGGTCAGGAGCACACACAGACAGACATGAAATAACAGTTCTTCACTCTTAGGTGCATGATGGAAAAATTCAGAAAAGGTCTATGGCACACAACAATGTATTAATAAGCTAGACAACAAAACACATCATCTTTCTAAAGCTAAATTTTCCTTAGACAAAAATGGACGAACAAAAACAACCAAATGACAAGAGCTGTGGAAGACCAGAATCTACCTGACTGGTGAGGTTGGAAACTGCTTTAGCTGTCAGATAGCCCAAGGAGTCCACAGCACCGTGAGTGTTGCGCTGAGCCACTTTCTTGGCTTCCTTGATGTAATTGATCTAAATAATGATAATAGATAGATATTAATGATTAACAAACCAGACAATCTTACAACAAACCAGGAGGTATCAGCATTGAATCATAATATGAAAACCCTGACTGTAATGCATTTTTGACAGTGAATTCTACAAGAAAATATTCTACACATTACTATGATCCTACAAATAACATTGTCCTCTCTTTCTATATTCTAAATTCCAGCCACTTGCAATGTATTCCTGTTCATCTTAACCATCTCATAGACATTTTTAACCCACCTCACTTGCCAATTCCATGGCATCTTTGGCTCTCACGACGTTGACAGAATCCACAGTTAGGGACTTCCCCTGTTCTTTGTCCTTCTCATACTGCTCCTTGTACTTGTTCTGAGAAATTGGTTTTAACAAATGAATGTATTACTAAGATTATAAGAAATATTGAAGGAAAGCAATCAAGAAAATGCCATTAAATTCAAAATGCTTGTTTACCACTATATCCAAGCAAGTCTATTGAACAAGGCAAAGACAGACATGTGCTTCAAATGTTTTACCTCGCTCTGAAGTGAAGCCACCTCTTTTGCATGAACGATCTGAGGGTCGTCAACTTGCATGGTGTACCTGGACTTCCACTTCTCATAGTTTTCCTTGTACAAGCGCTGAGAAAAAAAATTTAAGAAAAGATTACAGATTTAAACTTTGACATTTTAAAACAGTAAAGACATTTAATTGAGATCAGACTTCTGGCTAGACTATGTCAAAAGGAGAAACAGACTCTCTGTTATCATCTGAATTAGGGATAAAAAAGGGAAAATAAAGATTATATAAGCTTGTACCTGTGATTTTATCTTCTCTGCATCTTCCACCAGAAACATCTCAGGAGTGAAGGGGTACTGACTGTGTCCCCTCTGCATGATGTCCTTAGCCTCGTCCTTGTACTTATGGTCACTCTCATACTTAGTGAGCTCCAACATGTGCTGGTATGTCGGGGTGACTTGGACAGGGAAGAACTTGCCTGTACTCTCTTTCACTTCCTTCTTATAGGGAATCTGTCATGGTAATTATAAGATAAAAGAAAAAAAGGTAAACTGTCTTGAAACAATTCAGCGTGTTTAAAGTATGCATCTAATATTGCATGTTTCTATAAGGAAAACCACTGAAGGATTAAAGAATGAAATCAAACAAGCTGAATACGTACATCACTTTGCCACTTTGCAGCTTTACAAGCTTGCATCATAAGGGGTGTTTCATACACAGTGGTGTACTTTGATGGCTTGTCTTTGGTGTAGTTGTGCTGACTTTGTATCTCCTGCACCCTCCGCGCCTCCAGAATCGATGGCATGTCTGGTGTGATCTGGAACTGTGACAGAGCCTCACGGAGCTTCTCTGTGTACTTCACCTAGAGTTAGGTTCAAGAAGCATCCACTGTTATCATAAGAACCATGTTACGAACCAGCAATCACAAAAAGATACTAGAAATCACTTTGTAAACCAAGGCAATCAGAGATGGCAGAGTTGACTGTGTTCTGGAAAGGTTGAAACATTATAACACACACAGATATGCCAAAAGCAAAACTTCACTCTCCTAGAAATGATGTAAACAGTAGCATTGTATGGTAACTTTTGACGAATTAAAAAACAACACACTTCACTGAAATCATCCTTAGACAAAAAAAAACTTTAATGGAAAGATGAACACTTAAAAACAACAATGCCAACAGGAGCTGCAGAAGACCAGAATATACCTGACTGGTGAGGTTGGAAACTGCTTTAGCTGTCAGATAGCCTAAGGAGTCCACAGCACCGTGAGTGTTCCGCTGAGCCACTTTCTTGGCTTCCTTGATGTAATTGATCTGTTGACAAACCAAAAATTCTTACAACAAACCAGGAGTTCAGGTATCAACATTGATTGACTACACAACATGGGCATACTTTAAGATCTTTTGCATTTTAGAGTGGAATTCTAGAAAAAAATGTTGTACACTTTACTCCCCCTTTACAATCCTACAAGTAGCACTGTCCATGTCTTTCCTTTCAATACAGTCAATGCTTCCCCTGTTCTTTGCTTTAACCAAACTGAGAGACATTAATCTTACACCCACCTGACTTGCCATTTCCATGGCATCTTTGGCCCTCTGAATGTTGACAGAATCCACAGTTAGAGACTTCCCCTGTTCTTTGTCCTTCTCATACTGCTCCTTGTATTTGTTCTGAAAGGTTTCAAGAGAATGAGAAATTGAAAGCAGGGTTCACAAAATTCTAAAGAAACCAAATTCAAAATCAACTTCTTCTGAAAGTTACATTGTACAGAGGAACTTTAGAAAGTGAGAGGTAAAAGGTAAAAACTGTGACTGTAAAAAGAATCTTTGACATAATGACTGCCAACAAATGGTCATCGTACCTCGCTCTGAAGTGAAGCCACCTCCCTGGCATGGACAATCTGAGGGTCGTCAACTTGCATGGTGTACCTGGACTTCCACTTCTCATAGTTTTCCTTGTACAAGCGCTGGAGCAAAATTACAAAAAACAGACTGTCATATACATTGTACTTTCAACTTTGCTACAGTAGTACAATCATCTGATTCAGGCAAACTTTCAGACAGGACTATCAAATGGAGAAACAAACTACAATCAATCACATTTGAATTACTTGTACCAGGAATGATTCAATAAACTTAAAGATAAATAAGTACAAGTAAGATTCTATCATTCTCGTACCTGTGATTTGATCTTTTCTGCATCTTCCACCAGAAACATCTCAGGAGTGAAGGGGTACTGACTGTGTCCCCGCTGCATGATGTCCTTAGCCTCATCCTTGTACTTATGGTCGCTCTCATACTTAGTGAGCTCCAACATGTGCTGGTATGTCGGGGTGATTTGGACAGGGAAGAACTTGCCTGTACTCTCCTTTACTTCCTTCTTGTAGGGAATCTGTTATATTTCACAGATTAAAAAAAGCTATGAAACAAAGTCAGCACTGGTAAAAATAACACATGAAAAATAGCAATGTCTTAAATAATGCAACATCTTGAAGTAATGCATATAAGACTGCATGGTTCTCAAAGGAAAATCCACACAGAAAAGCTGAACATGTACATCACTCTGCATCTTCGCGGCTTTAGAGGCTTGCATCATAAGGGGTGTCTCATACACAGTGGTGTACTTTGATGGCTTGTCCTTGGTATAGTTGTGCTGAAAAAGACAATAAATCATTCTTCATATTGAAAACAGACAGAACCTGAACTAGTCATACAAAGTTGAGAATTCAAAGTTCTCAATGCAAAACCTAGGAAACCGTTTAAAGCGAATCTGAGAAGTTTTGACCAATCACTTTCACCTACCTGGCTTTGAATCTGCTGTGCCCTCCTTGCCTCCTTAATTGCAGGTACATCGGCTGTGATCTGGTACTCACTCAAAGCTTCACGTAGCTTTTCAGTGTACTTCAGCTGTGAAATTGAAACGGCAGTCATAATGTTACAACAGGCAAACGGCAGAAACTCTAAAGATAATCAAAGACCACAAGCTTCACTAACATTACTACAGCTACACTAACTACTACAGAAACTACTACTTTCAGTTAGTCAAGTGCAGACAAAGACAATACTGTGAAACAAAAAAAATACCGTTCAAAATATTCAGGAAAACTGTTCAAAAAACTCTCACTACATGTAGCTGGTATCAGTAATATATAAAAAGTTCAATGAAACCAAATTCAAAACAATTCTTAGTAAGTTGAAACTATGATACCACCAAGAATAACAAAGGATCATAAAAGTGTACCTGACTGTTAAGGTTTGAAACTGCCTTAGCTGTCATGTAAGCCAATGAATCCACTGCATTGAATGGTGTCCTTTGTGCCACTTTCTGAGCTTCCTTCATGTATCGGATCTGTCAATAAACAAGCAACATTAATTCTCCCAAGACAAAGTTAATTCAAAGAACTAAAACTCCATCATGCATTTTTGGTGTACTCACTAGGTAATCTTTAAGAATATGATATCGAGAAAAAGATACGAACCAGCAGGCTAAAAAAAATGAGGCCATCCACTTCAAAATAACACTCACTGTCTCTACTCATTTCTACCAGACGTTTTGTGAACTTGACTACTAGTAATGGAGCCTGATACAGACACTACAACCCACCTCACTTGCCATCATCATGGCATCTTTGGCTCTCAGGACGTTCACAGAATCCACAGTTAAAGACTTTCCCTGTTCTTTGTCCTTCTCATACTGCTCCTTGTACTTGTTCTGAAATGTTTAAAGAGATTGAAAAAGTTTTGTTAGAACAAAGAAATCACATCAAAATTTCCAAACAAACATTGCCTGGAAAAAATTTCAGAAAACTTGACTTAAAAACAACTGTTAGGCAGTGAAAAGCTTGGTGTCAAAAAAAAGGTCATACCTCGCTCTGAAGTGAAGCCACCTCCTTGGCATGGACAATCTTGGGGTCATCAACGTGCATGGTATAGCCAGTCTTATACTTCTCATAGTTGGCCTTGTACAATTGCTGAAACAAGACCAAAGAAAGATTTGTCCTGAATTTGTACCTTTTAGTCATTGAAAAATTAAACACATGGCTAACATAAAGCTGCTAACAGCAATTACAGCTGCTGTGCAAAATGTTGTGAACAATTTTTCAATTCTTTTGTACCTCAGATTTGATCTTTTCAGCATCTTCCACCCTGGAAAACTCAGGAGTGAAGGGGTACTGACTGTGTCCCCTCTGCATGATGTCTTTAGCCTCATCCTTGTACTTATTGTCACTCTCATACTTAGTGAGCTGTAGCTGGTGCTGGTATGCCGGAGTGTCTTCGACATGGAAGAAGCTTCCTGTACTCTCCTTTACTTCCTTTTTGTAAGGAATCTGTATGGGCAAACCAATTTTTTTTTTAATTGTCCCTGCAACATAGCCTCCAAGAAGAAGAATGTAGAAATGAAAACCATGGATGAAAAAAAATAGGGATTCTCCTGACACGAATATGGTATCAAAGCATTGTAATGGAAAGATACATTTTACAAAAGCCCTATATGGGAAGGACCTTTAAGTTAGTAAGGTGACATGAAACACAGTAGTGTGTATCTAAAATTGCATCGTTCCTAAAAGAAAACTAATTAATTAAAAGAGATCATGAACTGTCACAAGGAACATGTAAGAAGCAGTTAACATACATCACTCTGCATCTTTGAGACCTTGGAAGCTTGCATCATCAGTGGAGTCTCATACACAGTGGTGTACTTCGATGGCTTGTCCTTGGTGTAACGGTGCTAGAAAATAACACAAACATTCTAATCATTGTGAAGGAATGATCCAAACTTGAAGTGAGACTATGATAATACCAAAAGTGATTCGTTGATGAAAGTTAGACATCCAGGTACATGTAATAAGATGAGCCAAATACTGACAAAAGACAGTGGATGCTGTCAGCAATGTCTGACTGTTTGCAAATTTCATCCAGTTGCTTTTAATTTAGTACATGTAACTGTTATTTGGCGCAAAAAGTGATCTAAACAAGACCTCTGATGAAGAAAAAAATTCCATGTCTACCTGACTCTGAAGCTGCTGGACCTTCTTGGCTTGCAGGATTTCTGGAGTGTCAGAGGGAAGACTGTAGCTTGCCAATGCCTTGTCAAGGTGCTCCTTGTATTTCACCTGGAGCAAATATTCATTTCAAATTGGTGGTTAAGAACATCAATACCTTCATGATAACGCCTAAAATAGACAATCCCGGTACAACCTGATGAACATTTGCAATTGGGCAAAACATACATTGACAAATATACAGATTTCACAGAAATCTATAACTCAATCACTAAAAACTTCGGACAACTATGTAAGAAAAAAAAAGAAAAATCGAATGAAACTAAAGACAAAACAGTTCTTCAGGGCAAAAGTGTACTATTTGACTGAATTACCAAGCACGACTATGAAGACCACCTTGTACACCTTGAAGCAACTGTTGCTAAAGCTGCCACATTACATACACAAGCGAACATGTAAAACTCCCTTAGGAGTAACTGCAATTCAAAGTCTTAGACTTAAACTACAGGGCATACCAGTACATTTATATTGTTGACAAACACATTCAATAGAACTTTTGACACAACAATTCAAATCTAAACACACATCAGTACCTGACTAACAAGACCATTTACTGCCTTGGCTGTCATGTAGGACAGGGAGTCCACAGCAATGTGAGGCTTGTTGTCTTTCCTGGCTTTCTTCACATAGTTGATCTGTCGAGAAACAATATGCAAGGATAGCTGTCAATGACTTCTTCAATGTTGAAAAGACAGTATTACATTGTTTCTGACTTACATTCATAATTGAATCAGTTTCAATGGGTAGATACATTAGCTTAAAGATACATTAGAGTATAACATTCAAAAAAGATACAGTAGATTATAACGTCTAGTAATACAATGATACAGAAGCTAGCTGCACACACCTCACTGGAAATCTCCATAGCCTCCTTGGCTC
Organism: Branchiostoma lanceolatum; assembly: GCF_035083965.1. Lineage (NCBI taxonomy): Eukaryota > Metazoa > Chordata > Leptocardii > Amphioxiformes > Branchiostomatidae > Branchiostoma > Branchiostoma lanceolatum. The sequence continues at coordinate 12,149,535 of NC_089733.1, read as the reverse complement.
TCTTAATGTTTATGGCATCTGCTGGCATAGTATTGCCCTGTGCCTTGCTGTCTTCATACACTTTTCGGTACGTATTCTGAAAAGACCTCATTGTCAAAACCAATGTAATACAAAAACAACAAAGATGCCGAGAGTCAAAGTTATTACTCTCTGGATTGAAACAGTATAAATTCTTGGAAAAGAAAAGACAGGAAGATGTCAATGTTGAAAATATGGTGTCCATAGTTGAAGTACCTCACTGGAAAGAGATGCCATATCCTTAGCACGGGTGATACTGGGTTCATCCGCGTGCATAGTGTAGGCTGACTTCCACTTTTCATAGTTGGCCTTGTACAGGCGCTACAACAAAAGAAACACATCACATGTCAATGAATGTTAGACATCCAGGCAATAAGATATGCAAGATAACACAGTTACTCAAGCAACTGGATCAAGAATCTTGCTCAGTCACTCTGGCAAAGGTAGTGGATGCTACCTGTAATGTCTGTTTTCAAAATCTATCCAATTGCTTGAGTAACTGTTACATCAAACCTTGAGAAAAACAACAAAACCACTTGAAGATCAATATAAGACATCAGAAGAAAGCACCACAGTCTTGAAGCAAATTACAAAGATGTACACCAAAGTTTGGAGGTCAATTCTACCTCAGATTTGATCCTCTCAGCATCTCCGACCAGAAACATCTCTGGAGTGAAGGGGTACTGACTGTGTCCCCTCTGCATGATGTCCTTAGCTTCATCCTTGTAGACATTGTCGCTCTCATACTTAGTGAGCTGAAGATGGTGCTGGTATGTCGGCGTGTCTTCGACATGGAAGAACGTTCCTGTACTCTCCTTCACTTCCTTTTTGTAGGGGATCTGCATTAGGGTGGATCAATTCATAAAACACACTTGTGTTAAGGTTAGGCAATCTGGTATGTGTTCATAAGTTGCCGTGTCATCTACCAGATCATCCTAATTGCAAAGGGTTTGGGTCAGGATTCAAAGGAAAACAATAATTCCCACTTTTAAGGAACTAAACCAAGACATCTGACAACTAGAATGGGACGAAGCAATGACTCTACAACTAGCTGCTATAACGGTGTCTAGAAACAGTACTTGACACAACTGCTAAGCCTCACATGTACACCAAGAGAAATTGTTGACATGTATCTTACTACTCAAAAAAGTATACAAAGCAAAAAGATGCACTACATTGTAAGTTTATCAATTAAATGGAAACTTGAATTTCTAGTCAAGCCTATGACTCTAAACTCTAAAGATCAAGACTGCTGCATCTTTAGCATGCTCCACAGTTTTGTAGGACTCTTACAGGAATTAACAACAACACACTAAATAATTAGGAATATGGTTCAGAATTAAACATACATCACTCTGTATCTTGGACAGCTTCGAAGCCTGTTTCATGAGTGGAGAGTCGTACACTGTGGTGTACTTGGAGGGCCTGTCTTTGGTGTAGTCATTCTGAAAAGATAGAAAGTCTTCACTACCTCAAAATTCTTGAGAACGTAGGAAATGAGGAAATGATCAAATACTAGTAATTCATTCTCAGCTACCAATGAATGATAGTGGATGCTATCTGAAACATCTGACCCTTTAGAGAATCTATTCAGTCGATTCATTTATTTATTGCTATTATGTGATAAAATTCTGTGTCAGAGAAATTTGACTTTTCATTGCAGTTGTCCTACTTGGCTCTGTATCTGCTGTGCCTTCTTAGCCTGCTTGATTGACGGTGTATCTGCTGTCATATTGTACTGCGATAGAGTCTTGCCAAGCTGCTTGGTATAGTTCACCTAAAGAAGAAAACGAAGATGGCAACAGTCGTAACAGATTGTAAACAAGAGGAGCTGACTCAGGTTTTCATTAAACTAAACCAGATTGTACACCAGACCTAGAGGTCAACATATTTCTGACACTCATCATGTCTTTGAAATTGAAGTTCAAGTCGCAGACACAGACTTGTACATACCCCTATCGAACACCTTGGACTTGGAGATCAGATAAGAGGACTCTACACAAACATCTACATGTACAATGATATAGACCACTACAATTGTCCTAAACATGGATACAACTAAACCTGTCAAACAATCCCTTCAAGATGTCAATGTAAACATACAGAAGACAAAAGCAACAAGACAACACCATGGGCTTCCAGTATAACAAAGCTAAAACAACATCTTTTTTCCAGATACTGTCTTAACCTTTAACACTGAAGTAGCCATTTGACACCCAATTCTCTATTGGGTACAGAGTTAGGCAGCAGGGAGAAGGTTAAGATATATTTCAGAGGTAACTAGAAAGACACAGGACAGAGAAAACAGCTTTCCAGACATCTTTGCAAACCATACCAGTTGAGACATTGAGACAAAGAATGCACCACAGTAACACTTTGCGAGACATGACCTACACAGAAACCTTTTATACAAATATTGCCTGCAAAGTATACCTGACTGATAATGCTCGAGACTGCTTTAGCTGTCATGTAAGCAAGGGAGTCAACTGCAGTGTATGGCATGTTTCGGGTCTCCTGGAGTGCTTTTTTGCTGTATTCAATCTGAAATGTAGTTAGAAAGCGATTCCTTTACTTGAAAACTTATCCCAGAACAACTGGGTAAGCTTGAAAATCAACCGGAAGAAAGATTGACAGAAAAGTTGACAGAAATTATCATTGTTGTGGTGAACATTTCTGTGATCGAGACACAAACCTCGCTGGCTATTTTCACAGCTTGTTTGGCGCCCCTAAGCAGAATGGCGTCTGGAGGCATCTTATTGGCCTGTCCAAGCTCTTTCTGATACAGCTCATGGTACTTCATCTGAAACATCACAATACTTAAAATGTCTACACTCCCAAGACTGGTATCCATAATTTTATTCTCACTTGTATGAAATTTACAGGTGCAATTAACTGCATGTCAGACTAGTGAAAGATTCTGAAGCATAATTCACCACCATAGCAAAGCGTCAAAAAGTAATCAGTCGTTTAAAGAAATGTTGGATTTCATGGACAAAAATTTCGGCATAAAGCTAGTATAAGTACCTCGCTGTGCAGCACACCCATGTTCTTAGCATGGACAATGAGAGGACTGTCTGGCGGAAGGGTAAAGGATGACTTGTATTTCTCATAGCTCTCCTTGTACAGGCGCTGGGTTGAGGAAAGGGAAAACTTACAAATAGCCATTCAAGAAACCAAACTTCCTGGATATATATCATCATTTTTCACTCTATTGTCATCACATAGCAAGACCCAAAGGCCAAATAAGATTCCAATTTACTTCCTGGATATATCATTATTTTGTATTCTATTGTCACCACTAAGCATGACCCAAAGCCCACTTTTAGATTACAGTTTACATGACTGGAACAGCCTCTCTTCTCGATAAGTCATAAACACCATGATCAAGAAAAGCTTAACTCACTGAAAGCATGGACTAACTAATCTGATAGGAGAAGCAGGGGTTATAAAAAATTCTCCAGCAAAATGTGAATTGTCAAGCGAAGCTGAAAGTGTTCTTTGCTTAAAAAATTCTCATGTATTTTTGTCCCTTAAGAATTGACAATTAGTTTTGCACATTTGTTGAGCTAATTTTGTTTACCTCAGATTTGACTTTTTCTGCACCCTGTACCCTGGTCATCTCAGGAGTGAAGGGGTACTGACTGTGCCCCTTCTCCATGATGTACTTAGCTTCATCCATGTAGACATTGTCGCTCTGATATTTCGTGAGCTGCAGATGATGCTGGTATGTCGGGGTGTCTTGGACAGGGAAGAACTTCCCTGTACTCTCCTTTACTTCTTTTTTGTATGGAATCTGGAGAAATTGTTAGGTTGAAAATCTATGACAAGTTGCCACTGACTGTGCCAGCACTTCTATCAAGATTACCAAATAAGAAACCCCTTTCTTCTTTTACCAACCATACAATAGGTTTAAGTCCCAAACCCTTAGGTGTATAGGCAGTGCCCATCTGTTTCTACAGCCCTTGGGCCACCTAGCTATGCACGCTCTACAGCAGGGGGCTAGTCCACTTGTAACCAACCAAACATGCCACTTCAATATCTCATGTCTCGACTAAATCAATATAGATAAGTGTACACCTTTCTTATGATGAAACACATGCTTCACAACCTCCTTTTCAATGATATTCATGGTGCACCAAAATCGCTAATTCTACTGTCAAAACCATTGTAACCACTATGCCCGGTGCAACCACCAAAACATTCCATCTCTACAGGTTCCTGGACAACACTACAGAAGGATTCCTCTGCTTCAAGACCCAAACGCATCTAATTCCTGCAATACCAGACAAAACAATCAGGTGTCCCCAGTGCAACCTGTACCTCGCTCTGCATCTGTTGTACTTTCTGCATTCGCATTATTTCCGAAGTGTCGGCAGGCAGCATCTCTGGCTTCAGAAGCTTCTCATAGTCTTCAATGCACTTCACCTGCCGAGTACCTCATATATTAGAGTCTTTCAAAACCAGAAGGAATTATGCCATCCCAAAGTGGCAACTGAGTTGCTCAGCTTTGGTTTATTCCATTTCTAAGCACCCCTGGGTGCTAGTATTTGTCATAACTATGGGCCAATCCATCTTAAATGCTTGGGGGTGATAAAACAGTTCATCTTTATATCATGAAACAAACTGAGAAAAAACAACAGCATAGAAAATTGAGTTAAAAGTTCAACAGTGTACAAGCAAAATTGTACCATTATGAAGAAAGATTTTTTGAACCTGGAAATTTGTTGGTACATCCCTTGTACATTTAGAATGGAGCAGCCCTACAAAGAATACTAAAAACACTCACCATCACGTCTCCATAACGCTACCTGTCCTCGCAAGTCTGATGTTTCCAGAACTTCTCGCTTCAACTCCTGATGTCAAACGTGCGCACAAACGTACACACACTGGTCCACTGCAAGTCTTGTAGGTTGGTGCAGTCAAAAACATCGCGCAGTGTCCCATTTTCATGGGACCAGTTGTCTCTTAAAAATCTCCATCTTCTTTCGTACTCAGCAATTTTTGTAGTACCAATATCTAATCTCAAAGCAGATGTCAGGAGGTTAATTCATTACGTTTTGCTAACTGGTCATTTCTGTGACAAAACTTGCCTCACTGCCAGCTAGGGAAAAGTAACAATTTAGCCTCCCAACATCTACTTGGAGATTAATAATATTGACTACAGGTACAAGTGTAAGGTATGCATGATACCTGTTGTTTCGAACTTTAATGTAGTGGTTGCATGTATAAGGAAATATAGAGATGTCACAGATATTTTCTTATTTGTATGAATAAAATGTTGGGGTGTAGAATGTGTAGCAGCCACTGCTTGGATAGAGTCCTCCTTGGAGCCTTCTTCCTGTAGATCAATCACCTAGAAAAATATCCCCGTTAAGACATGGTATGTTTCAATCACGCCAGGATATGGTGGGATGTTAGGCTAAGTACGGGAGAAACCACGGCACTCAAAGGGGATGTTTTTTGTCCTACCTGGCTCACGATCTTTCCTGACTCCTTGACGCGGATGTTTTCGGGCGTGTCAACGACAGACGTGTACCCCTTCGCCTTGCTCTTCTCGTAGGCCTGGTGGTATTTCACCTAGAGATCCAACCAATCACAGTCAACAGAGCAAGGGTTGTCATGGGAACACGGGAACACTCGCAAGCTCATCGCAGTCGGCATGCTAAAAACTTAAACTGGGAGAGACCTGAGGACTACATACTGGAGTAGCCATTGGTTATCGTCAAGCAAGAAATTCTGGACTATGGAAGTCCAACCTTTGTTTTGGACCATTCCCTCACTATACACAATGCATATATAGCTCTTCTTGAGTGCTTATCTCACATTTCGAAGCACATCCCTTTTCAAGAAAATTCTAATCTCCAAGTTGAGGAGGAATTTTGACAAATAAAAGGGTAGCTTGGAAACCGAAATGATTTGGTCTCCCTAAACATCTGCTTGGAGATTGGAAAATCTCCAGTCAATTTTCAGGGCATCTTGTAACAAGACTTACTTCCCAACATCTAGAAAATAAATTACACTTTCCTTTAACCATTTTTTCCAGATCTTAGATCCCACAACATTCTATAAGAGACGGGTGAAGGGATGGCCCAAGGACCCTATCAAGCAGTCAAACTGGTCTGGAAAAAAATGCTTGGAAAGTTAGAAGTATTCAAGGCATTACGATTAACTTTACCGGGGAAAGTTTCTGGACCGAAAAACGTATGGCAAAGCCAGCAGGGATAAGAAGAGATGCATTAGTACACATGCACACCTTTATTACACTGAGATGATTACTCATATCATAATTCAATACATTATGTACGATGCAAGTTACAACATTTTGACAACAATACATTTGTGTATCATTAGAACAGAAAGATGAAACATAAAATGAGAACAAAATGGTATGAAATGAGACAATGTCTTGTGACGGAAAAGTTTTCCAGTTCACCAAACAAACGTACATTGTAGAATGATTTTCTTCACAATTGTATACAAATACAACATGTAAGAACAATTGTTGTAACAACATGTAAGGATGGGAAAGACATTGTTACTCAGTTCACAAATTTTGTTTTTTGAAAAAAAAGCAAAGAAGTCATCAATCTTATATAGAATGCCCATGCTACGTTGCATATATCAAGTCTGCATTCATTATTTCTCATAGAAAAATGCATAATTTGCAGTAAAGAATGAAACGTATCAAAAATATTTGCAGTTTGGCAGCCATAACCTGGGGCACCTGTACAATAGAAGTGGTGTGCAAGCAACCGAAAATGCAAGAAGAAAATCTCCAAAAAGATACTGGGGGAGGCTACCGGGAAATCCTTACATTTTCCTAAGCAGTCCTTTTTTGTGTCAAACTGTTTGACGCAGAAAAAGGCAGCTTGGAAAATGTATAACACTTCAGCCTCCCCCAATATCTGCTTGGAGATTACAGTAAAAAACAACTGTGGCTAAGGTACCTCGCTCATATTTTGCTGTTGTCTTAATCTCACTATTTCAGGTGAGTCTGGAACGGATACGTAACTCTTCATTTTTTCTTTAGCTCTCTCCTTGTACACTCTCTGTAAGAGGGGGGAGGGGCACAGGGATGGAGTGTTAGGGTAACACGTATGTATGTTACACAGTGGGTTACATACATGTAGTACACACATTATATACATATGGCCTCTGTCGGTCAATAGTGACCATGGTGGATTACAATGTAGACAAGTACATGAAATAGGGGCCATTTGCAGGTACAAATGTACAAAAATGAACAACTGGTGACAATTTACCTATCAACCTATCTACTTATTAGCCGTTCCACAACAAAAGATGCCATATATTTTACATTACATCATTGCCTAGATATTGCTACTCCCCATAAACACATTGTAGTAAAAGTGTATTACTAAGCTTTCACAATGTAACAGGTCACTCCAATAGATACAATATAGTCAGATACACCATAGTAAAGGACCAGCAATGTCAACTTACTCAAAACTAAACTGGACAGATCTACATGTACACTAGTGCAACAAGCTTTGCTTTTCTTACTTTCTTACAAAGGTCATCAGCAGACCAAGTATACACGCAAGTCATCAATATGACAATCCTATGCATTTTCCTTGCTGCGCTTTGCTTCACAGAGGATAAAGTAAAATATGGCATCTCTTATGGCCAAATGGTTCAGCAACCCAGACTTGTGCTATAGCAAAGCAGCCTTGGACACTTCAGCCAGCAATGCCCAATGATATCTCCATAAGCTGTTGCTTGGGCAGAGTTGAAAGATTGGACACAAAGTGGACTTGGGAAAGCATGGGGAGAGGATATAGCTTGCCTGGGACATAAACAGCCAGCAATGCAAGAAGAAGGGGTGTTCTAAACACCCCGTAATATCTGAGCGCACAAGCTGAAGCATTAGGCAGAAGTTGAAAGTCTGAAGGTGAATCAAATGCATGGGAAGAGGATAGCTTGCAGAATGGTTTGGCAGCCCAACCTACAATGTACATTTGTAGGATACCACAGCCAGAAATGCAAGAAGGAGGGTACTCTAAACAGTCACCCCCATAAGATATGTAGATGCTAGTGTTCGGGTAGCTTGAGGTTCAAGGAGTGGAGGGAATGAATCAATGGATATGAGATGGACATGGGAATGTATAGGAAGATGATGGTATGGGAAAATGATAGAATGAGATTATGATAGTATGTGAAGATGAAAATGAGAAAATGAAAAGATGACACTGAAATAAAGTTAGTTTGATGAATGGTTGGGCAGCCCAACCTCGAGGTTTAGCTACTCGAGTTCAAGGAATAAAAGGATATGAGATAAAAATGGAAATGTATAGGAAGACAGCTTGTTGGACGTGCAACTTTCATCAAAGTCAACATCAAGGCAGCAACCTTCTGTATATATACAGGCCAGTGCAAGTAGGCTTCCTTCAGATCAGCAGAAGCTTCAGAACCAGATGTACACAATGTGCAGGTACATTACAATACATGATACCAGGCAGCAGATCTAGACATACACGTCATGTCTGCTGCAAAGCCTGCTCTCCAAGCTAGCAGCTGGATTCTGGTCACCTGCAGCTTAAAAGATACACACCAAAGTATGCAGCATCTTCTGCATCTTCTGACATTGCCAGCTAGATCCAGAGACAATCATGTCTTTACCTTGCTTTGCTGGAAAGCCAGCTATATCTGAGCTGGTTCTGCATTACAAGGCACTAGAGCCAACGACAAGGTGTCTTTACCTCGCTTTGGAGATCTTTCATTTCCCGACATCGGACCATTTCCGGTGTGGCCCAGGACTGATCTGCCCGTTTTCCAGACCCGGACGTCATCTCGGCCATCATCTCCGCCTAAAACATCACGGGGAAGTGTCAACCGAGTTGCCCAATGTGGTATTCCTCAGAATACTTCAAGGATCGTTGGTTCAAAAAATATCAATTTTCAGGGACAAGGGGGCAAAGGGAAAGGCCATTAAAACAGGGATTGAAGGTGGCATTCCTCAGAGTACCAAAAGGATTGTTGGTTCAAAAGACATCAATTTTGAGGGATGAAGGGGGCAGATATACAAATGTACAAACCATTCAAACATGGATTGATGATTTCAGAGTGGGAATTTTCTGCAGAGGATATGGAATTGCGATGGTAACAAGGATAAGTTGAAGAGAGGTTTTCAAGAGGAGTTGCTGGACCGTCATGGGGATTGGCAGATGGGATTTTTGATAAACCTTACAAAAATCATGCGATTGGAAAAGAAAGAAGACAACAACTCGAAGCTGGCTGCTCAGGACTACAAAAAGCAGTAAACGACACACAGATCCATCAAATCGAGATCAAAGAGTTCAGCCAGCTCCGAAAGAAGAGATGAAATCCCGCAGACAATGTAAAACCCTGTACCGATGAACGGGTAGCGCCTGCGTTCTGTGTATTTCGTGTCACTTCAGCCTCTGTTCCATACTCATAGGCATGGGCAGACCCTGACACTTCTGTTGTTCGTGTAGTTTCCCACTCTGTCGTTTCGTACTCCGCTTCCATTCTGCCTGGAGTACCGGCCGTCTCCGTGGTATAATGTGTTATGATCACTTCTTCATCGCTATCTTCGTATGTTTCCACTCCAGTTACAGTAGTAGTACCCCCCTGCGTGAGTACACCAATCCTGCTTATGCAACTTACATGAAAACTGATAGGTATATTGTATACATGTACAAGTCATGTAATACTGTGTACATGCAGTTGACCTTGTTTTCTTAACTACATGTACAAGAAATTGAAGCATGTCTTCGAGTTTGACAAGAAGTTGAAACATGTCTTGGACTTTCACAGGAAGTTAATAGAAACAGTATGTCTTAGACTTTCACAAGAAGTAGAAACATGTCTTTTAGAAGAAGTGGAAACATGTCTTGAACTTTTACAAGAAGTTAAGAATAACATGTCTTGGACTTTCACAAGATGTTAATAGAAACAGCATGTCTTAGACTTTCACAAGAAGTAGAAACATGTCATGGACTTTAACAAGAAGTGGAAACATGTCTTGGACTTTCACAAGAAGTTACGAAACATGTCTTGGACTTTCACAAGAAGTGGAAACATGTCTTGGACTTTCACAAGAAGTAGAAACATGTCTTGGACTTTCACAAGAAGTGGAAACATGTCTTGGACTTTCACAAGAAGTAGAAACATGTCTTGGACTTTCACAAGAAGTGGAAACAACATGTCTTAGCAGTCACAAGAACTACAATGCAGAAACATTCTCATGACATCTTGTTCGCTTAATAACGACCATGGTCCTGCTTTCTATTTTACCTCACTCTGCAGCTGATTCATTTCCCGGACGCGCTTGGTCTCCGGCGTCTCCCATGGCTGGTCCGCCTGAAACATCGAAAACAACAGTCAAGAAATTTGTTTGTTTGTTCGTTTATTTGTTTGTTTTTGACATCCTGAAAACATAAGTCCCTAGAACGTAGTGCGCATACGGTATATAGGCCCTGGTATCTGAACCTATCATAACTGCCGAGTCTCTAGCTTCCTCTCTGATCAACGTTGCATTAGAATAACGTTCGTTAAATAATATATCTCTTTGGACACAAATACGCGGACACAACCCTAAATGCTTACATTACTGTATACATGCTGAAACCACATCAGTTGAAAACAGATCCCTATCCAACAATATTTGTCTTCAATACTACACCATGTACCAAAAAAAGTTAATTTTTAACATCTTGCAAAATGTTGAAAATTCTATTTCAAATTCCACATGGTTTGAACTACTTGGTTGACTTGACACATTCTCTTTCATCTATCAAGCTAGTTCTCATTTAGGCTTGATTAAAATTTAAACCTAAAGGGTTTAGAGCCAGAAGATGTTTTGTGATGATAGTAAATAAAATAAAAAATCCCTTTATCCCTTGTGTCTCTTTTTATCCAAGTTTCCATGTACTGAACCTGAATCTACTTTGTATTCATGAGTCAGAAAATTAGTTAAAGTATGACTCAAGTTCCCAGACACCCCTTGGCTAAAGAGCAACCCCCTCACCCTTCTGTCTATACCGCCCCCCTCCCCACACCTATCACGGCATGACAATTTGAAATGATGTCAACTGAACCTGATATGGTACAAATATAATCTAACACGTAAAGCTTTCAGTCAACTGATACAGAAAGTAAATGGTCTGTACAACATTATCCCAGTTTCCATTTATGAAAATTTCGGTGTGTACCAGATTATGGGTACTACTTTAATCGTTTCCTGGCGTCCTTTTGTAGATCTATGCTACACATTCCCTAGTCCCGTTGCACCAAGGCAACTGCAGACCAAAATACTATGCTCGGCATGCCACCCGCATATCATGTTTCAGAACTTCTAAAAATATGAAAACATTTATGCCTTATCTACAATTGCCAAACTGTGTCTGAATACTTCATTTATGTTTAATTCACACACTCCAAAGAGTTTCACAAACATTGTATAGGTACATACTTTAATATTTCAATTTAGCAATGAAACATTTCATATACAACTGTCTTCAATACAATTTCTTGAATTATGGCAACGATTATTAATCGGGTAACGTCGATCTTATCAGGGTGACCCGAAACCACACACAATAAAACATTTGAGCAACGCTTCATCTCATAACCTTGCACAATAACTTCACTTCTACATAATCTTATCTTATCTGGTTACTCTCAAGCCAGTTAGAGTTTTATGGACAAGGAAAGATGAAGCATACATAAATAGCCCGAGCATTCCTCTACAAATATGGCTGCGCTTAGTATGTTCCATGCCCTACAGCAAAATTGAGCCCCAAAATCTCATCAGCAAAATTTTCACTACTTCTGATATCCATTTCCTTTGATATTATTATAGTACATGGCTTCAAGTCTTTACTTTAAAGGCTATGATATTGTTTGATTTTGATCATCTTGGAAGCATAATAGAATACATATGAGACTTATGGTTGCAATCCTACATGGCGAGTTATCTGATTGTATAAAACCCAATTTCAAACAAACAACAAAAAAAGCACAAGTACAGCATTTATGAGGCAGAGAAGTGCAAACGGAGGGGTAGAAACTCTGCTTGATATTTACCATGTTTGCGGTGCTATCCGGACTTCAACAAAGAAGAGGAGATGGAACAGGGAACGGTCCCACACAGTAATCCGGGTATGCGAGCCACTTGGTAACCGATATATCCCCCGGTCGGATGATGATGATGCAGCGAGCCCGTGTCTCCCAGCCTCTCCCACAAGTGTGACTGTCAATCAGCTGCTATATATGCAGCGATTCTGCTGGGGTGACGCTTTTGGGGATGGGGTTACCCTGCCGGGCGTGTCAGGAAGCCTGGCTGATATGGTAGGCTACGATTTTAGACTCTCTGTAAATTTCTAACAATCAGCTGCGTTTTGTGTAGTAGGAAGACAGAAAGAAAAGAAGAAGAGAAAAAAGGATAAGTATGATAACACAGAATTATAAAACAGTTAAGAAATGAAAGAAACATGTTCAGAAGTATGTTTACTACAACAAGGAAGGAAGCCAAGGAATTATGTTAATAAGCAATGTAAGAGGAGTCAAGGCAAACCCATAACAACAATGCGGGATATTTTTGTACTATCAGAGTCATAATCTACCAAATATAACCATCAAATGAGACAGCGTAAAAGGAAAATAGAGAAAAGAAGGGGTGAAACTGTTGGAGGCATGTTTATGTCGTGTTGTGTAAGTGCCAAGAGAATGTGCAAAACATAAATTGTTTGTTCTAAATGCAGCGCTAGGAAATGGACCAGCTAGGTCAACAGGACACAGACAAATATATATATAACAGAAAAACACCCTTTTCAGGCTCAAAGCGAGGAGAGAAACAAATGCAGGTGGACAAATATTATCTGACCTACTTATTATGGTCGCAAGCTAAAAATTTGCTGCCATTTTGTTGTTACATACAAGGTTAAAGGAAAGCTACACAAAATATTGAAAATCCTGCTATGCTATGCTTAATATATTCCAAAGTCAAGTTCTAACTTCAGGTTGTTTCACATAAGTCCGTCATAGTTTTGGGATCTTCCACCGTTTGCAACTTATACCATGCTGACGCCTTCTCACCTGATAATTTTGGTAAACGAAACACTGACGTCATATAATTCAATCATCAGGTGAGAAGGCGCGATAATCTCACCTGATAATTGAATTATATGACGTCAGTGTACTGATTTTTTCACCTGATGATTGAATTATATGACGTCAGTGTTTTGTGTACCAAAATTATCAGGTGAGAAGGCGTCAGCATGGCATAAGTTGCAAACGGTGGAAGATCCCAAAACTATGACGGACTTATGTGAAACAACCTGAAGTAAGAACTTGACTTTGGAATATATCAAGCATAGCATAGCAGGATTTTCAATTTTTTGTGTAGCTTTCCTTTAACGTATATCAAAGGCTAAAGAATTATGAAAGATACTTGTTTTCAAACTGTCCCTGAATGACAGACGTTTGCTAAATGAAGGTTTCATACAGCGTTGTTATTACACTGTAACAGTGTTTTACTCTTTTTTTCCGTGTGACTTACTCTAACATTTAGAGTTCCTGACAAATTTTCAAAGATACATTGTGTATATTTCTATAAGCATACACTTTTTTTTCAAGAATGCCATAATGTACATGTAAAGGATATTAAAACTCAACTGTGTAACCAGTAATATTGAAATATGGGTCATGATGACCTTGAAATTGTGAAAATGACTTTCAGAATGCTGTAATTACGCAGCATGGTGCAAAGAACAACAGTCGCATTACCATAGTTGTTCTCTCTTTATTTTTCAGAATATAATACAGTTACTTAATGTTAATCATGTTGCACTGTATAAGACAATACAGATAGATAGGATTCATGATCAAAGTGAAAGGTACAGGTACAAGTGAATCCTAAACATAGGAGAATTTACAGTAAAGGGAAAATTGTATTAGACAACATTATTGGCTATTAAAGTGAAACATAAAGCATTAAGTACAGTGGAGGAGGGTATAAAAAGGTAAGTAATACATTACATATTGTACACTTGATAGGGGAAGAGAGTGTACAAAGATGATACTAAGTGTTTCAGAAATGCTTTGTTGAGGAAATAGAACTGTTTTTTTCTAAACATCTGATTATAACTGAAAAGAGAGCAGACACTTTTACTACATTAGGAGGCCACCAAAGAACTTGAATAGAGAAAAACACCCATAAACAGAGTAAATTATGAACAGAATGACAAAAAAGGGACAGTTGTTGGTTGAAGGAAAAGAGGCCACTAACAAATAGCAAACCTTTGATTTCAAAAAATTCTGTCAGTTCATTTGTCTATCCGTCTGTCACTGTCGTATCGCTACCTTATATGTCAGTTAGCATGTCACTTGTTGAGAAGCAATCTTGGTGAGCAATGGTTGCTGCTGATTGGCTGCCTGGTCATGTGATCAGTGGTGGTCCAGCTTCTTCTCTGCTGCTAGACTAGTTGATCCCTGTCAACATCACCTGTATTTCCTCTATATGTAATTTCAGGGAAGGAAATGTGTGTAAAAAAATAACATTCATGGTCAACTGTGAGAACATTTGTTGTGTCGTGTAGCCACTCATACATGTACTTACAGAGGACTTACCAACCTCTGTATTATTGTTGTCTGTGTTATGTTTCTGTATACATACCTGGGTACCTACATGCACCGTCCTGGTGCATGGGCCTTGTCTGTGTGGTCGTGTTTGTGTATTTGTTTGTTTGTTTGTGTACCGTTCATACCGATGATGTGCGTGAGTCTTACCAGACTTTGCTGCTGCGACTGCTGCATAACCCGCGCAATCTCCGGCGTCTCCGATACGACCGTGGGCTTGCTCTGCGGATAATGCCTGCAGTAAAACAGCGAAAGATTACTTCGTTGTATTTCAGAAAACAGAAAAGGAGACCGTGTAACAGTGTGGTTCAAGCACCACTTACTGACCAGGCTAATTGGTACGAACATTTTACTTTTAGCCTAGTGGTGTGTTGGGTTTGTGCGCTGACGGGCCCAGGTTCGATTCCTGGGAGCCAGGAGACTGTACTATTCACCTTGTGCATTTCAACTATGAAAAAACTTGTTTGTTCGTTCAGACTCTTGTAGTGCCTAGTGTCACATACATGTAGGCTTTTCTATTTCAGCAGCAGGTATATTTTTACAGGGAGAGATTGCTAGCTCTTCTTCTTTTATCCCCATCTTAATTCCCTTCCAAAAGACTGGTGCAGCCCTAACTGAGATGTCCTGACCCAAGATTGAACTGGGGTCTCCCAGTCATTTAGCAACCTAGTAACTTGAACCAGGAGCTCAACTGTGAGGCTGCTACCAGTTGAGCTATACAAATAGGGACATTCCTATGATATTAACTATAAGAGACTAGTATCATAATCTTTTGATTTTGTCTATCATTTGACACATAACAAAACAAACGTGACTATACTGTTGTAATCATTTCAATAAAAACAGAATAAAAAGATCACATTGTTGTAAACATGTATGTCTAACTGTACATGTATGTCTAATTGTGGAGCATTGACTCAATGGTTTAAAATAACCTCACCAGATTTAAATGAGTCACATGAAAACGATGGGGTTTGTCAGTTTTGAACATAATGGGAAAAATTCTTCCTCCAACAGTTTACAAATATTCCTACGTGTACTTCATACATGGTCTTTAATAATTAGCAAATATTTCAATTCAATTGTCAATGTTAACACCAGGGGTACCCATCTTTTATAATAAGAATTAGATAATAATACATTCAACAAAATTTATTCCATGCACAGTGGAAGTATGGGGGTCTATCGCAGAAATAATTTTCTGCAAAAATCTGATAACCAAGAAATAAGATTGCTGAGGCCTAAACTGTATAACCTTAAGGCATTCCCATAGTACTTCCTTGCTTTGCATTGTACCTACATTTGTACTACACCTTGATCCTTTTCAGAGTAACAGTAAATGCTTCAAACCTATTCAGAACTCCCATTTAGACAACGCAATAAACTAGCGAATGAAGAAAGATATTTGCACAGCTGGTCAGAATGGCTTCAGTTCGATAAGAAGTACATTGTACTACTTCTTCAATATAACAATTGACCTACTCCTATAGTACATTGCATGTTTACTAATACTATCACTAGTATTTGTACCTTTTTTTGTTGCTTCAGAGACTGATCTGTTAGTTATTAGCAGTATTTCATGACTGCACTATGTCAAACATGAAGCCTAGAAATGTTTGACTCCGTGCCATTGTACATATATTGTCTGCGTATCATTTTCATAACATGGGCCAGAAGTGCCTAAAATGAACCATATATTTTCATTGTTATTACCTCAAGTCCCATAAGTAAAGAGTTTTGGTAAAGGGGAGTTCAGAGGATTTTAGGGAAGTGAAATTATCGTCTTTGACAATTTTTAAAAAGATTATGTTAAACTTTGCATAAATGTACCTGTGTGCATTAAACAGCCTAGAACTAAACTGACAATTGCATGAAATCTAATAGTAATACATGCATTCTGTTTTCACTTTCTTACACCAGCATGCATTTTGTCATAACCCTACAACACTTACATTAATAATAAAAATTTATACTATTGCCATATCAATTGAAGTTCTTGGTTCTTGTATTTTCAAAAGATAATGTCAGAAAACATAAAATGTCAGAGAACCAAGGAATTACATTGGGGTGGCCTAAACAAAGATAAAAGCAAGATGACAACTTAAAGATGACACTGGTCTTAAGATAAAACTCGGGTAGACATCTTTCCTACTACATCTTTCCATCTGCATCCATATGGAGGTGGCTTGCTTGTCCTTATATCAGGGCTCGAAATAATGGATGTGCACCCGAAATTGGTGCTGCATGTGTACCTAATTTTTGGCTGCGGGTTCACAGGTGCACCTAGATATTTTTTTGGCTATAGGGTAGAGGTACTACATTTCGTATTGTACACTAGTATACAGAATATTCTTAAAATTTAAGTAACGTTATCACAAAAAGTCCTTTGTTTGATTATTTTTTATTTGAAGTTAGCTATAGAATTTGAGATTGAAGTTTTGCTGATATTCTACTTTACCCTATTTCATGTTGTGCACTCAGAAATCTTTCTGTGCACCAAAATCTTTAGGTTAGGTCCATGAGTGCACCTATTTCCAAAAATTAATTTCAAGCCCTGTTATATTTTGAAACTGCCATGAACAGTGCTGATGCTGCCCCCCCCCCCCCTGTTTTGACAGTGTTATATTTATACCAGGCAATACACTAACATGTCAAGTCCCACTGACACTAGTGTGGACACAGCTGGCTGTGATGGCTCAGCCATGTACAGGTCTTATACAAGTACTTCAGGGCTGTTTGAATTTAGTTACTTCCTTTATATGAATGAATGAAGACCTTTATTGCACATTTCTGCCACACTTGGCTAAGTACAGGTCACAACAAAACAAAATACAAGTACAGTTAACAGATATAAAAGAATATGACTATCATTAGATAAATTCTACTTCTCCTCGCTTTTCGGTTATAGTAGTAATCAACCAGGCTGTAAATACGTAAAGACTGAAGGCATAAATTTAGGGGGGGGGGTAGAGTCTTCACCACCATATGCACTAAAATCAATGGCAAATTTTCCTTTTAAATCAATATGTTTTTTCCCATTGTTCACACAGATTACAGACTGATTACTGTAAATCAAAATTACCTCATTAATCACAGTTATGCATGATGTATGTACATGCAACTATACATATAAATCTAATCTATGACATTTAAGTTTGATGTCATGCATTGTAGAATGAAACATGCTTCAATAGCTGAACATCCAAATCTTTTTATGTAAAACATTTAACATGATTTCATTTTTTTTCTGTATTCTGTAAATACTATAATTGCACATGAAATTTCTTGACGATTCGATCCAAAAATGGTTTGAAAAACACAAGCCTAGAACAACTGATCCCCATATCCCACCCACATAATGATATTCATTTCCCACGTTGTTGCCACATACCAGAACAAGACATATTCAGGCCATGGTCACTGACTCATTGTCGTCCCAAAATATGGGGGAAATTCTGTCAACTTCTTACACTGAGGATCAGATATGATTGATCAAAATCAATAAAATCTGCCATAAATACCAAGAAAAGAATTGCAGTTACACGACACTTAATGCTCTATTTTGTTTATGATAACCCTGAATATATACTAACAGGAACACTGACATCTTTGAATAATAGAGATGAAAACAACAATCACTAACTAACCTTTGTGCCACAGGTAAACTTATTCATCAGTAGTATCCAAAACAGTACAATTCTACATGAACAAATAAAACATTATTGCTTAATATAAAGAATTCTTATAGAGGCAGGCATTTCTAAACCCAGTCTGGTATACCGTATGTGAATGGATTTCTGATGTTACTTAATTAGGCCACCTGAATGATAAAATTCAATGATCTACAGTAGATGACATTATTACAATTGCTTTGTTCTTTAAATGTTTTCGTTACATTCAATGAATAGTTTGTAAGTCGTAGTAACTACTTATTTTAGTTATTAGACACTTCCTAACAAAATTTACCTGGCCAATGTTTCAGAAGGTAGCTGAGGAGTTATTAAAATGTTGACCAGGTAAATTTTCTTGATGTTGTGTCACAAGAAGTTTTGATTATTTTCCTACTGGCCAAGTGACTTGCTGTTTAAAGTCTTAAAAGACTTTTAAGATGGTAAATACTGCTTTCTGTGCTTAGCACTCAGCATTTGGGAAAAAGTACCAGTATATAGGTTGAACAGTATATAGGTTGGACTAGCCCCATGCTGTAGTGATTGCACAAAGTTGTGCGGCCAAAGGGCCATTGAAACAGAGATGGTCTCCGCCCTACATTGTATGCACCATCTAGTGTTGGAAGGACTTTTTTATATTGTTTACTGTTTCCATCTTGGACAGCCCTCTAGCAAGTACAGTCAAACGATGAATGAAACATGTTTCAGGAATGCTCAGAAGATCCTGTACAAGCTAATACTAGTAATAGAAACCAGCTAAATGCCTTTACATGGTTAGGAAGGTTCAGGTCCAGGAGACTTGTGTTGAGATGGGTGAAGCCTTATTAGGTTCTAGCCTTTTTATCACATACACCCTTGAGAGAGAAGCTAACAGCACATGTGCCACAGGACTGACTTTGACAACTTGGTACAAATACTAACAAGATTGTGTGCTTTCACGCTTCTAAAGACCATACTTTGGTGATGAGAGCAGTCTTTTGTTTGTTTGAACTCTTTGAACATCTTACACAACTTCTTAATCTTTCTTAACAGACAAAACTGCTTTAAGTAAGAGTATAGCAATGTATCAAATGTTTTAAGGAAAGTTAATTTCAATGATTCTGTGTAGTCAATTACTTGTTTCTACATATACATTACTGACCAAATCAAATGATATTTGATATCTGTTTGCATCCAGTCATATTGCCATACCCTGTGTAACATTAGTCCACAATTATGCCAAATCATGGTCTTAAAATTATGATACTCCCTGAAACTGTGTGTACCAAGGTACAGCCTGTCCCCTCAGACTCTCTTTTCATGTTAAACTAAACTGAGAACGAGCAGATACAATTCGCAAGGCCTTAGAACAGCCTAGACAGTTAGGCCATGTTGATTTGATTATATGGATGACATCCTCTGGGGACCCCAAAACTGAAGTGAGCGTGCGAATAAATAAAAGGTTTGGAAAAAAAAGTTGGCTTCATTATGAAATCTAAATGGTCAGGAAGGATGAACAAAACTAAACACACAAAGTATGAAATACCGAACAATTAAAGATTCTTCATTTTTGCTCTTTCACATCTTCTTTGACTGGAATTTACTCTGGCATTATAAGACATTAGTATACATTATTCCGAAATATTTTGCAATTTACAGCATGTATCTTCTCATTTTGCAGCTGCTTTGTACAATTTACAGTATGGCCAAAAACTTTCTTTTTGTTTTGAAACAGACTAAAAGTGATGCGTGGGGATGTCATCCATGTAATCAAATCACCATGGCCTTACTAACATAAAGACTGCATGCTTTTGCCATGAGTGACCTTGAAGTTAATACACAAGCTGGAGAGAAATACAAGAGGTTAACGAAGCATAATCTAAGCCAACCCCAGAGGTTAAAACTCCTCAATCACCGCTCAGGTAAGTCAAACCTGATTTTGATAACAAAGAGTAAACAGTTGATAGCCTTAAAGGACCTTAAGGCTTTAAACAAAGTCTCTTTTTACACCATATCTATTGAAAACATTATGGCTGCTATAATCATCATAAAACCGCTTGCACTTGCTCTGTGTAATGCCAAAGCATTATGGCAAAAAAAGTATCTAATCTGGAAAAAACATTTGACAAGCTAAGCCTTTTGGAAGCAGGAAAACGGCCTACAGATACTGTAGGTACAGTAATGTTATCATGGGCTATTTGTAACAACTGGCAATTCACTAGGATGGATAGCATAGAAGGGAGGCTAATGTCCTTACCAGTAAAGCTCCTAGGATCACCACAAAGATCTCTCTCTGCCACAAAACCTGAAGAACTCCGGCAAACCTCCCTTCACTTCAGCGAAGAATCACAATCTTGTTTCCCATAGTGGTGAAATCACAACGGCTCGTCCAGAAAACTCGTAGCCTTACCGGATGGTAGAAACATGAAGGGTAAGACTAAAATACCCCGGTCCTGTATTGGTGTTATATGTTATGCCAGCCCTGGGATAGGATGGGATGAGATGACCAGCTGTTCAGGGGCCTGACTGATGCAGGGACATGTGTGGGCACTGGTAGGGGAGTCTTTGGTTACCATCACTCGGGGATGTCCCCAGAAATTTAGAGTATGATGGTGCTAAGGGTAAAACCATCCAAGTTATGGCCAACGCAACCGACCAGGAGAGGAAAATGGCCCTCCTCTTGTGAGTGGCATTTTGCCTTTTTTCAAAAACAAATGCTGGAAATTGTTCATGTCAGCTGTAACTGTTGAGACATTGCTTGTCCATTAATGTCTTTGTTTTTTTCTTCTTTATCCTTTATTTCACAATAAAAATAAGCAAAACTCTTTGACCTTTACTAAAGTGTAATCATCCATGACACTAAATGTCTTGCTTTGCTACTACATGTAGTACCCAAATATCATGAATTCAAGAATTGTGCTGCAGTTTACTCTCTTTATGCTTTTATGCTTTCAGCATTAGCGAAGTATTCACACAGAGAAAGAGAAACAGATTCTAATAGAATCATGACACAACCAATGAAATGCATTGCAACAGGACTCTGGAGTATAACCCCATACCATATTTGGTTACCAGTATTCAAATGGTTCTCATCTCATTATAAGAACATTTAGGGGTCATCAGACGATCAATGAAGACCAGGAAGAGTGATGATTTGAAAAAGACCATCATATCCTTCAAACACATTTCAATTCATTCTATTTCCATATTTTCTTTCATCTTGTTTCACTTTGTTTCATTTTTTTATTTGTTCAGCTGAGATGCAGCTAAGGCTGCCCAACTTAATAACCCAACATCTGCTTGGAGACTTGACCAAGTGACCAAAAGTGTGGAACAGATTAGTTCTAAACCATCACACACTGGGTTGATACAGTAGTTTAACATACTGGTAGCTTTATTTTACAGCTTCTTACATATTATTTTGACAGTCTCAACGGACCACAGTATATCTTCTCCTGGTGGAGACTGATTCCTGATAGACCTTGACTGTTTCAAGTTCAAGCTGATATCAAACATGTGCACTAACTTGACCCTTGTGCATCTCCCGCTGAACTTGGGTTCACATAAGGTCAAGTGCAAGAGACATCACAGCTGTTTTAAGCTGAAACTGACATCTAGAACAATCCATCTTAATCCAGAAGGCTAATCACAATTCTCTAAAAATCAAAGGGTGTAATTATTGTTGGCAATTTAGGCCACAACAATTTCATTTGTTGGTTCGTGGGTTTCAAAAGATGATGCTGACAGATAAAAATAGAGTCGGGGTAGGGGGGGGAAATGTTAGTCCGTACCTTAGTACACTGACTCAGTTTTAGGGAATGAAAATTGTACGATTCAAATTTTCCTCCCTTGCTTACTTTTCTGTTCAAAATGTCCAAGAACCAAGGACATAAATACCTTGCAGCTGATTTTGGGCGGCAAATAACATATCATACTAGCAGATTTACATTTGTACACCTATTCAAGAGTTCAGACAACGGCAACCGACGGCTTACAACTGCAATGTTATCCATCTCAAAACAGCGCCTGTCCTTCCATGAACTTCAAAGTGCAAGATTACAGCATTGAGCCTGGGAACGAGAAATTGCATCCTATATGACTTCCAACATCCTGCTTCATGTGAGTGTACGAAGCCAACGTCCCGTGTCACACAGTAGAGGAGCTTCGGCCGAAATTGTTGATCGCCAGAAGGTATTTTCTCGCCTGACAATCTCCTATATCATATTCAATAGGCTCGGTATCATAACCTGTAAACATTGGCCAATCCCTAAAAATTGTGCGATGATCGAGAGAACACTGGGTGTACTACGGCCAATAATGTCATTTGGACCTCGTAGACACGTAAGACGATCGATTTTCATGCTGTGTGACGGGGGCTTATCAGACCTAACCTACTGACGTTGTAGCCTCTACCTGGCTCCAGAGATGGCTGAAATTAGTGAAAAGAGTAGAAATTTGCTAAATATGGTAGACAGATAATATGCCAGAGGAATTAGCCAGTCATGTAGTTAAGGTGGCAAACTGTTACCCAGGACAGCTAACTCCTCTGGCATGTTATATGTCTACAGTATTTGGCCAATTTTTACTCTTTCCAGCTACATCTGGAACCTGGTAGAGGCTACTAAAGTTGCCATACAGGGAAGCCCTGGACCCTATGACTCACTCCCTGCACTGGCTGGAGCTATTTTCAGGTTTGCTGACCGAGGGGCCACATTCCTGCGATGTTGGACAGGCTTGGACACTCGCTAATGTACCTTACACAGACGCCAGCTATCTCTGGTATGGGTAACCGCAGATAGGGGGGAAACTGGCAAGGGCAGTGCACCACTGGCACTGTGTTGCACAACACTACATGGTATGATAGGGGTGGGTACTAGTCAGCATTTCTTTGGACTTCATAGCCATCCGTACAGTATGCATACAAGTAAATACATTGGAAAATGTTTAGAACTTGACATTATTGTGTTTCTACATGTATACCTTACACTTAAGAAGGTAATTGAAGAGGGTGTTGGTCTTAAAGATGAAGAACTCTGTTCTGTCATGCTCGAAAGGGACATGTGGAGACATTTGTGTCACCTCACAGAGGATGAATTCAACTGAACTGTGTTTTTATGGTAGTAGAAGACTTTACACACATGCAAGTCCCTGTCCTTTTGTTGCGTCAATAATGATCCTTTATTTAATCTGTCTCCGGTTAGAGCTTTATTAATGCTGTTTTTTGTGATTTCTACATCTTTTAATGATCCACTTCTGTATTTTGCCTAAACCAGGCCCTCCTACGGGTGTATGGATCGTAGAATTCGACAGAAAAAGGAATAATTATCCAGTAGTCCACGGTGAAGATCACGTTTTGCCTACGGAGCCTGCGAATGAAACCCTGGCAAATATTCTCGGTGTAGTTAGTCTGCTGGAGACTATTCTGTAGTGGCTATCAGCAGACTTACGTGTACACGCAATCAGCCAAAAAATACCAGTCTCAAAATACCAACTGAAGGCTGATATATAGGCTTGTGTTTCTTCCGCAGTCACCAGAGGAAGCCGATCATATGGCAGTCATTTGGCATGATAGTCCTATTACATGTAACTTCACACGTACTAGAGTGTACCTTTGCACATAGATGGTAATTAGAGGGTTGTTGGGGAATGCGTTACTACCGGAAAGCTGTCCTAGATATGCTGCGCTACATGCACTCAAGAAAGGAAATTGTTATATGGATAGGAAGGTCTCACTGTGGGAAAGTTCCAAAATAAAGAATGATTTGCAGAGCAAATCCTAGTCGGATGTTTGTTGCTGTTGTTGTTGTTGTTGTTGTTTGGCATAAGTAAGTTTAGCTGGTATAAAAGATGCATATAGCCCCATATACTATATATCTAACCATGGGACAGTCCTACAACAGTGACATTGATGCCACATAGCTGCCAGTTTCAGTAGTGCAGGGAGGAACAGATTTGTTTGGACAAAAATTTTTTTTTTAATTGTTGTTGTGCAAACCTGATGCGTATAAACTACAAGATAGCTATTATGCTATATCAATCAAAGACACTATAATAGATACACATGCTTTCTATGACTGATTAATAGCCTGAAAGATTCTTTTAGATAACTTGACGAAAATTCAAAGTCTTACCCGACCTAACAGTAACACATAGTATTAACGTTACACATTTTTCAGCAATAAACCACATTTTGATCAAAGATTCTGAGTCGTCAAACTCCTATGGATCGTTACAATGACAGTTAGTACCATTGTTGAACGTATCATTTAGCATTTCTATACACTGTCTCAAAAGCATTGGACACAAATGTCCATGACCAACCAATGCCACCTACCAGCTAAGCCAGTATTACATTTTGAACATGTATCAGTAATACCAGCAGAACAAGCCAGTCCTGACATCTGCTTGGAGATTAACAATATTACCAGCAAACATTACAAGTACCTGTGGATTTCAGTCTATCCTTGCTATGACATATTTAATAAGGGACGGGAATCTGCATGTTGGGACAGAAAAACTTCACCCGATCCATCCAAAAATCTGAACTTCAAGAAATGAAATTGATGAAAATGTATATTCGTAAGCTTAAAATGACAGATTTAACAACAAAATTAACAGAATGGGCTCTCAAACAATGAGTTGGATGGAAACAAATCTAAAGCTGGAAACAGCCCTGTATAGAAAGATGCCTAGATCAACACATGTTCTTGTGTGTGGTTCCTATCAGCCCAAAAACATCTGCCAAAAGTAACTTGTCTCTAGCTTCCTCAAGTATGAATTTGAATGCCTGCCAAGAAAGAATGCCTTAGATGTTCTCAGACCTTCCCAAGGTCCTGGCAAGGAGCAGCGTGGCTGGGACCTTGCCCTGACCTTGACCTTACAGTGGGTGCAGGGTCAAATTTGCCAGCAGTCTACATGTCTCCAGGACCTGTCCCTCCATCCCCAGACAGAAATTTGCTTGTTGGGACGGACAAACTTTCATCCCAACCATCCAATAGAAGAACTTTATTGCACGACAATTGTACACGGTACAAAGTATGGCAACAATTCAATGATACAAAATAGAAGTATAGAATAAAAGTTAACATCCTAATCACTAAAAGAATACATAGACCTGAACTTCAGAACATGAAATTGATGAAATTGTATTCTTGTAATTCAAACTCATATACAGGTTCAATTCAAACTCTACTACTAACTGGACAAATTGCGAAGATTACTTTCGGTTTCGATTGACATCCATCACTCTTCTTCAGCATCACTAGATTGTTTTGATGTTATCAATGAGGTTTGGTGGCGTGTGTAGTCCAGTGGTTAGCGATCTTGCCTCTGGAACTAGAAGCCCCGGGTTTGATGCCGGCTGTGTCGCTCACTCGACATGCACGCTACCGGAAAGGGTCGCAGTCCTTAGGACGGGACGTTAAGCCATGGTATACTGTTCATTGTGCTTGTCGAAAAGAGCTAGGGGAATTTCCCCAGTACAATGAACCTGTAAATACTGTATATAGCGTCTGTCTTCTCTGTCACGACCAGTGGAAGATTAGCTCATCTGTTCATTGAGCTCATTTGAGCTAAACTGGTTGGAGATCACTTTCCTTTCTTTCCTTTTCCTTAGCTTTCAAGGCCTAGTTCTCCTGTAGCTAACCCCAGCCCAACAGGTTGTCAACCTGAGGCCCTAACCCTCTCAGAACGCTTGGAGAGATCTCTGACAAACCTGCCACATACTTCCTGACACTGCTGCTCTTGGGTGGGGAAGTCAAGGGCCTGGCTTCACTCAGTGTACTGAAAGACAAGCATGAAGGCCAGAGTACACTGCAAGAAACCAGACATTGCACAGACTCCACTCTATCTCTTTACCAAGTGGTTACTGTAATTCTTGTTTCTTTCACTGTAACATTATGGTCACTGTTTTCACGGTCACCTCGGTACCGGGAACTTATCATCACCATGAAAAACCTGTTGTAATTTTTTATAATTCCTTCACACTACCGTTAGAACTGTAAATCACTTGCGGCCACCGTGAAGTTAAAGTTCAGTGAAAAGGTCCATATTGCTTACACCATGAAATTTTGCTACCGTGAAGATAAAGTGAATTACAGTACTTTATCCAAATTAATGTGGCATACTGGTACACTGGGCAACATATAAAATTACCCCATATCAGAAAAGTAGATTTCTGAGGTATGGATCAAACTGGGAGTTTTAAGAAACCGTTTTTTGTCACCTGCACAACAATTTTACTACCTGTATATGTCACAGTACAGATAGGAATCCTACTAGTACAGATTGGAATTCCAATCTGTATTCACAGTATTGTGACATATATATTTCGAGCCCTGTGGTACAGTGTAGGTGGGCGGCCAGTCTAAAGCTTTACATACTGACTGTAACTGAGTCAACATTCCCTATAGATGTTTAACTACCACAACTATAGTTTCATTGAGGTTCTGCATAATAGAACACTTTACATTGCAGGCTGGCTGTCAGCTGACTTTTGTTGTCCGCCATTTTCCAATGCAACAGTACTTGGTGCATGTAAACAATCTCCTTTCTTCTGCAGCTTTCATGTTCTTTTTTTAACAACTTTTTCGCACCCTTGCACTGTATATACTGAAAACTATAGAGTGCTCCAAATTCATTTTGCCAAAATTTAGGTGCACTATACATGAAATAAATAAACCTAAATTCTATGGCTAACTTCAAAATTCTAAACCTGGTAATACAACAAAGGTTTTCTGATTTTTTGGGACACAATGTCAAGAATATGCTTTATACTACTGTACAATAGTGCACAAATGTACATTACCCTACACGACTACATTGTATCAAGGTGCACTAGTGCACCCATAGTCAAAAGTTAGGTGCTCCAATTTGGGTGCACAAAAGTGCACATGCACCCAATATATCTTGCCCTGACATGAGTTCTCGTATGACTTTGTGTGACTTCCCAGTCCTGAATTGTCCCTAAAAACCCTTCTGGTCCATTTCCCCTCCAGCTGACACATGGTAACATGTAGAACAGAACTTCTACCCACATGTTTATTTTCAATGCCAGTTTGCTTCCTGTCTGCTATTTTGGAACCAGGGTTGTGTCAAAAGTCTTAGCAAAGTCACAGTTACTGTCAAGGGAAAAGTGAAAAACTGAAACTGAATGCTAATTATATCTTAGGGTAAAGTCATCCGATTGTTTCTAAGATAGCAAAAAATAAACAAGATGAAAACAGGACTGAGAAGAAAAGTTGAATTTGACTATATCTAATCCAAACTGTGTAAACCGAGGAAGAGTTTTCCCCTAAGACCCTGTTTTTATATCAAGTTTTCTGTTAAGCATTATTTTTTAATATCCAAGAAACAAATGAAATTGGTGAGACATAATTCCAATGCTAGGGTGTCATGGTCAACATTGGTGCCCTTACAAATGTGACAGTGTCTGTGGGTGGCAAGCACTTTTATACACAAGTTCCTAAAATCACTTGTATGGCAAGGCAGTCAGAACAAGCACATACTTTCAGAAGAATCTAAAATAAACTTGAACAAGAGATGCCAACTTTTGTTTAAATCCACAGTAACACTCCCAAAACTGTGTTTTGTTGCTGTTGAGCCTGTTCAGTTGTTTTCTTCTCAAACTACCCTTCATACAGAATCCTGTTTCTGAGGAAATATTCTCCAATCGTTCACCTGACAGGTGGTAGAGTTTTCACAAAACTGGAGTAGTAAGTACGGCCACTTGATGTAATGGAGCCACCCACTTCATCCCTCCTTCAAGTCTCAAAACAGAAAAGGCAACAACTACATATACCTAGCTAGGATCCATATAGCACAACCTCACAGATGATCAGAACAAAATTCTAACCATTTATTACCTTTTGCTGTCTGTTTGTCTGTCTGTCTGTGTGTTTCTGCAATTCCCAAAACATCTACACATACACAAAACACAGCATTTTAATGTTGCTATTATTGTCTGTTGGAGTGGAAGAGTTATTAAGCAGTAAGGGGGTGAAGTCTGACTACCTTGTTGGCACTTGTGTTATAGATATAGAATTGAAAGCACTATATAGGGGTTGTGCCAGGGCTGTCTCCAGCTTTAAATGTTTTTCCGTCCCACTCATTGTTTGGGAGCCGATTTTTTAATTTTCATTGTTGAATTTGTCATTTTAAGCTTTAAAAAAATACATTTTCATCAGTTTTATCTCATGAAATTGATATTTTGGGGACGGAAGGGATTGAATTTTTTCCGTCCCAACAAGCAAATTTACGTCCCGGGTCGGAAGGACGGGTCCTGGAGACAGCCCTGGTTTGTGCATTAGAATACTTAGTAAAAGAAGGCTCTTTTACATATTTCTAGAACGCTATCCTATACGTGGGTAAACAGTGGTCATAGTTTATGCATATCTATGTTTGATAGTATGAGTCTAGGTCTTGTGGCAAGCAGTAATCCATTGTACCCTGATTCAGTCAGAAAACATTACAATCTTCCACCTAACATCTGCTTGGAGGTGAATGTTGGGGCAGGAACAATGCTCCAGGGCGGGAGAGGTGCAATAAACGAGTCTTTCATGCCAACAAATTATTCATGAGTGTGTATTGATCGATGTGTTTCTCACATGAGGATGACCCAGTTCCTATAACCTCAGACAATCACAGGACAATACAGACACACAATAGCTGCCCCTCCCCACTGATAGGGCTACAAATGGGGCTATTGTCAGTCAGGTATATCAATAGCAGCCCAGGGGAATAACCCATCAAATGTGACCACAAAGCAAACATAAACAGTTAGTGCACTAAGTGTTTGTGTTGATACAATTGCAGGGCTTGAAATACTCTATTTTGATTTGTTTTCTGCAATATTTGATTGACATTCCCAAGCCAGTTGTACCGGTATTCTTTTAACTGGCAAAATTACAAGTTATCTATATTTTTTTCTTCAAGCTCTCAATTTTTTCTGCAAATTGCATGTTCCAGAACGGACAATGTAAAATCTCTTTTATCATAAACTCCTTGGTTGCGAATAGGTATTTCAACCCTGAATTGGATTTTTTGGAAGCAAAAAATACTGTTTCTGAGAACAAAACATACAAAACATACAAACCCGTTTTTAAAGGCTTTTCCACAAACAACGTATACACTTTGCGACGAGAAAAACGCTCAAATAAAAATGCTGATATTTCTG
Organism: Branchiostoma lanceolatum; assembly: GCF_035083965.1. Classification (NCBI taxonomy): domain Eukaryota; kingdom Metazoa; phylum Chordata; class Leptocardii; order Amphioxiformes; family Branchiostomatidae; genus Branchiostoma; species Branchiostoma lanceolatum. The sequence goes on along the minus strand of NC_089733.1, from coordinate 12,120,075 downwards.
ACTGATCATTCTGGTGCTCGATCTGTACAGTGGGAAATACATTATCTTATTAATCAGAATTGTCTGTATTGAGCCCTTCGTTACCAACCCACCAGAGAAAATAACATTTGAATTGATTACAATAATTAGCCTCCTTCGCAGACCCTCTAGGAGCGTTGAGTTCATTTTGCGGGGAGCACTCATTTGCAATTTTCAACATGGGCTAGGTTCTCTAATACTGGGGGAGATTATTTACATGCATCTAGGTATTAGAGAGCCTGGCCCATGAAAATCGTGAATCAGTGCTCGCCCAAAAATAAACCCGGTGCTCCTAGACGATCTGCGAACGAGGCTAACAATAATCCTGTTGTAGAAATAGGCAGACTAATTGCCAATTACCTTTTACATTTTGCACTCTGATCGAAGTTTAAAACAATGCATGATATTGTTTTATCACTTTGGAACAAGCCTTTCAGATATATGAGAAAATAACTATAAAAAGGCAAAATTATCATCCTCCATTTCATTATTTCAGCTATTTGCCATTTACAACATTGTAATGTCTGGGAAAATTATCATACTCCATTTCATTATTTCAGCTATTTGCCATTTACAACATTATAATGTCTTGGAATATAATTCTCACACAAAGGTGAACTTTTGGTCAGCCCAATGGGGTTTGGGAGGAAAGCACATCACATTTATTCTTTCAACTAAATTAAATTATTTGTACCATAATCTCTTTGCAGTCTGACTATTGTGGATGAAACAACTGGTATTCCGTTGGGAAACATGATGTAAAATGTTGTAGAATCTCATAATAGTTCATACAGGGATCAACTAAATAATTCAATACAAAAATGCTCGAAATGTTTTACTTTTAACTTATTGATCTATTTACTTATGGTAAAAGCACAGTTTCGCTTCAAGGATATTTGGGGGTATGGGAGGAAAACACAGATCACATTTATTGCATAATATGATTGAGAACAATAGCAATATGTAAACAATATCAACTGATTATTGTCCTTCAGATAAAAAGGTGTTCTAAATAGCAAGAACAATTGAGTAAAGAGCTCAGTGAACACATCCTTGCCCCAACATACACACAAAATGAAATACAATTTATCTAGACAAAGCCACTTCAGTTGGCTCTCCAAGCAGAGGTTGGTGGGGAAGATTGTGACCTTTTTATCCTGTGCCCCGTATTGGGGAGAGCGCACAAAAAACGGGGCACAGGATAAAAAGGTCACAATCTTCCCCACCAACCTCTGCTTGGAGAGTATATACAGTTCTTAGCCTGTCTTGAACTACAGGTAGTAATGGCACAGGAAAGAGTGTCTGTTCCACCTGTGTGAGTCCTAATGCCACCAATCAGAGATAGTGACATGACTCAGTAAGCGATTGCCCTCAGGTCTGTTGACTTGGGGTCACCTGGATTTCAACTGCTTTGTAATGTATCACTCAAGTACTGGCTTCAAGCCAAGGCATTCTCCAGACCCCTGTAGCCATTTCTGATCTTACAAGTTAACCTTCTACATTTGTAAATGTCAAAAGCCGATGAGGCCTATAGCTATGATCAACCTTGACAATACAAATGTTGGTGTTGCAAGAGGGATCAGGTTTTCTGCATGACAAATTTGTGCATGAAAAAGTTGCACACAAAAAAGTTGCACATGAAAAATATGCGCACGGAAAAATTAATTTCCTGAAAAATGTCAGAAAATGTGAAGTATAAAATTCTCAGGCAGAAAAATATGACCCTTGATATTATTTTACGTCTGTTACCTGGATTTTTAGGTCCATTTGGTTAATTTCCAAATCTTCGCGCAAAAAGAAACCTAAATATTTGAGCATGAAACCTGAACATGTAAGAATCACTTACATTTTTCAGAAATATGTGAAAACGTTACTAGTTGGGTTTTGTTTTGTAAAATGTTACAAGATGCTCCAAAACTGTATTAAGTGATGAACTCCAGTTCTAAAGCTAGTCTCCATACTAGCCTCCATTGCAGTCCTTCCCACTAGCGATTTTTTTTCAACTTTTTTTGGGAGGGGGCGTATCTGCTTGAGCCCCGTATCTGCTTGGGATCCCGTAACCCCTGTGAGCTTGTAACGGCTGTGTTTACAAGCTTACAGCGTTTACAGGATCCCAAGCAGATATCAAAATCATACATCTGGTAAATTGTTGTTCTAAGTATGGGCATCAAGATCATGGGGGGGGGGGGGTCTTCTACAAATGAGGATGGGTCTATGTTAATAGAGTCAAACCTGCCCAAGAAGACCACTCAGGGGACTAATAAAATCTGGTCTATGTGGACAGGTGGTCACTACAGTGCTTGTGTTGATGGGAAAAATTATCTAACGAACCACCAAAAAGTGGCCACATTGGCCAGGTGATCATTATAGAGGTGGTCACTTGTACAGGTTTGACTGTGATTCTTTATTTCACTGTTTGAAAACACATATTTTGTGTTGTGATGTTTTGGACAGCATATTCTCAAGATGTGTGGTAAGATCTTAGTGAACTCTTTGATCCTTCAAGACAACTTATCTCCAGAAATCTTAAGCACCTGTTGATGTCTTCCTACAAAGTTAGCGAATCTAAATAAACAATAGTAAACAAATGTGCCAGTGTCGGGTTGCAATGAAAACTGTTTTCCCATCTTGGCACATTGGGCAGCAAGTTACCTTGCTGTTTCAGTAGTGGTTTGACAGGGAGTGGTTGCTATAGCTTGCGCCTCCCCTTAAACATGCTCAAGGCACATCGAACACAGGACCCCCATTTTACATCCCTTCCGAAAGACGGGTGCAGCCCCAGAGATGTCCTTCCCAGGATTAAAACGGGGTCTCCCAGATATATATATATATACAGTAGCAACTAATTGGAACCAGGAGCTCAACTGTGAGGCTGCTACCAGTTGACCTTGACACTACAGCGACATCCATAATAAAATACAAACATTATAATATAGCTACGGTATACTGCTCCACAACATTAGACATTAGAGATGCTTTAGAGCATTTTCAAGCAATTCGCCTTGACACCCCCATGCTGTGCTATTCCAGACCTATCCTTACCTGACCCCCCCTCCCCTTAATGCATGTAATTTGCTGTGTTCTTCCATGTCCAATCTAACCCCAAGCCCAGTCTTCTACATGTGGCTTCAGTATGTGATCTGTTGTCTCTACACACAAGACATGGTCTTCCAAAGGTTGTGTACACATGTTTCTTTTACCTAGATTCTATACCTTCTACATTTGTACATCCACAGAATTGAACCTTCTTGTTTTGAAAGATCTCACGGTTGTGATATTTTACTTATAGAATGTATATTCAGTCCCTAATTGAAAGTTACCAGTCCTCTCTTCACTATTATAGCTGTTTAACATCACTCTTGCTAACTAAATCTATAACACATTCAAACTCGGTGCCATAACTCTACCTTGCCAGGGCGAAGGTTCAAATTGTTGGTACACAATATGTTCAAAAAGAGCTTGAGAAACTAGATGCTCTTATTCTTCTACAATGATCCTCCTAAGACAATTTCAACAAGACTCTTTTGTTGAAATACAAGACCTGGACAGTGAAAAATCATCCCCCGTGACTTCCCCTGCTTACACAAACCCTGTGCCTTCAACTGTAAAACAACCCCCAACACGGGATCTTCTAACCCCACCAAGTATGTCTGGAATGTGGGAAGAGTAGTCTCAGAAGACTGAGCACCTCCAAAAGATTACACAGGTACAAACAGAGGCTTTCCCCACCTATTACTTATGTCTGACCACAAATATTTGACCTTACAAAATCTTGATTGTCTCAAAACTAGAATAATAATCGACTTTTATTCACAAGTTCTTGCCCGAGGGCTAATTGCAATATGAAACGATGCATAGAAAAAGACATGGTAAACAGATAGTGCAAATTAACAATAGTGACAAGTGGAACATATAACTATTACTGAATACACATCTAAGCTATCATTGTAATAAGAGTATTGGTCAATAAAATATATCTCTTCTTTTTGCAATACTATACTAGTAAAAGTCACTTTACTGGTTGAGTGATTAGGAACAAATAAATATGTTTATACTAACTTGACAAGAAAATGCAAACAACAGAGCAATTGACACACTTGACACACATTTCCTTACAAGATGGCAGACTCCTAAGTTAAATCCATCCACGACAACAGCCAAACCCTTCAAAAATGTTTCTACAAGAACCAAAGAGAGGGCTAAAACTTAAAAGTTATCTATTGATAACAGAATATCATCTCTATTGCCTTTGTCAACAGAGAAGATCTACAGCACATTAATGCTTGTTTCTCCCATCTCCATGTCTTTATTCACTCAATTATTAATAATTTTGATAAATGTTGCAGCAATAATACAATAACACTACACACAGAGTGGCAATGTGCACAAAATGAATGCGATCAAAATTTAAGGATAACAGGCATCTAAGCTTCAGTTGTTTGATGGTAGAGTGTCAATCAAATCTTGTCCTGATAGTGTTATCTTGGTATAGGGAGATAAAAGGTGTTTTGAGATTAAGGCAATGTGATTTCTACGGATGGCAGTTATCTAAATTATGTGCAGGGCTGGAAATACTGGGTGCACATGCACTTTTGTGCAATCCAAATTGGAGCTGTGCGCCGAAATTTTTGACTGTGGGTGCACCAGTGCATCTAGATATTGGTGTAAGGTTACGTACTTAAAGGTACTACTGTACAATAGCATACAACTTATATTCTTGACGTTCAAGTGTCAGAAAAAAGTCTAAAACTTTGTCGTATTACTTTTTTAAATCGTTGAAGATAACCACAGAACTTGGGTTCATCACAATTTTTCAGACAGGTTGACAGGTTTTGATGTTTTGAACTTTATTTTATGTTGCACACCCAAAACTTTTTTTCTGTACACCTTGATTTTTAGGTTAGGCGCATGATTATTGCACCATTTCCAAAAATGCATTTTCAGCCCTGAATGTACCTCATTTCACACAGGGGAGCATTGGGATCCTTATTAGGACATTGTTTATCAAATATTCAAGCCTTCTGGATCCTGACCAACTCAAAATTAGGTTATCCTCTGCACCAGGGTGAAAACTGGGACTGTGCTATAAAAAGGTGTCCCTTCTTAAGGTCCAGTTCCTCTGGCTGAGTCTATAGAACATTCTACGGTCAGCAGAGGTCAAGCTCAATTTGTCTTCTATAGACAGGGACACAACATTCTTACTTCCCAACTTATCCTCATACAATAACAGTATTTGATAGTTTGAAATAGTCCACAGAGAAACAGAATGTAGAATTACAAAGCTGGATTGAAATGAATACACATGTTTAGAATATCTCAGCAAAGTATTGAAAATTCAAACATTCGATCAACGAATGTTCAACAGGTAGCTATTTTTTAAAATCCTTTTTATCATAATTGTGACCCAGCCATTGGCCCCGAAAGGTTTGAATTGTCCCCAAAAATTTTCTGAGAATGGTGGCAGAAATCAAAATCATTTCATTTCAGTATAGGTCAGTATAGGGTGGAGAAATAACGACAGCTTGTTGCAGGCTTCCCTCACTGCACTGGTAGCAAAGACTCTACACAATACTGTGCAAATCCTCTTCTTGCCTCAGATAACTCAGATTAACAACACTACTCAAAGTACACCATCCTTAGTGATCCTACAAGCCTAGCAGATAGCCAAGAACCTTCCTCCCCTTCCCAAACACTTGGGGCCTGTATGGAGGGTTCCAACAATGTTGAACGCCATTCAGGAGGACCGCGTACAGTTTGGGAAGACATTACGCAAAACTGGGCTACCTTGCTATAAAATTGCATGAAATCAAATAGCTTTCCCTACGAATTATCGGAGATTAGAATGGCTTGCCTTCGCTATAGTATATGGAAAGGAGGCATGCAGACCCCAAAACAGTAGTACACTTGGCTCCTGTAGGTTCTCCTGTTTGTTTACACAGAATCAGAGTAAATCAAAGTTCAGAGGCACCCAGGATGCCTCAAACACTCTCCATGCTATGTTGTTTGGCTAGGAGGGTGTGCCTTGGCTTCTCTCAAGGTCCACAACCACACTCAGCTTATTCAGCATGTGCATTGGAGCAACACGTCTCCATATCTTAAAAACATGCGTCTTAATTTCGGAAGCGTCTTAAGACGCGGTGCGACAGTTGGTAGTAACGAGGATTTCATTCATGAGGTGATCTTGTTATACTGATACACAAGTAAAGCTGCCAGCAGGGAATGTGAGAACACACCAGGAGAAGACAAACTTCCAAAGCTCTCCGGTTACACCCCACGACATGTGTTTCTGTATTTGCTGTGAGTGTCTATCACCCTCCTGTCAACAATCAATGCCAGCACAGGAGCTCAAGTTTGCCCCAGACCACAAAAACTCCCCGGAAAAACGATACACAAACACTTGAGCAGAGCATTCTTTCAAAGGGAGGTCACATGTTTAGGTAAACAGACCTGACAGAGAGATGTCATTGTGATTCTTCACTCGAGTTTCTCCCAAGACTTTGGTAAATCCAAAAGATGATAAGGATTTATTGATATAATCTTGTGTCAGTCTTAACAGATTTGAAGCCATAAGGAAGGATCTGTCGACTGTTGTTCCAATAATCTCAATGCCACTGAGATGACTTGTTGGTATCTTAGGTGGGAGGGGTATGTAGGAGCATAAGGAAAAATATTGCGACTTACGCATTGCAGTAAGGGTTCTTGTCCTTCCCCTTGTAGTTCTTCATATTGAGGGTCATTCTACACACCTCACAGTTGAAACATCCTTTGTGCCAGTACTGTGAAATACAGAAATATCGTCACGATTAATAGACAAAGGCGCGGTCATATTTTTATTGACAAAATCTACGAGATGCTCCACCAAAACAGCTGATATGATATAAAGTTGGGGCGGTCCCTTACCTTGTCCAGGCAGTTCAGCTTCTCCATCGGATACACCGTTTTCTCGCATCGTGCACACTTGGGATTCATGTTGGATCTCTTGTCCTGTTCCAAAACTATCCAGAAACGTCGACAGTTCGGCGTTTAGAGGTTCAGAGCGGGAGAAATCGGGGTTATTTTGCAGAGTTTCTACAGCTCGACTCTAGCAAAGAATATCCTACTCAGGAAATAAGCGCCCCTTCCCGGCACGCCTTGGGCGGCGCATGCGTACTTGCCATCGGTCTCTTCCTCTGTGAAAATGTCGAAACGAGGTGGGTGGAAAAAAATCGTGAACTTTGTAGACATTTTTCTCGATTCTTAGGGACTTTTACGGGTCCTAAGATAGCCTTAACGGTTCTTAAGGTTATTTTGCACGTTTGTGCGGTGCGTGATGTGTTGCCTACGGTGACATTTCGGAAGAAATTGAGATTGTTGTAGTCGATTCGTCGGTGCGGCAGCCATTTTGGAATTCCACATGGTGGAGCATGCACGGTGGGGAGGGGGGCGCACTTTGGTTTACGTTTATAATTGGACAAAAAGTGTGTCTAAATGTAACTTGGGGTGTAGAAAATATAGAAAAAAGTAACCTAGGGTGTTATGTGAAGCACGCAACACCAGAAGATTGAGAAAATGACGAAAGAAATACCTTAAAAATCCCAAAAACATTACTAGTGCACTTCATGAGTTTTTTTCGATGCCCTTTAACCTCGCGTAGGGGCTAATCTTCCAGGGTTCTTAAATCAAGTATTCTCATATATATTATGGCACTGATTAGGACACAACTCTGTCTGGCTCGCTCTAAACCTCCTAAACTGTTGTCTGTTAAAATTTGACACAACTAGAAAGATTTAAAGCTGAGAAAGTATCCAAAGAAAAGGTGAAGCCAAACCAAATTATTCATGGCCTTGGTTCTCCGATATTTTAGTTAAATCTTAGCAAAATGACAAGGTGAAAACAAATTGTAAGAGGAAAACTTGCTTAAGTTTATTGACAGTCACACCCCCAGAAAATGTGTGTACCTCAAACTATTTTTTCATGTTAATCCTCCAGTTCTGCATATTTTTTTTACATCAAAGAATAATCCAGTCAAATGTGCCCATAATGTGCTTTGAAGATGGATTTAAACAACGCTTGCAGCTAGATGTGCAAAGGTTACTTAGGTGTAACAGGTCGTTAAGTGTAAATAATATAACCAGCTGCTGCCAGCCTGCAAAGCTGGGTTGTTACTCCGTAAAGCAGTTGTACATACAGGTACAAGATGTTTAAGTGCTTCTGTTTGAATTTCCAGGACGTGGTGGTGCGTCGGGGGCCAAGTTCCGCATCTCTCTCGGTCTCCCTGTGGGAGCCGTGATCAACTGTGCGGACAACACAGGTCAGCTTTCAAGCACAAAACTTATTTTTAAGAAATGTCCAGCTGTCCTTGTATACTTCGGACTACTCTAGATATTTTCATCAGCTGCAGTGTAGATAGACCCATGATCTTTCAACTTCACGGACTTTCAACTAACCTTATTGATCCAGCATATGATTTATGTTTAGACTCAGGGAAAAATCTTGTGTTTCCGGTTACCCGACCGACCCAAGCCTTTTTTGGGGTTGGATCTGAAATCTGAGTAATGAAATTTCGAAACAGCATTCCAAGTAATCTTGTAAATTTCTTAGAGACCTTAGAGTTCCCTTCTTTGTGTTGGATCAAAACTTCACAATATTCTAAGAGACCTGTATTTTACACTCTATTAACAGATTTGGGCTCTGGCCAGTTGTAGAAATGTGTAGTAGACATTGTACTTTTTTCTTCACTTTAGTGAGTTAAAAAAAATAGAAATTAGGTTTGGTTACCAAATCAACAGCTTTTATGAGGATTGAGCATGTATCAGTCTGATGTATTTTTTTCCCTCCATGTCTCAGGGGCCAAAAACTTGTACATCATTGCCGTTAAGGGCATCAAGGGTCGTCTGAACCGTCTCCCTGCCGCTGGTGTGGGAGACATGGTCATGGCAACGGTCAAGAAGGGAAAACCAGAACTCCGGAAAAAGGGTAAGTCTTCTGCTGTGTGCTGTATAGGGCTGTGTACCTGTGAACTTGCAACGTGTTACGGTACAGGTCCAGATGTAAATGGCAAGTGAACTTCTTTCGTACCGGAACAAACTAAGACACAAGAAGAGAGAGTGTAATAAGTCTTCTGCTACGTGCTGGATAAGGCTATGTATCTGTAAACTTATTTAGGTACAGAACAGGTTTTCTGCACATGAACAAACTAAAAAAATAAGTCTTCTACCAAGTTAAGGCTCAGGTCTGGATTTGAACGTCAAGTGTACCTGTACCTAAACAAACTAAAACACTACTGAATCAAAGCTGGGTAAATCCTGTCTCAAAGATGACAATTTAGCATGTCTTAGAAATTAAGAAAACCAGTGTGTTGACTATTGTTTTGAGATTAAAAGTATCTAAATCTTCAATTAAAGATACAATGCCTGAGCTAATGCTACATGTATTTAATTTTCAAGTGCAGTTCATTGTTTGATGGTGTGTTACGCCTAAAGGCGGTTATACCGGCTATATAGATACAGATACAGATGATTACACAATCTTGATTTGGCCTATTTGAAAGTTTTAAGATGCCATCAATACTGGTATAATATTAATGATGTTACAAAGGGTGTACATGTACTTGCTTGGTCAAGACCTGTTATCACTGAAAGATTTCTAATATGATTCTTAAGTTAAATCTAACTTGTTTGTGATGTCAAATGATGTCGTGTGTCTTATTTGTATGTATGTATTTTTTTCAGTGATGCCGGCAGTGGTGATTCGACAGCGGAAATCGTATCGAAGAAAGGACGGAGTGTTCTTATACTTCGAAGACAACGCGGGGGTAATAGTCAACGTCAAGGGTGAAATGAAAGGTGAGTTTTTGCATTTTCTTTACTTTTTTAATTTGACCTAAAGGAGACACCAGGATTTCCTTGTCATGTACATATTTGTGGAGGGCTTAACCTTCTTCCTGCTGCCTAATACCATAACCAAAACAAATTTACTATCTAAGTGGAAGTCTGGGGTAGGAGGGGGGGTACAAGGCCATCTTGTCAATGTTATTATTCATAAGGCTGCTTTCTGACTGTCTCCAGATAAGGAAATACCCAATTTGAACCGCGATGATGATTAATTAGTCTGTACCACTAGCTCCGGAAGTACAAATAGAAATATTTTATGCATGTTCTAGACCAGACAATTTATTGAATGTGCTTGCTACCCAATACGTGATTTTATAAATCAGAATGCCATTAAGGTGTAGGCTCCAGGAGAAATACATTGTGCTCCAATCTACATTTGTACCTAGTTCTTTGTTGATGATGTTGCTATTTTCAAACTACTGCAGTAAATTTATAACTCTTTTCTAGACCTAGGAAAAAAAATGTTGTTTCCAGTAAACCAGCCGACCCTAGCAAAATCCTTTTGACCCAAGCCCTTTTTGGGGGTCAAACGCTGGCAAGAAACATAAAATTTTTGATGTCACTAAGACATCTTGAGTGATTTCAATCTATTTTTTTTTAGGATATTAATTGGAAACACAGCATTAATTTCCCTAGGCTTATAAGTTAATGTCATGGTGAAGTATCTGGTTCTGTGTGAACAAAAATGTGTACTGAAACATTTTTCTATGTCTGTTCAGGCTCGGCCATCACGGGTCCTGTGGCGAAGGAGTGTGCTGACCTCTGGCCCAGGATCGCCTCCAATGCTGGCAGCATCGCCTGAGAACAACCCCCGCTCTGCTAGTCTTCAATAAACTTGGTCACAACCTACTCACCTGTCTGTTAATTGCCTCCATGAAAAAAATGGAGGTATTGTTTTGGTGTGTGTCTGTATTTCCGAATATTTGTGTCAACGTGTCACTTGGGACTATAAGAGGCTCTGGGGGATTGTAATGATATTTGGTATGTTGGCAGGTGTTGGGAAGACAGAGGTCAAGGTCAACTTTGGGCCCCCTGGTGTGTAACCTTGGTACAGCAGTAAATCCTGGACAATGGTCTAGCACTCTAGCTTTCTATTTTATTTGGTCCTCAACAAGGCAATACATGGTAGCCCAGGCAGAATTGCATATATACAGGCCACCACAATCACAGACAATGGCATACAAATTTAGGAGAGAAGTACAAAATGGGAAAAACCATACATAGTACAAAGAGTCAACTATAACAAATGAGTAGGGTAACAACTCAAGTCATGAACAAGAGCACAAAGCACTGAACAATCCTTATAAACAGAATTACTACTATTACCAACATTGCCCATACAACATTGTAAAAGGGGCTCAGGTGACACTCGCAAGCCTGTGTGATTTCTTCATGCCATAGGTTGTTTTCCTCACAGGCCAGTTCTTTTAACACCTCTTGTCACCTTCACCCAACAATTGTAATGGTATCCAGAAACAAGGAAGACAATCCTATAAAAACATGTATTGTGATAGAGCTAAGGTCATATTGTTTTGTAGACAGATACACCTGAATGCTGGATAGATTAGATATCTTTTAAAGGGAAAAGCTTGAAATGTCATGGTCACTTAACTGTACACACCCCAGTTCTCAGTCTGCAACAAGTTCGTGGAGGTGCACAGCAAAAAAACTGAAATGGGTTTTGAGGGTTCAGGTTTAGTTTCACATTGCTCAAAAATTGCTTCTTGTATTATGTTTTTCGTAGCAGATGCGGTTCTACTTGTGACTTTGTGTTTGAGCAGCATAATTCAAGACCTAATGCTGACTATTCAATGGATCGTCTTCACCTGTCAAAGGGATCCAAATTACAGGGTTGTGAAAATGATGGGTTGTGACTTTCACGCTGATGATAGAAACTCTTGCAACGAATGACCAGTAACTTTTGAATATGACTACCTCTGGTGCTGAACATAGAAAAACAATAGCTTCACCCACCTCACCCCATTCTGTGTCTGCCTAGTCCTTTGCATTTCCTGTGAAATGGACCCCAAACTGTTGATGATATGTAATACTTGGCATCTTCAAGACAAGATCTTAATGTCTGGAAGTCAATGTTGAGGTAATCAAAACTACCCCATATCAGATTTTGTCACTTGCTCATTAGATGTGTCTTACAAAAACATCTGGATGGCTTTCATACCTTAGAGTAAGATTGTTACAAGTGTCACATCATTAGAAATTTTGTACACTGCCATAATTCGTCCGTTAACCGAATATGCTGATGTCGCTGGGTGTGGCATTCAAAGTTCCTTCCCGCACCGATGGTGCATAGGGCGGCGCCCATCTCCGTTTCAGTAGCCCTTGGGCCACACAACTTTGTGTAATCACTAGTGGTGCGGATCGGTCCGGCCGGACCGGTTCCGGACTTGTAAAACGTTTAGGTTCAAGTCCAAAAAAACCTAAACGTCTGGAAACAAGTCCGGACTTGAAAAAAAATCTCTCACTTATACACTCCTTTTTGTTTCAAACCATCTTAAACCTTCCTTAGATCGTGAAATTTGCACTAGAAAAATATGAAAACATTGCTGTTTTTGTGTTTATAATTGAACCTTTGTGTTAATTACTGACTGTATATAATTCCGTATATATAGTTTTCAAATTACATGTAAAATATCTGCCAATTTGCAATATTACATGTAACACGAAAAAATATTCCAAAATTATTGTTCAGGTCCGGACTTTCAAGTCCGGACCTGAACCTAAACCTCTGGACTCGAGTCCAAACCTAAACCTAAACTCGGGTTTCGATCCGCAGCACTAGTAATCACTATAGCAGTGGGGTAGTCCACTGGTAGTGGTGTGTGTTCAACTTCCATACTCTTTCCCAAATGCTGAGTGCTAAGCAGAGAAAACAGTATGTACCATTTTTGAAGTCTTTGGTATGACTCGGCCGGGGATCGAACTCACGACCTACCGTATGCAAGGCGAACACTCTACCCATTAGGCCATTGCACCGGTCCTGATCTTCAGTCAGCTTAAATGTCCGCGGTGTGGGTCTGTACTGGAGCCACGAGACGCACAAAACACGATCGTGTGTTAGCCCGGGGGATGGATGGAATACTTTGGCCGACGGAAAGCATAAGCCGATTAAATTTTGGACAATAGTGAACGGCCTAGCACCACAGTATTTACGTCGTTATTCTGCCACGTATCCGTGATTTCGTCCCATACAACCTTTGCGCTACCTATAATTTCACTTCTATCGTTTTTAAAAGACCTCAAAATTGAAAAGTATTCTTTGAAATTCTTTATACCCTCAACCACTTACTCATAGAATGAACAACCTTCTAATCTAATGCCCAAGCTTCTCCAACTATCAGCACTCTTAAAAACTAGTTGGACTCAGTCAATAGACCAACAAAAAACTCCCATTTGTCCCATGGCCAAAGGCACACCGCATTCCATCTCAGAATACTCCGTCTAAACTTCAGTTAGTTAAATCTATTTCAACTCACTCACTCAATCATCTTCACCGCTTTTTCTATTTCAACAACATCGATTAACCTACACGCAAATGTCGTTATCATCGTATTTGAGGTCATCCCCTAATCTCCAAGCAGATGTTGGTGGGCAAAATCGTTCTGTTTTCCTTGCTGCCCGTTTTTGTCACAAACTAGCTGTCGTAACTTATTCTAATTTTGCTTGCCAGTATCTGCTTGGTGGTAAGTATTTCCCCTGAGAACATTGAAATTCTCCTATTTGCAATATGTCTTCGAAATTAACACTAGTACTAGTAGTAGATTGAACTGAGCTGAGGCAGAACTCAATCCCTCGAGATTTATTACATGCGATTCGTTAGGACAAATCACGACATGACAATGAGGATCTGATCGTCGTATTTTAATTAATATCACTGTACACAATTACCCTAATGAAGAGAAGGTGTTAACAGACCCTGATACGTGATATTGTATGCGTGACGACAGCCATAGGCCGGGAGTTATATATTTCCCTGCGGTCGCCAACTCAAATAAACGGAATCTCAACAAAAGCAAGGGAAGACGTTGGGTCCAACAATGAGACGACGAGGTAGGTAACATTTTTATTCCATATGCATTCATCTTTGAGAGACTCTGCTTACTGGACAGTGCCTTTCCTCTATTGACATAGGCAGATGTCTAACATCCAAGCAAATATAGCGGTCGGGCTTGTTTTGTATTTTATGTGTGGGATTTTCTGTGTTTCTACGTCTCTTCTCACTGATCCACCTCCCTATAAGAGAGATGCAGAAAAGAGTTAGTTTTAAAAAAAACGCAAAACAGGCCTGACCCATACGTCTGCTCGAAGATTACTGCAGAAGACTAGTACTGTTGTTGGTTTTTGCTTATGGTTTGGTATACTCCATCAAATAGCCTAACTAAATCACGCTACCAGCGCTAGCGACCCACCCGACTAACCGACCCCTAGAACAGGGAGGCCAATCAGCTAGAGACTGTGTAATGCTACAGTCACATTTGATCCGGTGCCCGTAGGGCATGTAGTCCCGGCCGGGCCCCGAAGACACAAATTTGTGGCCGCCCAAACATAGCCCGGTAGCCGCAGGGTGTGCCACGGGCCCACGAAGGGGTCAAGCCCGAAAGTGCAAAAAAAAAAGCCCGTGAACTACCCAGCTGGGACCCTTTTTCCAATTTGGACTTAAGCATAACACAGGCTATCCATGAAATGATTTTGATGATCTTTTCCTTTGTCTTCGAAGGTCGACAGCAAAGGGCAAGAGGTCGACAAGGCCGCAGATTGGCCCCGATTCTGCTCTTCTTTGTGACGTCTACAACATTGTACTTCATCTCAAAGTACTTCGCAGACGATTTCTCTCCTAACAAAAGCCCGTTCACAGAAGGAACACCGCCCACAGCGCCAGAGAGCACCCCAGTGTGGCCAGTCCATCGCGACTATCAGAAAGATTTGCTCCGCAAGCGGCGTGATCGTCCTAGTGATCGGAAGAGCAACAGCAACCTCTCATCAGCGAAACCACACGACATCGATCAACTGATCTCTCCTACTTCCGGCAAGGGCTTTTCAACCCACAACAGCAAGATTAACAAGGTTGGGTCATCAGGCATCGCCTGGGATAAAACGAGAGACGATTCAGACGTGATTCAGCTTGACGTGAAAAGGTCGCCACCCAACGGAGACGTTGATGACCTTCTTGCACGTCGTGATCAGATTCCTTTCAATGTTCAACCCGAAGTCAACAAACCACCCGATGCGCTTAAACTGGTCAATATTTCTACAAATGATGGCGGTGGCAAGGAACAGCCCTTACCTCGAGACAAAGGCTCTCGAGTAACGGACGACAGTGGAGCAAAGATTGTTGATTCCGATGACAAGCCCGAGGACTCTGAACCCCCACCAAAAAGAGAAAGATTGCCACTGCAAGCTGAGGAAGAGGTATCTACTTTCATCAACGCTAAGGGACAACCTGTTAACGCTGAAGCAAAGTTCGTCGACATAAACCGTAAAAAGATCCACCCCACGTTCCGGCACAAATCGGCAGTTCGTGTAGTCAACGAAGACCTTCTCTTCGTAGTCGAGAAGGAAGACATCTTGAGAAGCAATACGCAGTCGAAGATGAAAGAAGATGGAGAACCACACATCATCTCTACCAGAGCCGGCACCTTCGGCACAATTGACAATGCTAATGAGATGCAGAGACCACGTACCAAGATGTCGCAAGCCGGTCAGACACGTTTAGACATGTTGTTTTCTCAGTATAATCGCCTCGAGCAAGATCTGAAGATTCCGAAGAAAGTCATGCCCAATGCTGATGAAGGCGACTCCCAATCAAAGTATCAAGACATCAAAGATGTAGTGCCTTACGTCAAGGGAAGATTCGATACCCAACAAATGAAAAATCTCGGAGTCCCTTCTGCGAACGAATCTGCGATACAAAACGCCACAAATCACCGCCCCGATTCAAGTGCCCAGTCCAAGCCTCGGCAAAAACGAGAAGTTGGCGATCCAATCTACGAAGAAAGTTCAGGCGAGGAAAATACCCAAGTATCGGTACAGAATTCAACTACAGACACTGTTTGGAGTCGTAGAAGTACTGCTGGACCGGACATTAAAAAGGTGACGCATACGTTACGCGTCTCAGGACAAAGTAATGCCACTGCAACAGTCAACGGCATAGAAGCAACTGAAGATACCACAAAGCATGCACCAACTGCCACAATCGTCAAACTACAACAAAATGGTCCAAACACCACAGACAACACCTCTAGATCAGGTAAGCACAGTTAGATATACTAGTATTGCCATAAGACCTGATGCCCCTCATTTGTGTTTTCTCACACGTCTCCCTGCTTCAATTACTATGCTTCTATAGAGTATAGTCTGCTAAATCTATTTTGAGTACAATGTATCTCAAAACTCCGTTCACAGGTTTGCAGTATTGGCTACTATGCACGTTGCTAGCATGCTGTCAATAGACTGTTGCAATGAATTCCAATGAAACTTAACGATAAATGTTTCAATAGTAACGTTGCCAACCAGCGAGAAATAAGTGCATGAAAGTACAGCGCGTTTGGGACTACACAGTACGAAAATGTATAGCAATCATATGGACAGGTCGTTCTAAAAACAGTGACTATTCTTTCTAATGTACGGCATTGACTCTGTGGTGGACAGGCCCCTGGTCAACACAGTAAATTCTAATTCGATGCAGCATTTTATTTTACGAGGGTGGTCTCAGGGTTGTCTATTGATAATGGTCCTGTTCAATAAAATTTGGCTTTGCTGATACATGTACATGTATGTGCATGTTAACAAGAAAAATATTCTCAACTCGTCAATCCAGGACAATTGCTAACACACCAATTCTCGGCAAAAAGTCAACCATATCTATTCTTTTCTCTACCAGGGAGCATTCACCAATGGCTACGAGTTTCTCAGTACTGGACAGTTCAAGACAACCTGCAGTGGTCTGATCGTTTCAACGCGTGGAAGGCTTTGGACCTGGACCCGTCTACTACATGGCTTTTAGAACGGACTCTACCTTTCATCATAGACTTTGGAGCTTCATACGAACTAAGTCAGATACGGATAACATACAAGGAAAATCAGCACGCAATCACAGGGTACAGACTTTACATGTCAACCGGACCACATGCGCAAAGACAACAAGTGCAATGGACACACGTCCTGAACAGGCAACGGCAATACGTCAGCGCAGATGGGATAGAAATCATCGCTGGGTTTTCGGGTCTTGGCCGCTCTTGGAAGCTGGAATTTTTACATGTTTTCAATGACCGAGAGTTGTGGTGTAACAAGACGTATATGTTCCAAACCTCGCAAGAAAGATGGAATGACAAAGTTCATGTGAAAAATGTGGACTTTTTCGGTACTAAAGGTGGGTTGTATTTTGTACGTAAGCAACGATACTGTCCAAGTCTACAATGGCAATGTTCGTTTTGGTGTAACTGGTAATCGAATTGCATCTAATCTAGATTTAAACCAAATCTGATGACATCGTATCTCAATGTTATGCACCTTTTTTCTTCCCCCATAATGGACAGTTGTGGTAGAGGAAACAGCTGCATCTCCCGGACACTGGATAGCACACGCTGGCATCAGTCCAGAAGTCCGTGAGTACACCGGCTCTGCTTACTTTAAGAGAGGTATGTTCAATGGGGTGACAGACATAAAAAGCACAACAACATCTACCTTCTGGGTGCCACTGGAAACACATCGGTACCACAATAACTGGTTTGTCGTCCTGGCCTACCATGTCACTTACACCATGAAGAAGTTGCGAATTTCCAACTACGGTTGTGACTGGAACCACGACGTCAAGGCGTTCACCCTTCACGTATCCACTACGAGCAACCCGTACAGCTGGACTCACGTGTTGACCGTTAATGACGTAGCAGCCAACACCTCACTCCCGCAGTACTTTGGTGGATTCTCGGCGTCGGGTCGCTACTGGATGGTTACCGTAACGGCCACCTATTCGGGCTGGGAGCCATGGATAAGGGTGTTTCATCTTTTCGGCATCAAAGGTAAGGTAATGAGGTGTTTATAAGACGGTTCAGTGTTTAAATTGCGGATGTACAGCTAGATGCATTGCGGATGATACGTCAAAGTTGAAGGTCCACAAGACATAAACAAAACACGTCTGGACATGTATTAAGCATGGTCTAGACAAGAACTGTTTACAAGTTATAGGCCTTCACCTTTAACATATTCAATGCATCTCGCCGCTCGTGCGCAATTTAAACTGTGAACTGGATTATTTTCATAGACATATCACGCTTCTAAGTGAGGCTTCGAAAAAAATCAAGTTTTCAGGTTATCGATAGTGGCTCAACTAGACGTTCAGTAGATTTGGGTTTTTTCTTAGCTTCCACAAGTTCGGATTATTTTATTCCTTGGCAAGTCATCACTTTATCTCCTGTTTTAATTTCAGACTCACCATATCTCTGCAATGAAGTGGCCATGTGGTATCGTGATGGTGTTATACATGGGCCTACCTCGAACCATACAAACGACGCGGTAAGGGCATTTTTTTTCAGTTCCTAATGGTATTGTTAACAACCGAGAGAGGGCTACTTTCATTTTGCTTACCAACCATGATCTGATATTTCATGACTTTGCTCTGGCCCTGTCATGCTAGTAGTCAGAAAAATTACAATCTTGAACAATATCAACAAACAGGAATGCACTTTCTAAATTTATGTTATAATCATGTGCCCCATGTAAGGATGGCGGTGGAATGGCAATGGGAACGGTTATCGAGAATTATTTGAATCCTTCACATATATATGACGTCATGTGGAACGACGGAAACAGTGGCCAATACGTCATTGGGGACGTCGGAAACACGCGGCGGATTGATCTTTTCCCTGCCGGCTACGGTGAGTGATGCAACCAGTTCACTGAAATTTAGTGGCGGACGAATTTGTTTTCTCATGCGCATTTATATGTCGGCATTACCTTTAAGACATCCAAAACAAAATACCAATATAGCACAAAGCAAGTAATCGCTTTTGGCTCATGAATACATAATTCATTACGTTGATGAAGGTTAAGCCCCCCTCTCACTGGACCCGCGGCACGCTGGCGGCTCGGTGCGTCCTAAACTGGGTGTTACCCTTGACTTTATAATGGGAATTTCATTCAAAACGTACAAGTATTACCAATAAGACAACTAAACACGCAAAGCTTAAAAAGATTAATTTTTTTGTCGATGAAATTCGTTCAGTGCTTTGTCAATTCGATCGGCCGCGGCGACGTCGCCGCCAGCGTGCCGCGGGTCCAGTGAGAGGGGGGATTTAGACATGCATCAAGGTAATAAGATACGCCAAAGATAGTTACTCAAGCAACTGGATACAATTTTGAAAATGACACAATGTATTCTTTATCGTGAGAACTTTCCGTGTCCTTCATTGGAAGAACTGAAAGAAAGCCACGAAAGAACTGCATTTGAATCCGGATAACTTCCATCTTTCCCACCTCAGGTTGTCGGAGTGATGTCGTCCCTAACATCATGTTACCTCTAAAGGCGGACATCTGTTGCGTGCCAAGTGAGTTTAAATTCATAAAACATGACGTGACCGATGTTATCCTGGATACTAACCTTATATATGCTGATATGTATATGTTGTACAAACGTTATTATTCATTGAATGCAATCAGGAAATGTTGAATTTCGGTGACACAAAAACATTGAAATGTGAGTGATTTGTGTTTCATCATCTAGGGAAGGAAATTCTGTTTTTGCCTGTCTGTCTACGTGTCCGTGTGTCTGTTCCAGTAGTTTATCAGTCAGAGTCAATCAATGTTGATTTTTTCTGTTGCAGGTCACCTAAACTGGAATCCAGAGGTTAGTGTCTTGTTTTCTGGAGGGATTCTTCTCTTGATTTTTCTTCTGTAATCCATCTCTTACAAATACGTTTGTTTTTCCTGTGTCCGCCAGAATTATATAACCTTTTAAGTGAGCTAAATAGGGTCGATATCATCTTCACTTCCTATCACTTTCAAGAGGAAAACCTTTCTTTAATAAACAAACAAAATAGCGTCCACAACTACGGGAAAAGACGCCCCTTTTCACCAAAATGGTGACACCCAACATGGCGGCGGCCATACTTGCCAGCAGAAATAGAATAGGTTTTTGCTATCGCAAACCTGTAATTACACAGTCAAATCTACCTGACAGCTTCCCAGTTTTAACCGTCCAACATGGCCTGCGAAAAATATGGACGGACGACACATGAACGTACGACAAAGTGACGTGAATTCAAACGCTCTAACTGTTGTGTTGTTGGTCTCCAGCCTGAGCTGAGTGGACTACAGTGTTCCAACAGTGCCAGCTGCAGGGTGTGTGGGAGCATGACGGGAAATTCTTGCGGCTGTGACAAAGCATGCAGGTATAGGCTGTCAGTTCTACTTCTAAATGTTTGATGTACTAGATATGCACGGCAAGTAGCTATATAACACTCAAAACCCACAGTCATAGTATGTCCAGAACACGATACATCAAACCCGGACGTTCCACTGCAGTACCGTAGAAAGCCGTTAGGAGAGCTATTATCAGACCCGACCTGCGTTTTCACGACACGTACTTACATACCAAATATCATATTGACCCACCCACAACTTCCCGAGTTATGCTGTTCACAGACAGACTGACACACAAACAGCGCCAAAAACATAACCTTCTTGGCGAGGATAACAAACAATGACAATTGTGCAATGCAATACATATTGGATCAATCTTTATCTATTTATTGGGTTTCACCGGTTTAATGGTCGTACAATTACAGGCAATGCTTTCAATCAATACCAACCTGTCAATAACATTTTTCGGCTTTTACAATATCATTTTTCTGTCTATTTCTACCAGTTCGTACATCCATGTTCTGTTAAACAGTTGAATTCTTTTACAAGACGGGATAAAGAATGCGCATATCAATGCCATTACTCGTGTATGGCATTTCAAACATCCTAACTTACCGTTCTCGTTGAAGGATATTTGGAGACTGTTGCCATAACTACCAGGCCGCCTGTGGTGATGACGTAACGGACAATGAAGACATCCGACCAGTGATACAGCCAGACTCCTGCAGGGGACGATGTAACACGGAGAACATCGTCAGGTACTACATGATGTTGTTATAACTTACAAGGCCTCTAGGTTACAAACCATATTGTTTCCTAGATAATCTAGGATTGATGATCTACAATTCCACATGCACAGCACCATTTTTACGTTTTCCTGAGTTTTGTCCAATTCTGTTTATTTCTGATTTATCCAGCAAAGTAACGTGCAACTGCACAAGTTCCTGCAACATGACGGAAACTTGCTGTGATGATTTTGAAGATGTCTGCCAGGGTGAAAAGGACCATGGGACAGGTGCCAGTGACGTCAATATTTCTGCAACAGAAGGCAGCCAGGTAAGGATAATTTTGTCTTCGAGTTTTGCGGCTGTATTTTAGAATTTTCTTCATTAGTATGTGCTAAACCTTATTAGGCTTGGAGCTGCAGGCACAAAAGGTCCTGTAGACTGTAATGTTTGATCCACTCTCACCGGGAAGCACCCATACTCTTTTATATAAGTGTGGTGGGATCTTTAACGTGGTCAAGGTGTGTCTCTCCCCAAACACGGAACCTCCATTTGACGTTCTATCCTATGTACGTCCCTAACCGCAGCTAGGTACTCATTACTTACATCTGAGTGAAGTGAGGAAATTCGTGTGAAGTGCCTTTCCCAATGGCACAACATCGGGGCCTGTCAGGGTATGGCTTTACACGAACGAACATACGAATAAACTTGTCCAACTTTTTTCCCCTCTGGCAGCCCCTGCAATGCGTCGCACCCTGGAACTTCCGGTCTCACTTCTGGATGGTCGCGAGTTGTCCGTCCAGCTATGCAGACAGCGTCGTCCGAGGGCTGTGTGAGACTTCGTACGAGAACAACGACATGTTTCTCCACGCCCCAGTCACGGACAACTCCACCAACACCAACTACAGAAACATCTTCTGTGCCTTGTGTAACAACGCTAGGTACATGGTGGGGTGGAAAATGGTTAACACATGTGGCTACACTCCTTTAGATCCACTAAAAACTATACTGCAAGATAAAGACGACATCTGCGATCATTATTTCCGACCCACCGTGGCCCCTGCACGACTTTGTTTCCCTCCTAACACAACCCCACCTCGTGCGAGCGTACGCTGTGATGTGGCAAAGTGTCGAAACATAACGGCTGTTTTCTACGCAAACGCCATACCCTTTAGGAACTCTGCTTGTGCAGAGTGCTACGCTGACCAGTACGACCTGTATGACTCTTCTTGTAAAGCGGATGAGTCTAAATTCATAGGTTTCCTCGGAACTATCACGGTCCTCTTCGACTATTCAAATATTTTGCAAAGCAAGATGTCGTCCAGCGAACTAGAAGTATTCGACCATACGGAGTCGTGTTCTGTCGGGTTTATATACGACCCTTTCCGTGACAACTGTCGCAAGATCTCGTTCGTACCTCCAGTAGAAGTTCGCGAAGATGTCGGTGTAAAAGAGGCGGGAGATTCCTTAGAAAATTATCCCGATGACCAACAACCATTAACACCAAGTCCCATTGAGGATGACTTGCCAACTAAAAACCCAAATTTCCCACAGAAAAGCGCTACATTTCTTGTCATCAACACAGTTTCTGGTGCTTCTGCCGTCGTTTCTATCTTATATCTCCTTTCCGGCCTTCGCCATTTTGCACGCGCAGAATCCACAGTGAAGATCTGTCTTCTGACATGCCTTCTTTTGGCACAGGTCAGCCAGCTCGTGGGCCAGGTCGTTCCTTCAGCAGCCTGTTGTACGGCCATGTTGGTGTGCACCCTCTGCTTCTGTCTGGCCGCTAGTCTGTCTCTCACTGCCACAATCCAACACCTGTCTGTCCTACAGCGAGGTGGTACATGTACAGTAACCTGCCATCTCTTAGTGATTGTGCTCATTCCGGTGGCAATGTCAGGAGGTTACATTGCACTGGATGACTCAATCCGCATGGGGGCGCCCCGCCCTTTGACTACCTTCCAAATCTGTTGGATTGACGACCCTGTAAAAATGGCAATCACCGTGGTAGTGCCCGTTCTGATCTGTACATTAGTCGACCTTTACTACCTGATACGAATGGCCAAAATGTATGCCACTGTCGACGGCCCGCAGTACTCCTTCCTGGCACAGGGGGCGCTACTGTTTCTCCCCTTCACGGTTGCCATGACGACGGGTGTTCTCACAGCCTACTTTGACTCAGACCTACTGCGCACGGCTTTCTTATACATGGTAATCTCCTTGGGAGGATGGAACGGGTTGCTTTTCCTGGTTTTTGTGATTGTTGGCTATCAGATCGACGATGATAACGTTTTTGTCCCTCCTTTGCCAAATCCAGTTGAAGCCCTGAGTAACCCATCTTCTCTATAAAATGGTGACACGTGTTTGCTATACTGCCAAATATTGAGGTAATTTTGACCACTTACACCGAAGCTCAATCTCTTCACTTCTGGTTTTAAGGGGTGCAACTACAATTTGTACTCTCGTCTATTTCTCTGTGTGTTCTGTCCCTCCAAAGTACCGTAACATATGAATTAACATTGACTGTTCGGAGATATGATAAAGACATTTGATACTAATTACTACATATATACCGCATATTCATGTATTTGTGATACAATGAGCATCATTTTCAGTGGCAACAATTCTTGTGAGAGTTTTGTAATTTGATGGTTTTATCGTGTATATGAATTCATTTGTGTAAAGTAAAATCATGTGTCGTGCATTTCTATAGTTTGATCTTGCATATACCAATTGCATAATGCATGTACTGACTGAAGCTATTGCTATGTGTCACATTTGAATATTTCTGGTGTAACAATGTGGTATCTGTTGTGTTATGTACACGTAATATTGTTGACAATATTGAGAACACTTATCACACAAAACACGTTATTCTATAACACACGCATCTTGCATTGAGCCCGAATAAAATGAAAAAAAGGGACTAGTACATTACTTCGGTGAAAGCTACATGTAATTTATCATTTCGGTCAAACACTTTGAAATACGACATGGTATACAGTCGACAACATATGCAAGAAAAGTCGTCTGTAGTCCTTTGCATGGTTGCTGTTGAAATTCATGTACACTGTAACGTTTCATTATGATGTCAATAATAGTGTACTCATGACTTTTCCGCTGAATTCGAAAATGGATACTTGATGTCTTTGGACATTACTAGCTGATTCCTTATATTCTATTTTATTATATTGTATTGCATATTCGAATCCATCACATATGTACTTCGTAACGCTATCACGACGTAAATACAGTCAAGCTTGTGATGTTGATCATTCACAGTAATAAAGTGTGCAAACTCATTGACTATCAGCTCAGTTTTCCGATTATTGGAGAGGGCGTACTTTACCAGCGGAATCATTCTTATTCTTAATGTTACTCCTGCACGATATGTTTATGGTACAAAAGGTGAATCACATCTACATTTTCATACTTAGAAGAAAAGAAAATTGTTTTTACTTGTTAGACGTATCATAAATGCAAATAATTTCATGATCAAATACATAAAATGTGATAAACAGGATTAGATAAGAGATGAAGTTGAACAGAGGCACTGATGCTGAATTTCTTAGACGATTTTCAAGACATAGAATCGGGGGTTAGCAACTCAAGCAAATATACCGTGTTTAAAAAAAAGTATTCATTATCCGTTTGAAGTGGGCATATAACAAGGCATGCATCACTAGCATGAGGGTATAACAAATGCTAACACTGCTGACAAATACAGTACAACATGGGATTTGAATATTGAAGATTTCAGACCAGTATGCATATTTCCAATCGTACCTACAGTATCTATGATACCATCAGCCAGTTTCACTGTATGATATCTACTATGAGAGGTCAGGGCCAACATGTTCAGACTTCAGAGTAAGGATTTCCATTTGAAAGAGACTGTGGCATTGCGGACATTTCGGTATGAGTAGCCACTCCATCAATTGAGGACCAGAAAAATTAAAGAATCTAAACGTACAATGATTCCGAACGAAATCTACACAGTAAATAGTCTTGAATACTAGTACTTGGTATCTTGAAAGCAAGATTTTGATTTCAGAACGTGACGTTGAAGTTATCAAAAGGACTCATATCAGTTTTTTCTCATATGCTTGTTAGACATTTGCTACGAAAACAACTGGATAGCTTTCATATCTTTCATTTAAGAGCCCAATCCCTCAAGATTTGTATCAAATACTTGGTGTCTTGAAAGCAATATTTTGATTTCAGAAAGTGAAGTTGACGTTATCAAAAGTACATTTTGTAACCATATCAGATTTTTCTCATATGCTTGTTAGACATTTGCTACGAAAACAACTAGATAGTTTTCAGATCTTTCGTTAGAAAAAAAAAAACAATCTCTCAAGATTTGTATTGAATACCTGGTATCTTGAAAGCAATATTTTGATTTAGGAAAATGAAGTTGAAGTACCCATATCAGCTTTTTCTCAAATCCTTGTTAGACATCTGCTACGAAAACAACTGGATAGCTTTCAGATCTTTCAGCAAAAAAAAGCAATTACTGAAGATTAATCATCTCAAGTTCATTTGAAAAGTCATAGTTTGACAATTATCTTAATGGGAAGAGGGTATTCTTTTTCTCTAGGGCATCACGATAGTTACGAACAACAGTATCAGGAGCCATATAAATATCCTGACATTGAACAACATAACGGAGTCCTTGTAGTAGAGGCAGGAACGACGGACGAATTCTACCATGAGACGGCGAGGTAATGTTCGTACATTTCTATGGAATACATCTTTCATTTCGTTTTTTTTTAAATTTATTTATTTTACCAGGAAATCACAACTCGTGTCCCTGGGCATGTGCATGTACATGAATATGTGGAATATTCAGAAACAAGAACGTACATCTTTGCAAGTTCATTTGGAAATTGGTAACTTTGATTTTGCTCTGACGTGTTGATAAGTACACTGACTTGTTTCACTCGGTTAGCAGTGTTGATGCTCAATCAAAGAACTCTTATGATCGTCTGTTTGTCCTTTTGTATTTGAAGCTCATCGGCAAAGGGTGAGAGGTCGACAGGAGCGTCCATTCGCTCTTGCTCTTCTCCTCCTTCTCCTGTGTGTCTCGGCCTTGTACTTCATCTCAGAGTACTTTGCAGAATATTTCTCTCCAAATGGAAACAAGGGAACAGAAGAAACACCAGCCAAGGCAGAATCAACGAGCTTTCCGGAGCCGGCACCCCACCGCTGTGGTATAGGCGATCTGCTCCGGAGGAGAGGCAATCGCCACAGCGATGGGAAGGGCAATAGCAACTCGTCGGTGAAGAGCCCACACATCAAGCAACTGACCTCTTCCGTTGTCGCCAATAGCACGCCGATCCACAACGTCAGGTTCAAGAAGGCAATGGTGGAGAAAACATCACATATGGCTCTGCTTAAGGTAAAAGGATTGCCCAATAAGACTGGCGCTGGTGACCGAGTTAATATCCCTTTCGATGGTCAAGCTAAGTTGAACAGACCGTCCACCACAGAGAGAGAGATCTCCTTTTCTACAATCGCTGATCGTGGTCCCATAGAGCTTTTCGCTCACACAAAACAATCATCTGTTATCACTGGAGCAACCATTAGCGATGCCAGTGGCAAGACGGCGCGCTTTAATCTGCCAGGGACCGAAGATGCACCCCAGCGAGATGGAAAAAAGGTTCCTATTCTGCACGACGACAAGGCAAGCTTCTTCAAGGTCAAAGAATCACCTGATATTCCCGAAGCAGAGATCTTCGACGCGAACCTTAAACATATCCACCCGACCTCCCAACACAAGACAGAAAAGGCACTAGACAACGACGTGCCATTACCAGAAAAGGATGTCTTGAAGGTCAAGGTGCGACCGACTGCAGAAGATGAAGGATCCCAAGGCGTCTTTACCAGAGCCGACGCCATCGAGAACGGTGATCAGGTGAGGATCCCGCCAGTAGGTACTAAGACGTCAGACGTCGGCAAGACTCATTCAGACATGTTATTTTCTCATTACAGCCAGACAGAACAAGGCGTTAGGTCTATACAAGAGACAATATCCGAAATTGTTGAAGATGAAAGCCCAATAATGAACCATCCTGGCAAAGATGAATTGTCATTAACAAACACCATGGCAAAGTTTGACACTCAAAAAATTAACGAAGCAACGAGCTCGAGAAATGCTGCCAATCGTAGGCCCGCTTCAAATACCCAATCCAAACCTCGACAAACACGAGAAGTCAGCGATCAACACTTTGAAGAGAGTTCAGGCGAGTTACCTGCTACTCCACAAGTGCCAATGGAATATTCAACAACAAACAATGTCTGGAGCATCGGCAGTGCCATTGAACCGAACAGAGAGACAGCAACACGGATGTCACGTGCCACAAGACAAGGTAACGCCATAGCCGGTGACAAAGAAGCAACTGCAGCCTACCCAGAAAAAGTAGCAACTGCAACAATCGCCAACTTACACCAACAGGTGGGGTTAAACACAACGGAAAGCACCCCTACATCAGGTAAGTACGGATAGGCACATTTCCCTCAGAAGTTAACTGCTTTATGCATTAACTCCTATTTCTTCTTCATGCTCTATGTTTCTAAATCTTTGCTGCAGATTAATTACATAAAACAGGTGCTCGAAGCCCAATTTACGTAACGTAGGAGACAAACGGCATTTTACCAAGGCAGCGGTGTGTCATGTTTGTCTTTATTGACATGGTAATAATTAGAATTGTCCCAAACGTCACCCAGAATCCTCCATATTCCCAAGCATAAGATGGGATCCGTAAACTGGTCTATTGCTAACTTGTCTACAGATGGTTGTACTGTCCTATGAGCAAACATGCTCCACGCAAAACAGAGTTCAATAGCTTGTAGCGTTAATGATATATATCTATGACATTTAGGCAGCAGTCACGGATGGTTACGTATTTCTCAGTACTGGACAGTTCAAGACAACCTGCAGTCAAATCGTTTCAACACATGGAAGGCTCTGGACCTGGACCCGTCTTCCACATGGCTCATAGAACGGACTGTACCTTTGATCATAGATTTTGGAGCTTCATACGAACTAAGTCAGATACGGATAACATACAAGGAAAATCAGCAGGCAATCACAGGGTACAGACTTTACATGTCAACCGGACCACATGCGCAAAGACAACAAGTGCAGTGGACACACGTCCTGACCAGGCAACGGCAAAACGTCAGCGCAAATGGGGTCGAAATCATCGCTGGATTTTCGGGTATTGGCCGCTCTTGGAGGCTGGATTTTCTACATGCTCTCAGTAAACAAGAGGTGTGGTGTAACGAACGGTATATGTACGAGACCGCAGCAGAGAGAGTGAACGATAGAGTGTATGTAAACAACCTGGATTTTTTCGGTTCAAAAGGTGAGTTACTTAACTAGCATACAACAATAACATAAAAGTTTTCAATTAAAGCTACCAATTACCAAAGTACAATGATGATTCAATGCAATTCAAAATGAAATTTGCTCCTTACCCAATTGTGATTTATTCTAATACATTAACCTTTTTCTTAACCTTGATGGAAAGTTTCGGGAGAGGAACCGGTTGCATCTCACGGATACTGGGTAACACAAAACGGCCATGGGCCCAATCCAGAGCCCCGAGAGTACACTGGTTCTGCTTACTTCGAGGAAGAAATGGAACACGAGGTAAACCGAATGATCACAATGAAATCTAGTCAGTTTTGGAAGCCACTGGGAACTCCTCGGTACCACAATAACTGGTTTGTCGTCCTGGCCTACCATGTCAGCTACACCATGAAGAAGTTGCGAATTTCCAACTACGGTTGTGACTGGAACCACGACGTCAAGGCGTTCACCCTTCAAGTATCCAACACCAGTAACCCTTACGGCTGGACTCACGTGTTGACCGTTAATGACGTAGCAGCCAACACCTCACTCCCGCAGTACTTCGGCGGATTCTCGGCGTCGGGTCGCTACTGGATGGTTACCGTAACGGCCACCTATTCGGGCTGGGAGCCGTGGATGAGGGTGTTTCATCTTTTCGGCATCAAAGGTATGGTATCAATTTTCTAGTCTCCAAACACTTGACAGGGACTATTGCAGCGTTTCCCTTTGCATATGCATTATACGCTACCTTCTGGCGTGTCAGCCAAAAAAATGCAAAAGAAAACATTGCTGTCTTCACTACCAATGTCTGCTCACAAACTATCAATATTGACTGATTTTGAGGCATCCACAGGAAAGTCACACAGTCACACACTATAAGTTATCTT